>NC_050198.1:26352671-26692401 GCF_004126475.2 Phyllostomus discolor | reverse complement strand
ATTGTTGGATGCAGTTTGCCAGTATTTTGTTGAGGATTTTAGCGTCAGTGTTCATCAGTGATATTGGCCTGAAGTTGTCTTTCTTTGTTGTGTCTTTATTTGGTTTTGGAATTAGGATGATGTTGGCCTCATAAAAAGAGTTTGGGAGCCTCCCATCTTTTTGGAGTTTTTGGAATATTCTATGAAGGATAGGGGTTAGCTCTTCCTTAAATGCTTTGTAGAATTCTCCTGTGAAACCATCTGGTCCTGGCCTTTTGTGTGTTGGGAGTTTTTTGATTACTGCTTCAATTTCTTTTGTTGTTATTGGTCTGTTCAGGCTTTCTGCTTCTTTTTCACTGAGTTTTGGAAGATTTTCAAATTTCTTGGCATACAGCTCTTTGTAGTAATTTCTTACAATCCTTTGTATTTCTGTGGTATCTGTTGTAATCTCTCCTCTTTCATTTCTGATTGTGTTTATTTGGGTCTTATCTCTTTTTTTCTTGATGAGTCTGCTTAAAGGCTTGTCGATTTTGTTTATCTTTTCAAAGAACTAGCTCTTATATTCATTGATCCTTAGAATTGTGCTTTTAGTCTCTATGTCATTTAATTCTGCTCTGATCGTGGTTATTTCCTTCCTTCTGCTTGCTCTGGGCTGCCTTTGTTGTTGTTCCTCGAGTTCTTGTAGAAGTAGGATTAGGTGGTTTGTTTGGAATGTTTCTAACCTTTTTAGGTGGGACTGTATCGCTATGAACTTCCCTCTCAGGACTGCATTGGCTGTGTCCCATAAGTTTTGGATTGTTGTGAGTTCATTTTCATTTGTTTCCAGAAACCTTTTGATTTCTTCCCTAATATCATTCTTGACCCATTCATTGTTTAATAGCATGCTATTTAATCTCCATTATTTTGAGTGTTTTGGTTTTTTTCCTTGGGGTTGGTTTCTAGCTTCAGTCCCTTGTGGTCTGAGAAAATGCTTGGTATGATTTCAATTTTCTTGAAATTCTTGAGGCTTGTTTTGTGTCCTATCATGTGGTCTATCTTTGAGAATGTTCCGTGTACATTTGAAAAGAATGTATATTTAGCTTCTTTTGGATGGAGGTCTCTGTATATATCAGCAAACTCCATTTCATCTAGGGTATTGTTCAATGCCACAATATCTTTGTTGATATTTTGTTTCGAAGATCTGTCCATTTTTGATAGTGGGGTGTTAAAATCTCCCCATAATTTTCCATAATCTCCACAAAATCTATAATTGTGTTGCTGTCCATATCTTTCTTGAAGTCCTCTAAGATTTTCTTTATGTATTTCGGTGCTCCTACGGTGGGTGCATATATATTTACAATATTTATGTCTTCTTGATGGATTTTTCCTTGAGTATTATGAAGTTACTTTCTGGGTCTCTCTTTATGGACCTTTTTTGGAAGTCTATATTGTCTGATATGAGTATTGCTACCCCACCATTTTTTTCCTGTCCATTTGCTTGGAAGATTTGTTTCCAGCCCTTCACTTTCAGCCTGTGTAGGTCTTTTATCCTGAGGTGGGTCTCTTGTAGACAGCAGATATGTGGGCAATTTTTTCTTATCCATTCAGCTATTCTATGTCTTTTGATTGGAACATTTAATCCATTTACATTTAAGGTTATTATTGATAGGTACTTATTCATTGTCTTTTATGTACATGTGTACCTCTCTCTCTCCCTCCCTCTCTCTCTCTCTCTCTCTCTCTCTCTCTCTCTCTCTCTCTCTCTTTTCCTTCCCTTCCTTAGAGCAGTCCCTTTAGAATCTCTTGCAGAGCTGGTTTGGTGGAGGTGTATTCTTTTAGACTTCTTTTGTCTGGGAAGCTTCTTATTTGGCCTTCTATCTTGATTGAGAGCCTTGCTGGATATAGTAGCCTCGGTTGCAGACCTCTGGTTCTCATTACCTGGAGTATTTCTTGCCATTCTCTTCTGGCTTGAAGTGTTTCCATTGAGAATTCAGCTGTTAGCCTTATTGGGGCTCCCTTGTATGTTACTTCCTTTTTCTCCCTTGCTGCCTTTAAGATTCCCTCTTTGTCCTGAAATTTTGCCATTTTAATTATGATGTGTCTTGAGGTAGGCCTCTTTGGGTTCCTCTTGATTGGGACTCTCTGTGTTTCCTGGATTTGTGTGACTTTTTCTCTCATCAAATTAGGGAAGTTCTCCTTCATTCCTTGTTCAACTAGGTTTTCGATCCCTCGCTCTTCTTCTCCTTCTGTTACCCCTATTATACGGATATTATTATGTTTCATATTGTCTTGCATTTCTCTTAATCCGTCTTCCTTCTTTCTGAGCCTCTTTTCCTTTTCTTGCTCTTACTGGATGTTGTTTTCTACTTTGTCCTCCAGCTCACTAATCTGATCTTCTGCTTCCTCAATCCTGCTTTTCATTCCTTCTACTGTGTTGGTCAGTTCAGCAATTGTATTCTTCATTTCCTCTTGACCTTTGTTGACAGTTTCTATTTCCTTTTTCATGTTTATATAGTTTGCAGTGAGATTGATGTAGTTTCCCTCTAGTTTCTGAAAGCTCATTGTGAGTTCATTGAACTTCCTGATAATCATTGTTTTGAACTCACTATGTGGTAGTTGAGTTGCCTCTATTTCATTTAGCATTTTTCCTGAGGCTTCCTCCTTTCCCTTTAATTGGGGGGTGTTTCTTTGTTTTCTCACACTTCATGGGTTTCTTCTTTTTTCTTCTTGTTTGTTAAATTGATCTGTTCTGATTCCCTGTAATTATGGTGTGAACTTCTGTGGTAGAATATTTGTGAGATTCAGTGGTGCAATCTCCTTCATGTATCCTGGTGTTCACAGCTTCCCCCTGCTCTTTTTTGTGGTCAGTTGGAGTAGTAAGGCAAAATGGTTTAAGTCAGCAAGACAGTGTACTATGATATGTACATTAGCAGCCAGTAGAGAAGAGATGGATTATCCTTTGGCTCCTTATAGTGTTAACCGTGATCCTCCACCCCACTATCCACGTTTTAGAAAGGATGGAAAGAGGGTAAGACTCTCATTGGGGATGAGAGGATTGTTAGTTGGATCTAGAAAGCTGTGAGGCTGTGGGAGGTCAGATTCTAAGGTAGGGTTGGATTAAAGATTAGTATATAGGAGTAGTGTGTAAAAGAATAGAGACAACCCCCACAATAGTATAGTTCAGGAAATTGCAAAGTGGGCTGAGATCAGGTAGGGGTATTGAGTAGTATTTACAATTGTATAGACTAGGTCTTACTAACAGTAATAGTAAAGTGACAGTCTTGTGGCAGAATCGATGAGGTCTAGATAACAAGAATAAAGAGTATAGAACCTTAAGAGGTGTATTAATGGAACACAGATGAAGGATAGTAACTTATCAACACATTGTGACTGAGATACCGGGGGGAACTATCAAATGACAGTATAACCAGCCAAGCAAAGAAGATTATACAGAAAGAAAAAGAATACCAAAATATTATTAAAATAAAAAATGTCAGAAAAGTGAGAAAAAGATAATACAAATTTACAGTAACTTGCAAGATTAAAAAAAAGGAAAGAAAAGCAGAAGATGTAGTGCAGGAGAGATAAATTTGGAGTGGAAAGAATAATATTAGGATGAATGGAAGAGAAACATAAGGGATTGCGAGATAAAAATAATAAGATTTCAAAAATAAAATGTCACATAAAACACAAGATAAAATCAATCAACCAACAACAGCCACAAAAACCAAACAAAACCAAACAAAATAATAAAAAAAAAAAAAACCCTCTTGGTCTCTAACTAGCCAGACCAGTTTTTCTGATCTTGCTGGCTTCAGCTGGCTGAGGGACCTTTGAAATGCTTCTCTCTCTCCCAGACAGATTGTTACAGGGTTCAGCCAAGAGGGGGCCCCAAATAGGCATTTGAAATGCGGTCCAGAACTTAAGGTGTCCAGGAGATTTTGGGATGTCTCCATCCCCCCCCCACATCCCAGGGTGTGGGTTGGGGGAAGGGACAAATGGAGCAGGGCCATTGAGAGCTGTTTAGCATAGCAACAGCCTTGCAGCTAAGCTCTGACATGGTCGTTTGGCATATCTATAACCTTTGACTGATTGCATAGATATGTTAAGTAGCTGTGATCAGCTCTAAGCCAGGGGAATGGAAGTAACTTCCCCACCCAGATGTAACTGGGGGGGGGCGGGTCCCCTGAGTTACAGCGCCTGCGTGGTAGCTTAGAGAGGATTGGCTCCAGGACATGGGGCCACACCTGCCCAGACTCATGATGGCAGCCCAGTAAAGCTGGAAGGATACGAGTTCTGCCATGTGAAGCCGAGTGTGGGAGGAGTCGGAAATGAGGCTGCAGAGGAAGATTGGCCGCGGGGATTTAAAACCCAGACTTGGCGGCCTTTGGGAAGGAGAAGCACGAGGACTTGACGGAGTGTAGACTCCTGCAGCCCTGAGAGAGGGAGAACCACGTGGCAGCCCTGAGGGAGAGAACCACGTGTCTTTAGCAGAGTGGAGACTCCTGCATCCCAGAGAGAGAGGGAACCATGTGGCCTGGCAGAGTGGGGACCCCCACAGCTTTAGAAGGGGGAACCACCACCTGGTTTTAGCAGAGATCCCGGTGACTCAGCCGAGGGTGCCGGGAACCCAGGGAGGTCTCCCAGTCGAGAGGGAGTACTAACTGGGAAGAACCAGAGGACTGCCTAAGCCATGGACTTCTATTTCCTTTCCTGAGATACGGTACTCTGGACTGGGCAAAGGGGGAAGGAAGGACTGTGTGTGTTTGTGGGTGTTTTAAGGGACTTTGGGATTTTGGTGAAGACATTAGGTCACTACTTGAAGTTTGTATAGCATTAAATGAACATTTCCTTTCCTTTTCACGAATCTCTGGCATTGAGAGACGTCTTTCCTCTGGCGGCGGACATACAGACCCGGGGCCTTCTTTCAATAATAGTATATCATCCCAGGCCCCCCTTGTTTGTTCTGTAACAAGATCTCAGCAAGTCTGTCAGGTACCCTGGGCACTCCCAAACACACTGGCTCTCTGGATCTCACTTCCATGTTCTTCCGGACTCCAGGGTCCTGCAGGGTTCCAGGTCTATGATCTCAGGAGGCACCCGTGACGTTTTGGGATTCACTGCGCCCTCCCTGGGAATTGTAAAAGGGCACGCCCCTCCCCCAGACTTTTGAGATTCGGGGTCTAGGATTGCCCTAAGTGCCTGGCCTTGGCCGCGACCCTTCCGGGTTCAAAGCACGCAAGGGTCAGTCTTCCTGAAGGTGCGCGAGCCAAGCCCTTTCCAGCTCCGTGTTCCCAGTGAACCGCACTGCGACAGGGTGTTGGCGCCTTTCCCGGCTCCCCCAGTCAGGCTGGCTGGAAATTTCTGAGCCACTCCTGTAGGAACGCACCAAGTCCCTCCTGGGATCGCAGCGCGGGATTCAGGCCTCCCTATGGGGCGCGAGCCAAGCACGGCCCAGCTCTGTGCTCTCCACCAATTTGCACTTCCACCAGGCTAGGGGTGCGGGCGCTCTTCCAGGCTTCCCCTGGTCCCGTCGGCTAGAGGCCCTCACTTGTCCCAGGTCTCTGGGTGGGTGTTCATAGTCCCTGGGTGATTTTTTCCCAGTCCAACTGGCCAATCTGTTCCTTCTAGCAACACGTTCTCCCCTGGAGTTGCTCACCTCCCATATTGGGGGGAGGGAGCAGCGACTTCCCTCTCCTGGGAGCCCTGAGGCAGACCCCAGAGCCCTGGGTGGGCCTGGGGTCTGCATACCCCTAGACCCCACGCTGATCCCTGGGCCCCTTTTGTCCTGAAGCAGTCTCCTTACTGTCTGGTTTTTCAGTGAGTGCAATAATTTTTGATGTCCTGCTTTCAAAAGTGATTTGGTAACCTAGTCCACTTGCTCTGTTTCTCCACCGATCCGCAAGTTTCCCCCCTCTTTACAGAAGCCGAGAAAAACGCTGCCTAGACTAAAGCCACCATCTTCCCAAGCTGATACTTCCAACTTCATTCGTTTTTCTCAGAATTGCTTTGTCTATTCAGGGTCTTTTGTAGTTTCATATAAATCTAATGATTTTTGTTATATTTCTTTAAATATGTATATTGCTTTGGGTAATATGCCAACTTTAACTATGTTGATTCTTCCAATCTATGAACACAGAATATCTTTCCATTTCATTGTATCTTTTTCCATTTCTTTTAATAATGCTCTGTAGTTTGCAATATATAGGTCTTTCACATCCTTTGTTAAGTTTATTCCTAGGTATTTTATTATTTTCATTGCAATTGCAAATTAATTTTTTTATTTCTTTTTCAGAAGTTTCATTGTTAGTATACATGAAAACAGTGGATTTTTGAACATTAATTTTGTATCCTGCAACTTTACTGAATCCATTTATTGTTTCAAATACTTTTTTGGTGGAGTCTTTAGGGTTTTCTATGTACAGAATCATGTCATCTGCAAAAAAGTGACACTTTTACTGCTTTCTTCCTAATGTGGATGCCCTTTATTTTTTCTCTTGCATTATTGCTCTGGCTAGGACTTCCAGAACTATGTTGAATAAGAGTGGTGAGAGTGGGCATCCTTGTCTTATTCTTGATTTTGTTCATTTTTTATTTTTTTAAATTTATTTAAAAGATTTCATTTATTTATTTCTAGAGAAAGGAGAAGGGAAGGAGATAGAGAGAGAGAGAAGCATTGATTGGTTGCCTCTCACATGTGCCCTGACTGGGAATTGAACCTGCAACCTAGAATGTGCCCTGATCAGGAATCAAACCGGTGATCTTTCATTTTGGGGGGCAACACCCAACCCACTGAGCTACAGTGGCCAGGGTTTGTTCCTGATATTAGAGGATAAGTTTTCAGTTTTTTGCCATTGAGTATGATAATTGGCTGAGGGTTTGTCATATATGGCCTTTATTTTGTGGAGGTACTTGCCTCCTATTCCTACTTTGTTGAGTGTTTTAATCATAAATGGATGTTGTACCTTATCAAATGCTTTTTTGGCATCTATTGATAAGATCACATGATCTTTAACCTTTGTTTTGTTAATGTGGTATAGTACACTGGCTGATTTGTGTGTGTTGAACCAACCTTGTGCCCCTGGAATGAATCCCACTTGATCATAGTGTATTATTTTTTTAATGCATTGTTGTATTCTATTTGCTAGGATTTTGTTTAGGATTTTTGCATCTGTATTCATTGAAGATATTTGTCTATAGTTTTCTTTTTTTGTATAATCCTTTCCGGGTTTTGCTATCAGAGTTACGTTTGGCTCATAAAATGTGTTAGGAAGCATTGCTTCCTCTCTAATTTTTTGGAAGAGTTCGAGAAAGCTAGATTTTAAATTTTGAATGTTTCATAGTATTCACTGGTGAAGTTCTCTGGTCCTGGACTTTTATTTTTGGGGAGGTTTTTGATGGTTGCTTCAATATTCTCACTGCTGATTGGTTTATTTAGATTTACCAATTCTTCATGATTTAGTCTAAGAAGGTTATATATCTCTAGGAACTTATCCATTTCTTCTAGGTTATTGAATTTCATGGTACATAGTCTTATATAGTGTTCTAGTATGATCCGTTGTATCTCTGTGGTGTCTGTGATAGCTTCTTTCCTTTCATTTCTGATTTTCTTTATATGTTTTTTCCCTCTTTTTTCCTTAGTGAATCTAGCCAAGGGTTTGTCAATTTTATTGATCCTTTCAAAGAACAAGTTCTTCATTGTATTAATTTTTTGTAGTCTTTTTGTTTTCTATTCCATTCAATGCTGCTCTACTTTTTTTTTCTTCTGCTGACTTTTGGTTGCTTCTGTTCTTCTTTTTCTAGATATTTTAAGATGTAATATCAGGTTTTTTACTTGGGATGTCTCCTGTTTCTTGATATAGGCTTGTAATGATATAAACTTCCCTCTTATTACTGCTTTTGTTGCATTCCAGAAATTGTGATATGTCATATTGTGATTCTCATTTGTTTCTACATATCTTTTGATCTTACCTTTTATTTCTTCTTTGATCCAGTGATGTTTTAGTAGTATGTTGCTTAATCTTTACATATTTACAGGGATTCCTACTTCCTTTTTGGAGTTGATTTTAGTTTCAAAGCACTGTGGCCAAAGAATATGCTTGATATAATTTCAATCTTTTTATATTTGTTGAAGTTAGTTTTGTGACCCCAAATAAGGTCTATTCATTTTTTTACATTTTTAAAATCAGTTTTATTGAGAATGTTCTATGTGCACTGTAGAAGAATATAGAATCTGGTATTCTGGGATGAAAGGCTCTGTATGTGCCAATTATGATCTTTTGGTCTAATATGGCATTTAAGCTGATATTTATTGATTTTCTCTTTGTATGATATAGCTAGAGCTGTCAATAAAGTATTAAGATCCCCAACTCTAATTGTGTTTTGGCCTGTTTCTCCCTTTAGTTCTGTAAGTAGTTGCTTTATATATTTCAGAGTTCCCTGGTTGGGTGCATATATATTAAACAGTGTTATATCTTCTTGATGTAGTGTCCTTTATCATTATAAAATGTCCATATTTTTCTCTTGTTACCTTTGTTATCTTGAAATCTCTTTTGTCAGATATAAGTATGAGTACACCTGCTTCTCTGTGTATATTATTTATTTAGAGAATTATTTTCCACACTTTTACTTTGAGTTTATGTTTGTCTTTGCAGGTTAGATGTGTCTCTTGAAGGCAGCATATGGTTGGGTTTGTTTTTTGATCCAATTCACTTCTCTGTGCCTCTTTATTAGTGAATTACATCCATTTACATTTAGGGTAATTATTTTTTATTGTTGTTCAAATACCATTGTCTTCATTTTCTCCCATACACAAAAATAAACTCTAGGTGGATAAAATATTTAAACATAAGTTATAACACCATAAAAGTCCTAGAGGAGAACATAGGGATGATAGTCTCAGATATTCCATGAGGCAAATATTTTCACCAATATGTTTCCTAGAGCAAGGGATCTAAAGGAAAGAATAAACAAATGGGTCTTCAAAAAATAAAAAGTTTCTGCATGGCTAAAGAACACATCAGGAAAATGAAAAGGAAACCAACCATATGGGAAAATATATTTGCAAATGATACCTCAGACAAGGGTTTGATCTCTAACATGTCTAAAGAGCTCATATGAGTGCAAGAAGACAAACAGCCCCCGCAAAATGGGCAAAGGACCTGAACAGATACTTCTCCAAGGAAGACATACAGAGGGCCCAGAGACATATGAAAGGATGCTTAGCATCACTAGCTATCAGAGAGATGAAAATTAAAACCACAATGAAATACCACTTCATGCCAGTCAGAATGCCATCATAAATCAACACCTAGGGTAATTATTGATGTATGAAGATTTCCTATAGTCATTTTGTCCTTTGTTTTCTGGTAGCTCTGTGCTTACATTAGTTCTTTTCCTTTGTGTTTCTGTCTATTGATTTTGTTCGGTGGTATTCCATGTTTCTTCCTTCTGTTTCCTCCTTTTTAAGCTATGTGTCTCAGTTTCAGTTGTGTGTGTGTGTGTGTGTGTGTGTGTGTGTGTGTGTGGTTGCCCTTAGGTTTATGAAAAAGAAAACTGCATATATACTGTGACCTATCTTTTTTTGACTGCATCTGATCTCCATCCTCCTTTGCCAGTTCAAACCTTTGCCCCCTCTCCTTTTATAATTTTTTGTCACAGGTTATCTCTCTTGATGCTGTAATTTCTGGGGGCGGGGGTTGATCTTGCTCATAGTGTTGTGGCCTTTTGTTCTTTTTTATTTTCAGGCAGAATTATCCCCTTGAGTATTTCCTGCACTGAAAGTTTTCTGGTACTAGATTCTCTCAGCTTCCATATGTCTGAAAAAGTCTTTATTTCTCCTTCATATTTACAGGATAACTTTTCTTGGTGATTTCTTTCAGTACTTTGAATATTTGGTTCCACTCTCCTCTGGCTTATACAGTTTCTGCTGAGAAGTTCAGTGATAAGATGATAGGTTGTCCTTTGTAGATCACTATCTCCCCCACCCGTACTTTTTCCCCTATCTTTTTTTTTTTTTTTTGGCTGCTTTGAGAATCTTTTTTGTCATTACTTTTTGACAGTTTTAATGCAATGTGCCTTAGAAAGGGCCTCTTTGGATTAAGGTGACTAGGTGTTCTGTTCACTTCTTAAATTCAGTGATTTAGTTCTTTCCAAATCTGCAATGATAGAGTGGTTTGGCAAGTTCTCACCCATTATTTGTTTGAATAGGCTCTCCATTCCCTTCTCCCTCTCTTTTTCTGGTATACCTATAATTCTTATATTGCTCTTTCTTATGGAGTCAGATAGTTTTCATAAAGTTTTTTTCATTTTTTTATGCTCAAGTATCTCTCTTTTTCCCTCTGCATCATTTCTAGATTCTTATCTTCAATATCATTAATTATATTCTACCTCTGGCTGGCTCTGTCTCCTTTGGTCAGTAGTTCATTACTGATTTCTAGGATTTCTGTATGATTATTTTTTAAAGTTTCAATCTCTTTCATACAGTGCCCATTGTGGTTACTTTGTTTTCTGAATATATTGAATTGTCTGTCTGTATTTTCTTGCATCTTGTGGAGTATTTTCAGAACTGAGATCCTGGATTCTCTGTTATTTATATAACATATTTCAATGTGTTCCAGTTTGCTTTCTGGAAAATTTTAATTTTCTTTCTGAGCTGCTTTGCTACCTTGGTTATTTGTGGTATTTGATGGGCTCCTTCTTTGTCTAGGCATCTATGTATTTGCACTTCACTAGCAGATTTCAATGAAGAAATCTTCTACTATTTTCTACTAGATGCCACTGAATTGCAAGTTTTTAATCTCTGAAATACCAAAGCTGACCTCTCCAGCTGTCCTTGGTATAGCTGGGAGCTTTGGGAGTGGGATTTGTTTTGCTTTCTCAATAATGGTGACCTCAGATTTCTGTAGGATTTCCTGCCATGTGCCCCAACTAGGAATCAGTCACAGAGGGAAATAGCTATTCTGACATAATAGTTCTTGGGTTTGGAGGTAATGTGCTCTGAAACTTGATACCAAAGACCACAGGTGGCAAATTTGGAGAATCTAAAAGGCTGTCAGAGCTCTGTGGCTTCATTTCTTTGTTTGGAACACCAAATGCCTGATAGCCAATAGTTGAGGCAGATGTCCTACACTTTGTCCTTGCCCAAGTGTCTCAGCTGGCTCAGCCTCAGTTCACACCACTCACTCCATTCCTCCTGGCTGAAGAAAGTCCTAGCTATAGCCACATTCCTCCTTTCCCTGTGCTGAGCCCACCGTGGGCTCAGGGCTTCAGGGATGTGACTGTGGCCTGTTTGAGCTTTCCTCCTTTTGCACCTCCCCTCGTTGTTCTTGTTTGCTCACCTTTAAGTGCTTCAATGAGTGGATCTCTCAGACATACCTGTGTGTTGAGTTATAGCTTATCAACTTGTTGAAATTTTGGGGAGAGACTTA
This sequence comes from Phyllostomus discolor, assembly GCF_004126475.2. Classification (NCBI taxonomy): domain Eukaryota; kingdom Metazoa; phylum Chordata; class Mammalia; order Chiroptera; family Phyllostomidae; genus Phyllostomus; species Phyllostomus discolor. Next base: position 26,681,014 of record NC_050198.1, on the reverse strand, counting down.
GAGAATCTTTCATGCTGCCATTCCTCTGGTGTCACCCAAGAGATTCTTATAAATGTAGTCTAGCCACATCCTCAGGAAGGTAATGAAAAAAGTTCAATAAGTAGCTGTTATTTTCTGCCATAGTCTGTGAGTGCATGTGTGTTTGTGCAGCTTTACGCATGGGAGGGTTCATCTGGAGCAAGATAGATACAAGTAGAGAAGAAGAAAACTAGGCAGGTGGGCTCCCCATTAGGCTTCTAAGGTCAGCTGAGAGGGATGAATTATTATCATCTCCAAGGTGGATCTCCCCTTTATGAGGTGGCTCATGGTTGAGCAAGGGGTATGAAAGAATTCTCCAAGATAAGGGATCTTTACTATAACTTCAAGTTCTTTTTGTCCCTGGTATGCATTCATTCTTAAGTTTTGTCTATCAGTATAATGTAATCTAACCATCTCTTGTCCTCCAGCTTTGGTACTACTTCTGACTCTTGAAGGCTTTTACTTTCTGCTCCAAGGATGAAATTCTCAGACTTTTCTTGATTCTTCTGATCCTGGATCACAAGTAGTCCTGTCTTTCAATTCAACCTCAGGCTATGGGTCTGTGGGACAGAAAGAAGTTATTAAATTGAATTCTTTCACATTTGAAAACAGACTAAGTCAGTTGGCTGATTGCACCATAATAGAGTTCTTTCTCAACTTCTAATAACTCATAAAATCCATTTGATTTTTCTATATCCCTAGTTTATTTTCTGGGGGAAAAAGAGAAATGACAGATATTTTGAAACACATGGTAGTTTCCTAATAAATGCTGTTGACATACTAGCCTTTGGTAACAAGCGACTCTAAAGCCCTCTGCAAATCCAAAAATACCATCCAAAGGCTCCTTTTTGCTGACTTTGTGGGAAAAGAAATAGCCTACTAACAATTTTCATTTTGTAATTGGATGTTAAAGTAGAAATTTCTTCCAAGACACTAATGGATAACAGACAACAAAATGATTTGTGAGATAGTCTTTTATATAGGATTTGCAGAAAGAAACGGCTAAAAACAAATTTTATGAGTTTTATGTCTCTAACCCACAGCATAGGGGAAAAGTTTGGAGGGTCAGAGTTTAGAAAACAAGTTTTTAGACATTATTTAAGAAAGGTCTGTTGAAAAGGCTGAGAAATGCTTCCCTCTTCATTTCAAGTCAAGAGAGAGGGGCTTGAAGGAGACTATTTGGAAGGTTAATGCAGGGTCCAGCATAAGTAAGGCCTATTTGAGTGTCATTTATAGGGCAATAATATGGACGTAATGATTTATAGCTTTAGCTTGAACATTTCACCTAAAATGTCATGTGGTGTGCTTGAGTGTGATATTGTTATATTACAGAATCACATGCTTATGATTTTGTAATAAAAGATTTTATAATAAAAAGGGTGTTATTTGTGCTAGACCCTGTATATGTTGTCCAGTGTTTGAGGGAGAAACACAGTGGATTAACGTCTACCTCCCACCTAAAATGAATTGACGGTGAGTAGCTGCATTGAGATTGACCAACACTTCTGGAGACAATGATTCATAAGTGTTTCCTGCAGAAGAGATTTGGACCTGTGTGTATATGTGAGTGAGATAGAGAATATGAATGAGAGAGACAAAGACAGAGAACAAGCAAGAAGCATAGGATCAATTTAGAAAATATCCAGGAGGGCCCACTTGGAATGAAAAGATCTCTGAATGATAAAGCTAACAATAAACCCAAGGGGACAACCATCAACTGAGAAAACAGCAAAGTGATGAGGCAGGAGATAGTCTATTACTTAGGGTGAGAGAACTGCAGCTGAGAAATTCCCAGACTGGTGGAGGAAGGGATCCCCAAAAACCCCATAACAGCATACAAGAGGAAAAGAGTCAGCATTTCATGTGACAGGCCCCTTGTGGAAATGGATCATACATGTTTCATTTACAAGAGAACTGCCTTTCTCTGTGTACCATTTCTCCTTCCCCACACACCAATACAGGAAGGGTAACAAACAGAGGTAAACATCTGGAGGAAGTAAACAAAGTACTATTTTTGTCTCCTTCAAAGAAAAAGCTGACCATCTCTCTCTGTCCACCCTATCCTGCTCCAGGCTTCCTATCAGCATCTAATCATGTTCAAAGTTTTGATCATTATACGGACCTGGAAATTATAGTTACTGATAATTACTAAAAAGAGAATGTATTTTAGATTTAAAATGACCATAGGAATTTTTATTGTCTAAACACCTCAGAAAAGAAATGGGGCTTTTGTGTAGAAGCAGGAAAGGACTTAACCCTTCTGAATAAATGTAAAGGAGTAGGGGGAGACAAAAAATAGTTACTTCATGTTTATGTGATTATGATTACAGCCTTTTTAGAATACATGGGGAATATTCATGGCAACCCTCTGTGACACACATCCTAAAAACAGACAAATTGCTCTTTTTTATGGTCATATGAATAAATACCTCCCAACCTATATTATATCCTTTTCCTCACCCTAATCTCAGAAAAAAAATGGAGACACTCTTATTTCTATTACCTGTAGTCATTATTATTTTGCATATGATGTTTAAAGACCTTTTGTGGTCAATTTATAAATATTTTAATATTAATTAAATAATTTTTTTTGCAAATTTTAGGTTCATTTGTTTTCTATTTAAACAAATAACCACAAATAATTGCTGCAAAATTGTGCTTTGCTCCAGCATTTAGCCATAGTTGTGAACATATTAGTATTGCATTCTAAAATGACACAATTATTTCAGCATCAGGCTCCATTTCAAAAGATGCTTCATATGACAGTAGGTATCCAAGGGATTTATTTCTTCTTTCTCTTTATTTATTTATTTTATTTATTTGTATTACAGTAAAATTCCAGGCTAAGGAAGAACTAGCTCTTTGAATCCCAGGCTGAGAATAAATAATTCAGCACAGTGTGGCACAGAAAATGCTTCCCTATGCTTCATTTTTTAAAAACTTGTGTATGTGTGGATTCAAAATTATGGTGAGTGTTCTGGTGTAGAGCAGAGCAGACATTTTGCCTGAATTGGGAGATACAAACTCAGTGAGGTATAAATCATGAGACCATTGGCTGTTCTGAAAGTTGAAGGAAATTGACAGCACTTCAAAGCTTTTGTCTTTCAATGGAGTAAGAGCTACTATGTATATTTTGTAGCCAGGTCAGAAGAATAAACAGACATACTACACAAAGCAGGGCGAGTTCTTTATGGCTACTTTCCTTGCTTATTGTGTTCCTCTTGCTTTTGGATTGACAGCTCAAAATCCTGGGTATAAATTATTTGTTAACCACCAACCAAAATGTTAGCTACATTGATCCCCCACCTATTTAGAAATAGGTATCCCTCTACCCCAGAACTTAAAAAATATCAAAGTTTACCTTCTGTTTTTAACTATAAATTCCACTACCCAATAGGGTATTTGTCCAACAGTGATATAACCTTCAGAAAAAGCCCATGCTGGCTTGGTTTTGTGCATTATCAAGTAGAATTCCATTTGGGCATTGCAGTTTAGGGCATTGCATTAAGTGGGTATAGGTCATGGAGCTGATACATACCATCCTACAAATGACAATGTAGCAGGTGTTGTCGATATCACTCCCATATCCAGTTCATTGTGCTCACAATGACTCCTGACTGCCAACATCTGCCTCTCTGGATTGGGAGGTTATTTCCAGAACATGGATGGTCACTCTGCCTATACATGTGGCAGGCTGGAAGCATCGGAAATTAATACTCCTCAAGAACAACTCTTAACCAGTGATCCTCAGGAATTGGTATACAAACATTCTGAGATCTTTACCTCTCAAGTGGATGCTTCTGAGATATGTATATTATACTAATTCCCAGAATTTACCCATGGAACTAACTGCAAGTCACTAACTTTGACAGCTGGATTGATAATACTTCCTTTCTTTGTTTCCCTCCCTCACTTCACTATTTCCCTGCTGGTATTCTCTGGAACTTTCGAATAAAGTATTTACATTCAAATCCTTACCTCTCTGCTTTTCAAGAATCCAAACCAAGACCAAATGGCCAGTCATATTATATCTAAAATCTGAAAAGGACTTTAAGCCCCATCTGAAATATCCCGGTATAGTAAGATAAACCTTTTAAAAAAAAATCATGTTCTAGGGTTGGAGAAGTGACACAACTCTACAACTCTCATGCATCTTTCCTTACCTACTCTGTTCAGGACCAGTGCAGTGTGGAGAGAAATAGAAGATGTTCTAAGTTCTATAGCATTCTTTTAACTGATCTCTGTGCATCCAAATTCTCCTCCCTCCCATCTGCCCTGTACCACGCTGCCAGGACAATTCTTCTAGAATTCTATTTACATCTATCTCTCCCTTTTCAGAAATCTGCAATGAGACAGTGTTGAGACAAAATATCTCTTCCTCATAAGAAGCTTCCTTCATAATCTGGGGAAAGAAGTTAGGCTGTTTATTGCCCAAGGCCCCTTACCGTTGATCTGGTGGTCGGCAGTGGCTACATTCCTGCCCTAAAGGCCACAGCTCCTATTGGATATTCTTCTCCTATAGCTGCAGCTGTAGCTCCATCTCTATTTCCAGGTGAAGTTAACCACCTTCTCTCTTCTTGACCCTCCAAGTACTTAATTAACACTTGTTAGTTCTCTTTGTTAGGCTCTCTTCAGCTATATTTTTGACTATGCCATTTGTTTATTGCCAGCATCCTGGGCAATACCAGCACTAATGTAGAATTCAGGAATTCTGGGTTTCAGACTTGCCTCTGTCACTTTCTACCTTGTGTGACTTTGGATCTTAGTTATCTCCAAGGGCCTTTGAACATTATATTCATTATCTGTTAACAAGAATAATAAGGCCTATGCACCATGCTTCATAGGAATGTTGTGTTAATAAAATTTAGTTTTATGCTTGAAAATATACTGATTATTATATAAATATGAAAAACAACATAAATCTAAATTTTTAAATTATCTTTTAGAGAAGAATCTTGGGTGAGACTCAAAAAAAAAAAAAAACATTACCAAAAAAGGAAAAGATCAGGAATTAGGCCACAGAAGGAAATAGACAACTTGGGAGAAATGTCTGTGCCACTTACAAGTCACTTATGCCAGTGATTCATCTGGTGCCATCCTCACACAGGGCCTCAAGCACAGAGCAAAGCTTCTGTGTGTTTCCATAGCAACAGCCAGCCAGAACCTGGAAACTCCAGCAGCTTATAATATCAATCATCATGAGAAAAGGGGTCAGAGCAAATTGCAAGAAATGTATACCATGGAAGCCATAGGAAAAAAGAACTATAAAAGAAAACTATAGTAAAATGGTATACAAAAGTTCTCAAAATTCTGGCCCTGGACCAGCAGCATCAACATCACTGGGAACTTATTAGACATGCAGATTCCTGAGTCCCATGCAAGGCCCACTGAATCAGGAACTTTGTATTTTAACAAGGCCTCCTGGCAATGCACACTAAAATTTGAGAAGCACCACACTCAGAGTCATGAAATTTGGGCTCAACTACCAACCTCCAAATATGTAGAATATGAGTACTAAAAATCTAAAATAAAAGTTTAAAAAACATAGGCAAATATGATCTCATAATTTCCCTCTGGTTTGCCTGAATGGTAATGGTGACTAAAATACTGCATTGTAAGTTTAACTGTACTATATATTTTTATTTCTGCATGACAAAATGCTATAATTTTAGTGACTTAAAACAATACTAATATATTATCTCTCAGTTTCTGTGGGTCACAAGTCTCATACATTTGTAATCAAGGTGTTGACCAGGACTGGGTTTTAATGAGAAGCTCAATTGGAAAAGGATTTGCTTTCAAGCTCTCCCAAGTTGTTGGCAGAATTAATTTCCTTGTGGCATACAATCCATGGAAGCTTGCTTTTTCAAAGCAATAGAAGAGAGAGTGGGATTGCTAGCTAAATTAAGTCTTATGCAATGTAACACAATCTCAAGAGTGACAATCTGTCATTGTGCTATATTTTATTGGTTAGAAGTAAGTCAGGTTTCACCCACACTCAAGGAGAAGGGAGGAGATAATATAAGGATGGGAACATAAGGAGTTTTGAATAATGGGACCCACATTTAAGTCTTTCATAGTCTGCCCATTGGCCCACAATAATTATTCATGTTTATCTCACATGAAAAACCAGTTTACCCACGTACAAAGGTTCCCAAAAGTCTCATCCCATTACAGAATCAGCTCAAGGTCAAAAATTTCATAATCTAAAATATGTCCAGGTGTGGAGGAGGCTCCTAGTATAACCTTTTAAGTGCAGCTCTTGAGCCACAGTTGCTCTCCATCTGTGCACCTGTGAAACTAAAGAGACACATTATCAGCTCCCAACACATCCAACATATAATGGTGAGACAATCACAGCATAACAACTGTAGATATTCTGATTCAAAGGGGAAAAATGGAATCCAAAAGTAATCAATGGTCCATAGCAGTTCTAAAATCCAGCCAGGCAAATAATGGGAGTTATTTGATTAGTTTTCAAAGTCTGGAAATCATTCTTCATGGCTCTCAGCTGGACTCTCAGCTGGATTCTTGGTTCAGTGTTAACCATCCATTTCTTTTCATGAAAGGCAGCATGTGCTTACATCTAAATAGTTTTATCAGCTTATTTACTGCCAGTAAAACTCTGGAGATTCAACATCCTACATTCTTTGTCCCCTTCAGGTCAAGCTGGCAGTGTTTTGGATGGGAAGGAATTCTGGGGGCAGCCTAGAATTGGGTTGGCCTGGCAGAAGGTGGCAGGGTTATTCTTTGGGTGTTCTAGAGGGAACGACCTCTGAGGCAGAAGTCTGCCATTCCTCCAAAATTGTATAGTTTTTGTATCTTACATTGTTTTAGTTTCTAAGTTAATCCTATAGAAATAAGAGAATCAAAAACTAACAGGGGGAATGATAGGGAACTCCGGAGTTAAAGAGTTTAGTCTTAATTGATAAGCTCAAGTAGTTAAAGCTGTAACTAAAGAGTTACTATTTTAGCCTTAATCGATAGGTTTAAGTGATTAAAACAGTAACTAAAGAGAGACTTTAGCCTTAATTGATAGGCTTAAGTTACTAATGCACATGGGAAGCTGTTATTCCAAAATTGTGTAGCTTTTGAATAAAGACTCCTTTCCTTTATCACCAAACCTTTGCCTCCAGAATTTTGCCTAGAGGGTGGCAGCAGGCAGCAGGACTCTACTTGCTATTCCAAAACACTTCTACTCAGTTCCAAAGCCACTTCCAGATTTGTAGGTATTTGTTACAGCAGTATGTAATTTCTAGGGCCAAAATATATGTTCTGTTACTGCATAACAAGTTACCACAATATTAGCAGCTTTAAACAACATATTTCTGTTTTCTCAGTTTCTGTATGTAAGCAGTTAGAGTCTTCTATTTAGAGTCTCGCAAGGCTGGAATTAAAGTATCAGCCAGGACTCAGAGGCTTGAGTGAAGAATCATTTACGTCCAAGCTCCTTCAGATTGTTCAAAGAATTAATTTTCTTGTTGCTTTAGAATTCATGAAGCTTGCTTCTTCAATGTTACGGGGGGGGGGGGGAGAGGAAGGGAGGGAGGGAGGGAGACTACTAGCAAGATGGCAAGATGCAGTCTTATATAATGTAATATAATCATAGGAATGACCTCCAACATGTTTGCCATATTTTACTGATCAGAAGCAAATCACAGGTTTCACACACTTACTAATGAAGAGGGTTTAAATGTAAGAATGGGGAAATTATTGGACCCACCTTAAAATCTGTTTGCAACCCTGACCTTTTGGTAAAATAAACAGAACAAACAGAATTTTCAGGGGAAGAATCCCTTTATGTTAACAACAGGGCAAATTAAACCCCAGGAACTCAAGGGTGGGAATAATGAGAAAAGCAATTAAGTGTGGAAAGAAATTTTAGAAAGGGTTTCTCTATAGACTGCAAAGAGAGATGTGGAAGATTCTTTGCTAATACAAATGGAGTCAAAGAAGGGAAAGATCATGAAGAATAAAATAGTTAGGTAATGATATGTAGGTGAAGTAGGACATAAAATGTACTTTGAATAATGAATAATTTTTAGACATGAAGAAAGCATTCCACTTCCCAGGGTAGGCATTAATACTATTTGGAGTTTACAACAAGCATGGACCATACATGGGACAGCCAGGAGACTAAAGTGACTCAGTGTTTCTCCGCCTTGGCTACAAATTAGAATCACCTAAAAACTTAAAAAATACTGAGTCCCAGGCCCATCTCAGGTGTTCTGCTTTAATTGTTGGGAGCAGAAGCCCAGAAGTCAATGTAGATGTAGTCTACAACAGGGATGAGTGCCAAAGGAGTAATTAAAAGAGCATACTCATATGAAACAAAGCAGTATTTTACATATGTCAAGAAGGATTATCTGTAGGTTACATGTATCACCTAGGAATTAGAAAAAATGTATTTAATTGTTCTTTTCTTTTTTTTAAAGATTTTATTTATTTATTTTTACAGAGGGAAAGGAGAGAGAAACATCAATGTGCGGCTGCTGGGGGTCATGGACTACAACCCAGGCATGTACCCTGACTGGGAATCGAACCTGTGACACTTTGGTTCGCAGTCCGCACTCAATCCACTGAGCTACGCCAGCCAGGGCAGAAATTGTTCTTTTTGATATATTTAAAATTTGTACTGAATTCTTTTTGGTTACATTGGTTAATAAAATTATATAGGTTTACAGCATACAACTCTATAATACATTATCTTTATATTGTGTTCAATATATATCTTTATATCCTGTTCACCATCCAAAATCAAGTCTCCTTACATCACCATTTATCCTCCCTTTATCTTTTTCTATCTGCCCCCACCTCCCTTTCCCTCTGGTAATCACCATACTGTTGTTTGTGTCTGAGTTGTTTTTTTTTTCTTAATCCCTTCACTGATTTCACCTAGTGTCCCCAATACCACTTTCCTCTTACAGTTAGTCTGTTCTCTGTATCTGAGTCTGTTTCTACTTTGTTTATTTTTCTCATTTGAATCCATATATAAGTGAAATCATATGGTATTTGTTCTTTCTCTGGCTGGCTTATTTCACTTGGCATAATACTCTAATAACCATAGAACAGATGAGTCAAACATTTCTGATGCACAATTTCAGGTCCACTTGGCTTCATTCATTTAATTTGTTTTGTTCTATTTTTAGTTGTTATGGTGACAGACAGCTCCATGAGGGTTTTTCTTCCTACAATCCCAACCACAGACTGCTTTGTCTCTTGCCTGCCCCTAAAGCCTCTCTTCTAGATACTCTGTCCTGCACCCTCACTCTGGCCTGCAAAAACTATAAATGTAGGCAAGTTAATATCTTGTGGAGTAAACCTTTGGCCAATGGGAAACAGGAACCAGTGAATGCATCTTTTCATTTTTATCCACACACTGCCCTCAATGGAGTCCTTCAGTACATTTTACAGAGATAGTTTCTTGCAGGCTGAGTGGCATAAATCTAGCATTCTGTTGCACATAGCAACAGCAAGCTCAACAACACAACTAATATTTGTTCCCCTTTAGCTGCTTCATTCTTTTTGTTCCTTTCCTGCTCCCTGGAATAGTGTCGCTGATAAAATACAAACAAATAAGCTTCAATAGCCTCAGGCCCTGCTTTCTGCTGAATCCAAGTTACAAATGCAACAGATCATTATTTTTGCTTATATTTCTAAAGTAAAATTATATTTAAAACATTGTTTAACATTTAAACACTTTTGTGATATCTTAAAACAAATAATGTGTGGAAGAAGTCTTAAGTAACATTTCAAATACAATTGGTAGAATTACAATATATGAAGAAAACATTTTAAAAAAGGGAAAACAAAGGGGATGTGAAGCTAGCAAGCTACTGGTGCTAAGAAAAACTAAGTAACTGCAAATAAACATTGCTTTTTAATCAGTTTTATTGAGGTGTCATTGACATAAATAAACTGTTTATATTTGAACAATGTTATTTATAATTTTTTAAATTTTATTATTGTTCAAGTACAGTTGTCTGCATTTTTCCCCCACCACTCCCCCCACCCTAGTCATCCCCACCTCCCTCCCCTGCTTCCACCCTCCCACTTGGTTTTGTCCATGTGTCCTTTATAGTTCTTACTGAAAACCCCCTCCCCTCCTCCCCCATCATCCCCTCTCACCTCCCCTTTGGTTATTGTCAGATTGTTCTTAATTTCAATGCATCTGGTTTTATTTTGCTTGCTTGATTGTTTTGCTGATTAGGTTTCACTTACAGTAGAGATCCTATGGTATTTGTCCCTCACCACCTGGTTTATTTCACTTAGCATAATGGTCTCCAGTTCCATTCATACTGTTGCAAAGGGTAGGAGCTCCTTCTTTCTTTCTGCTCTGTAGTTTTCCATCCTGTAAACGTACCAGGGTTTTTTGATCCATTCATTTACTGATGGGCACTTAGATTCCTTCCAATACTTGGCTATTGTAAATTGTGCTGCTATGGATATTAGGGTGCATAGGTTCTTATGGATTGGTGTTTCAGAGCTCTTAAAATATAATCCCAGCAGTGGAATTGCTGGGTCAAAAGGCAGATCCATTTTAAGTTTTCTGAGGAAATTCCATACTGTTTTCTACAGTAGCTGCACCAGTATTCATTCCCACCAACAGTGCTCTAGGGTTCCCTTTACTCCAAATCTTTTCCAACAGTTGTTGTTTGTTGATTTGTTTATGATGACCATTCTGACCACCGTGAAGTGGTATCTCATTGTGGTTTTAATTTGCATCTCTCTGATGGCTAGTGATGTTGAGCATCCTTTCATATGTCTCTGGGCCCTCTGTATGTCCTCCTTGGAGAAGTGTCTGTTCAGGTCCTTTGCTTATTTTTTCATTGGATTGTTTGTCTTCCTGGAGTGGATTCGTGTGCATTTTTTATATATTTTGAAGATCAAACCCTTGTCCGAGGTATCATTGGCAAATACATTTTCCCATAAAAATGGTTCTCTTTTCATTTTAATGCTGTTTTCTTTAGCCATGCAGAAGCTTTTTATTTTGATGAGATCCCATTTGTTTGTTCTTTCTTTTATGTCCCTGGCTCTAGGGGACATATTGGTGAAAATATTGGTGCATGGAATATCTGAGATTTTCCTGCCAATGTTATCCTCTAGGACTTTTATGTCCTAGAGGAAATATGGTGCCAGGACTTACTGTATTTTTTGGACTATAAGACACACCTTTTTACCACATTTTTTGCTTCAAAATTCTTCTCCCTATTTTTCTCCTCTAAAACCTAGGTGCACCATGCACCTAGGTTTTAGAGGAGGAAAATAGGGAAAACAGTTCTGAAGCAAAAAATGTGGTTAAGCCCTGTCTGGCATAGCTCAGTGGATTAAGCGCGGGCTGCGAACCAAAGTGTCACAGGTTCGATTACCAGTCAGGGTATATGCCTGGGTTGCAGGCCATGACCCCCAGCAACCACACATTGATGTTTCTCTCTCTCTCTCTCTCTCTCTCTCTCTCACACACACACACACACACTCTCTCTCTCTTTCTCCTTCCCTTCCCTCTCTAAAAATAAATAAATAAAATCTTTAAAAAATGTGGTTAAAAAGTGTGTCTTATAGTCTGAAAAATATGGTATGTTTAAGTCTTTTATCCACCTTGAATTTATTTCTGTGTATGGTGTAATTTGGTGATCAAGTTTCATTTTTTATATGTAGTTTTCCAGATCTCCCAACACCATTTGTTGTAGGGTTATTTTTACTCCATTTTACTCCATGCTCCTGTCCCCTTTATCAAATATTAATTGACTATAGAGACTTGGATTTATTTCTGGGCTCTCTATTCTGTTTCATTGGTCTATGTGCCTGTTCTTATGCAAGTACCAGGTTGTTTTGATTACAATTGCCTTGTAATACAGTTTGATACCAGGTGTTGTGATCCCTCCTACTTTGTTTTTCTTTCTCAAAATTGCTGCAGCTATTCAGGGTCATTTATGGTTCCATATAAATTTTTGAAGTGTTTGTTCTATATCTGTGAAATATGTTATTGGTACATTAATAGGGATTGCATTGAATACATAATTTGCTTTACATAGTATGGATATTTTTATGATATTTTTTTCCAATCAATGAACACAGTACATGCTTCCATTTGTTTGTGTTTTCCTTAATTTCTTTCTTTGGTGCTGTGTAGTTTTCTGAGTACAAGTCTTTTTCCTCCTTAGTTAGGTTTATTGCTAGGTACTTTGTTTTTCTTGTTGCCATATCGAATGGAATTTTTCCTGATTTCTGTTTCTGATATTAAATTTCCCAGTGATATCTTGGACAAAGGTTTAATCTCCAAATGTATAAAGAACTCACGTGACTCCACTCCAGGAAGGCAAACAATCCAATTGAAAAATGGGCAAAGTACCAGAACAGACGCTGCTCCTAGAAGGATATACAGAGGGTCCAGAGACATTTGAAAAGATGCTCAACATCACTAGCCATCAGAGAGATGCAAGTTAAAAACACAATGAGATACCACTTCACAGTGGTCAGAATGGCCATCATAAACAAATAAACAAACAACAAGTGTTGGAAAACATGTGGAGAAAAGGGAACCCTAGTACATGGTTGGTGAGATGGCAGACAGGTGCAACCACTGCAGAAAACAACATGGAATATCCTATAAAAAACTGAAAATGGAGCTACCTTTTGACCCAGCAATCCCACTTCTGGGATTATACACCAATCCATAAGAACCTATGCACCTTAATGTTCATAGCAGTACAATTTACAGTAGCCAAATGTTGGAAGGAAACTAAGTACCCATTAGTAAATGAATGGATCAAAAAACTCTGGTACATTTACAGGATGGAAAACTACAGAGCAGAAAGAAAGAAGGAGCTCCTACTTTTAACAACAGCATGGGTGGAACTGGAGAGCATAATGCTAAATGAAGTAAACCAGATGGTGAGGGACAAATACCATATGATCTCTACTACAAGTGGAACCTAATCAGCAAAACAATCAATCAAGCAAAATAGAACCAGAGAAATTGAAATCAAGAACAAATTGACAGTAACCAGAGGGGAGGGGGAGGGTGGTAATGAAGTGAAGAAGGTAAAGTGTCATCAAGGAACATGTATAAAGGACCCTTTGACAAAGCCAAAGGGGCTATGATTTTGCATGAGTAGTGGGGGTGGGTGAGGCAGGGAAAATGTCAGTGGGAAAATGGAGACACTATATTCAAAAAACAATAAAATGATAAAAAAAGAAAATGGGAAAAATAATACTTATTGTCAATGCTAAGGACTAAATTTAAGAGCTCTGTAAAACCTGGAATCAAAGAAAGTAAAATCAATTCTAACAAGCTCACACATAAACACAATGATTTATTGTGCAATAACTTTAAAAAAGTCAGAACTACTGTAAGACCTGACTGCAACTATAATCAGAATAGAGGTTGAAGTTAGCCATGGAAACAACAAAGCATCACAAACATAATTGCCCAAATATTGGGAAAAGGAAACTGAGTGTAAGCTAATGAACTTTGAGTGTTTCCTGTCCAACAGAATAGATTATTTCTAATATGAACATACAAGTTTGGTAGATTGAAAGTTCTTTTTATCAAGAGTTAGCCTGTCTTTCTATTCTTGAATCTGGGTTTGTTTGGGTAACTTGCTTTGGCCAATGGAACATTGGTAAATGTGACACAAACAGAGGTTTGAACAGTGGTTACATAGTGGGGTTCTTCTTTCCTTGCTGCTAGAAGCTCTTCTCCATCATATAAAAAGTCTTGGTTAACCTCCTGGAGGATAGGAGCCTACATGTAGAGAGGAGTCAGCTGCCTAGCCATTTCAGCCACAGCCCTATACATGTGAGTGAGGCCATCCTAGACCATCCAGTCCCAAACAAGTTACCAGCTCAGGAACACTACCTAACTAAACCAAAAAAAAAAAAAAGTGATAAATAACTGTTTGTTGTGTTAAGTCACTAAGTGGTTTGTTATACAGCAGTTGACACCAGGGGGTTGTAACATGGATGTATCAGGTAATCTTTGGTTGAAATCATCAATTATTCCATTTTCCTGGCTTCTTTTACTGTGAGTCCATATTCACCAACCAATTTCTAATCATGATCTGGCCTCTCACATAACCTGAATACAGTGGGCAATAGCTGATCATATGAACTCCAAGGATTCCTACCCCCTGGTATGTTAATTATTCATGATAAATTAATAATGTGTTTTATAACCAAGGTCTGATTTAGGAGAAGATATTCTATGGTTCTAAACATTTACTCTTTACTTTTCTTTACCCTGCTCTTTACTCCAGGAAATTGGTCTGTATAGATCATCTCAAGGAGCAGTCTTCCTGTATGGCTTCTCATTGGGCTTCACAAATTGGGAGCTTACCTGGAAACGAGAGAATATTACAATAATTTGAGAGAATTATTTTTTACAGCTCTTTCTCTGTAGGATTAGTTTGGGCAGTTCAAGTCCTTTGACTGAAGATTGCAACACTTTGTCAAGGGGTTCCTTCTCCAAAACTCTTTCATCCTTTCAGGTCTAGAGGTGGAAATAAAACAATTTTTACTAGCCCCCAGATCTGTACTCTTTTGTATAGGTTCTCTACTCCTGCCCACACTTTTGTTAATAACTCCTTGATTAAACTCTCCCCCAATTATTATTTCAGCATGCCATCCATCTCTTGTTGAGCCCCTGACTGATGCATATCCTAAGCATACGAGTTTCAGTATTTGATTTGTATGGTGGTAATTTCTTTTCAGGTTATGATTTACTCCTGAGAGATGGCTCCACATTCACTGAATAAATATAATCAAGCTTTTAGGCCCATGAATCTGAGATTCAGTCTGAAATTCACAAAGGTAGCAAATTCCTTTAAGAACCAGCCACCTGGCCTTTTCCCTTCTGGAGTGGACAACAAGACCTGTACTTTTCCATATTTCTACCATATCCACTTTTTAGTGTTGCTATTAGTATTAGCTAACCTATATTCAAATGGCTTTTTACCTTTGTATGTGCCTAGCACATTGTAAATTCTCAACATGTTAAGCATTGCTATTGTTTTGTTAATTTAACTTTGTATAATACAGTCTTTATTGACTAAATGATGTGAAATATTTTTCTTGTACCCCTTTTTGGGATACTTTTGTTAATGTGGTGCATTGGGACTATGGGAGTTGGTGTAAAGAAAGAAAATGCAGGTACAGCATGATTTACATATAACGCAAATAGCTTCAGAAGCCCAATGACAGAGCCACCATATAGAAAGGATTCTGATTTAGCAACTGTTATGCAAACACATTTAAGGAATCAAATGTGGAGTAGAGAAGACACTCTAAGTAAAACATATAGTCTTGCCAGTTCATTGAAATTAAATGTTCATGGATCATTTGACTCACTTGTAATCAGAAAGATTGATATAAAACAGCAAGGGGCAGGTGGGCCCCTCTGGGACATGGCAAGATATGTAGGGGTTCTTTGATACATACTAACAAGTAAGGGGTGTCAAGTAAAAGGACTCTCCAGCATTCTCTCCTTTTCAGAAAAAGCCAGCATTGGTGCCAAGTGGGTATATGCTGTGGCACAGGAATCATGCCTGCAACTCCCAGACAGCTGAAATAAATAGGGCCCTGGTCACATCACTCACATTTCTTCCCACTGGGGGTTCAGGTCAGCCTCTAGACTGTGAGGTCCTGCCTCTGTTCCTTTTTAAACAGCCAACAAATAGTCTCCTATCTACCTATATACATGCATATACACCCCACCATGTGTAGAGAGCCATTCAAAACTCAATCTTAACCATTTTTATTCTCTACAAATGCCATTCCTCTCTAATGGATGATTTGGTTTACATTTGCTTGTTTATTTTAGATGGTTTGTGCTGGGTCCTCAATGTCATATCTCTATCATTCAAAATACGATGTGACCTGAGAAGAGCTCTAAGAAAGCTCAAGAAGAAGCGGACAAGGAGCCATCACAAATAGACATGAAGTGGGCAGAGATAGTCACCAAAATGACACTAATTTGCACAGGGTCACAAGGCAAACATTGATCTGAAGTGTTGTTGTGAATGGCCAGGGAACTGGACATAGAAACAGACAGTAAGTCATGAGGTGGCAGGTGGTGTATAAGGTGGAATGTGAACCTAGAGGAAGTAAATAAAGGAATGCTATGTCAAGGTCATAAGAAAATTGACTGTCAAGGAGATATAGAATAGAAACTTGATTCGTAAATTCTGAGATAAAACTTAATTACTTGGACATGAAATCACATAGGCACCAGGTCAAAAATAAATAATGAGGAATCTAATTTAGACATACAGTTAAAACTTGACCATATTGAGGGGGCAAGAGATTTTAGTAAGAATAGTAATAAAAAAATCTCCAAATTACATCCTAGTTGAAAATATGAAGAGTTAACTAGAGGCTCTGTTAATTAGGGCTGGAAAAATCTGAAGAAAAAAGACTATCAGAATTAATATAGATTTATACAGCTTGTATCACTTAATCAACAAGTAACCAGAAGAACTAATCTTTAGAAAATAAGAAGATAAGAGGAATCAGCCCTAGGTAGGTAAAGCAACCTTGCCTAGATCTCTTGAGTATCTCTTTAGCCTGAGAGGTATTATCCCACTTAAGAGTTTAGTGTCAAAATTAGGTTAAATAGGGTTGTAGGGAGAGTTTTTTTTTCATTCCCTCGAATCTCCCTAGCCCCCCCTTTCTAAACCACATTAACAACACAACTGTTCTGCCATCTATAGAGCAGGACTCCTTTCCAAATTTAAAATATGGGTCGTGTTTTTTTTCTCTCTCCATGCTTATTATTTCTAGCAGTCTGAATTGGGACCCACAGCTCTGAATGAGCCAAGTGCTGACTCAGGAAAGGGAAAAAACACAAGACCAGTTCTCCCAGGAGCAGAAAGCACTGCAGATTAGGAAGGCCTTTGTCATCTCTGTCATGTGTAATTTGACTAAACCTACATGAATAAGACAGAACTGAAGGCCTCAGAGAACATTTTGTACTCTTAAATGAACAATAATCATAGTGCAAAAGGGAAAAAGTAAGAGGGAAGACAAAGAAGCTGCTTTTTTTCTCAGTTGAGAACCTTTAAGTTTTCATTAATGAAATGTGGAATCCTTTCTCACTAAATAAGTTTCTGACTTACTGGCAAAGGGCCTGTGCAGATATATCATATAATTAATAATGTCTTGAAGGCAAATGTGCTTTAGGTGTTTTATTATTTTCTCAATCACTTATCATGGTTTTTAAGTTATTTATGCCCACATTGTTGCAGACTGATTTTAGGATGGCTTACATAAATATACTTTAAAAATGACATATAAAGCTATTAATTAGAAGCAAATAAGAAAATCAGAGTAAAGGGAAAAATTAAAATTCTTAAGATAAGATGGGGCAAAGGTTAGTATTGGTACCTGAAATGGATGTTCTAAGTCCCCATAGTTCTACTAGAGACAGGAGATGTGAGACATAATACTGGACAAAAGATTTATAATGTCCATGAGATAAAACTTAACTGTGATGCTCAGGAGAACCAGAGAAAAATGTCTTCCTTGGGTCCTTATAAACAGGAACATAATGGACAACTTCCTCAACAGCATAGCTACAGTAAATACAGCAACGAGCTTCATAAGACAGTTTCTTATACTTCCCTTGGTATCACCATATAAACATTATCAATGAAGAGAGCAATTCAACAGGGAGATCATATACATCTCTGGTGGTCTGGCTTCCTCCAGGGAAGAATATGAGTGGAAAGAATAGATGGACAGGTCCTGGCTGGTATGGCTCAGTTAGCTGGGTGTTGTCATACAAACTGAAAGGTTGTGGGTTTGATTCCTCATCAGGGCACATGCCTGGGTTGCAGGTTTGGTCACTGCCAGAGTGTATGAAAGAGGCAATTAATTGATGTTTCTCTCCATCTCTTTCTCCCTCCATTTACCTCTCTCTAGAATTCATAAAAGGAAACAAAAGAATAGATGGATGCACTACACACAACTTATTCAGCCAACACCCATAAATATTTGGGTTTTTTTTCATCCAAGGTTGAGAGAAGCACTGAGTTCAGGTTGGCATCCCAGACAAGAAGCTGAAGAGCAATTGCTCCAGGTGGCCAGATTTGCCAAGGTGGAAATAAAAATTACTTCTTATGAATGTTCAGGAACTCCAATTCGCCATGCAACTTGCCTTCATGTATACAAAAATCATTCACTCACTCTAGAACAAAACCTGAACCATAGAGCAGTCTTGAAGAAGGTCTCCCAGTTAGCAGATCATCTAAGTTTTACTGGACTTAAAACCTATATAGTTCTGAAAATTACTTTAGGAGATAAATATAAAATCAACTAAAAAAGTTTCTTTTTATTTAATGTGAGAAAATACCATATTAACACTTTTTAAAAAACTGGCAGATATCATAAAAATCTCTCAAAATTAAAATAAAATGCTTTATGGATTAACCATCTGACATATATCTATAATAAAATCTTCCTACATTTTGGCCACATATTCCTCACATTCCTTTATCTTTTATAAAATCATTTTCTATACAAAGAATAGAAATATAATTCAGTCTTTCTTATAGCATAGATAATAGAAATTTGTTTTTTTTCTTATTGATAGCTTAGGAAAAGTTTCCTTTCACTTTATGACATGTTATGGACAGTGCCAAATACATTTATTACTATTGTTATTGATTTTAGTAAAATCCATGTCAAATTTTATTCATAAAATTTATTCAAATTTTATTTATTATATCCTTTGATTTTTAGAATAGTTTTTCACAGATTAGTTTGAAGCACCCTACATTTGTCTTTTCTCTACTACTTATGTACATACATCTGGTTCCAGGCCCCACAGGGTAGGTTCATATCAAGATATGGCCCTCTACATTCAGGTTACATACAATATGAAGTAATACAGCACCTTGAAAAGTAGAATTATTCTTTACTTTTATTTTTTTATTTTGTATTCTTATTTATCCAATTTCAGTTGGCCCAATTTTCCCCCTTTGCTTTCCTCTCCCCAGCCCACCCCCTGCTCCCATAGTTATTCCCCACAAGGTTGTCTAAGTCCACAAGTTATTCATATGTGTCCTTTGACTAATCCCTTCCTTTTCTTTCCACCATTCCCCCTCCCCTCTGGCAGTTGTCAGTATATTTCATGTTTCCATGTCTTTGGTTCTGTTTTGCTTGTTAATTCATTTTTTTAATTAGATTCCTCTTGTAAGTAACATCATATGACATTTGTCTTTTACCAACTGGCTTATTTTACTTAGTATAATAGTCTCCAGTTTTAGCCATGACATCAGAAAAGGTAAGAATTCTAAGTAGGATTATTCTATCAGGCTGGCTAGCAAGTATTAACTGTACAAGAAAATGATGGTAAAGTCACATAGATATATCCAACTAAGCATAATTGAAACAATTCTGTAGTAGGTTGGAAAATGTCCACCCAAAGAATCAGAACTTAATCCCCAAAACATGTAGATGTGATTTTGTAAGAAAAGGATCTGGAGGATCTGAAACATACAGATTATCTTGAATTATCTGAGTGGACCCTAAATGCAAACACAAGTGTCCTTGTAAGAGGTGAATTACACACACAGAAGAAAATGTGATATGAAGCCAAAAGTAGAGATTAGAATGATATAGTCACAAGCCAAAAAACACCATAGAATATTGACAGCTACCAGAAGCTAGAAGAGACAAGAATGGATACTCTCCCAAAGCTTCCCCTGGGAGCCATGCTGACACCTTGATTTTGGACTTCTACACTGCAGAACTGTGAGAAAATAAATTTCTGTTGTTTATGATAATTTATTACAGTGTCTCTAGGGAACAAATACAGAACCTTACTTCAACTTCCTTGTAGCCAGATCCAACATTGAGCCAAAGCTCTTCCACAACCACTTCAACTAGGGAAGGCAAGAAAGAGAATTTGGAGTTATTGGTTAAATTGCTGTTGAAATATTTATTTTTGTAAACTGTATAAAATTATATGACAATGTGAGCATATCATTTGGGTCTCTCCCAGAGCATTAGAAGGGGCCTAGATATGAGGGGCCCTGAAACTTAAGACTCATTTGCTTCACAATAAATCTTCCTCTGCCTCAAAGCAACCAGAGTGGTTATGTTGAGAAAGAACTGAAGATCTAAAAATAAATGTGCTTATGCCATTGTGGAAGAGAATGACCAATTTGAAAAAAAAATCAGAATCTGCAGAGCAGGAGTAGAGTGGAAAACAGTTTATGGTAGGGGTAGAGTGTCAGAGAATGTAGAAAGAATAGAGATAGAACCATAATAATATTTTTAAAATGCTACATGATTTCTGTCCTCTTCATCCCAGTAGAATTAGAAAAGTTGAAGCTATCTTTTTCTCTCTGCACAAACTCTGAAAGTTGAAGCTTTCTTCTTGTCTCTAATCCCCACAGAGACATTGGTTTTCTCTTTTCTCCCACAATGATTGCACTTCTTGTATTTGAATTTTTAGCCAAATGTTCTATAACTATTTCTTTACATATTTATTCCCTCCTCCAAGATTTTGAGCTCTGTGAATAAAGGAACCATGCCTGATTTGCTTCTGTAAACTGGTTGAGTTAAAAAGAACTATAAGAGATCAACGAAACCTGGGGAGGAAGCCTATGGTACAGACTCAGACCACTCCACCTTCAATTTGCATGCCCTCTTCTCTTTCCAACCCTGGCAATAGAATTTGTATCAAATTTAGAGAACTGACCTTCTCAGCATGTATTGTCACCAATCTACTGTATATGGCATAAATATTGATTTTTCAATACTCAAAACACCAGGTTATTCAGACTCAAAACCCATTATTTTAACCTACTGTTTCTGCTAAGAATATCGATCATCTATTTTGAAATCCCCTACCAACCCTCACCCCAACTGAGGATGTGTTCAGTCACTCTGCAGTACACTTCCTTTATTGATTAGTAAGCCTTGGGTGCCCAAGGAGATGGGGTGAGAGAAGAGTCTTGGGACAAAGGACTTCATGTCAATGACCCCTGCAAGTCAGAGACTCCAAATCATGGTTGTCCTGCTAAGTGTTGCTCACATGAATATGACGAAGAGTATTTAGCAAAGCAAGTCAGAAACTTTGTTCCTTGGCCAAGAAATAGAGAAGAATAATAGGATGCCTAATGATTGCTTCTCCTTGATTAGAAAAGTATTAGAGGGTGAGGGGAAGTGGGTAGGCAGGTTTAGGGGTGGAGATTCCCAAGAGAGTGCAGAGTTCTTAGATTTCCAAGGGAACTTGTGCAGTTCCCAAACATACTTGGAACATGCCTAGCCATATATCACATGTCTCATTTTAATGTTAAACCTCCACCCTGGGGTGGGACTTTTAGTATGCTATGAGGGAAAATTCATCAAAAGATTGCCTTGGAAGGTGTCTCAGGTTCCATCTTGGAATTTTCTGGTGCAAACAGGTTTCTAGGAGGTGGTCCTTGGGTTTCTTTACAAGTTCAGCCTGCTTTTGCCAGGGCTTATGTTAGAGAAAATACAAGAAAGTCAGTAGAAGTTTAAAGATTAACTAATGATGTGGTGACATAACCAAGTGACACTTTCAAAGAATGAAAAAATATATCAGTTAATACTAAAATATTATCCCACTACAATTATGTTTCTATATTGGATCATCGTCCCAGAGTCTCACAGGTCTGGCTGGTAGGAAATGCCATCTTAGTCATATTTTGGAAGCCATGCAATAGATTGTGCAGAAGTCCAGGTAGTTTGTGTATAAAGGACACATGGACAAAGCCAAAGGGGATAGGTTTGAGGGTGGAAGGCAGGAATGGGTGGGGTAAGGGGGCATGGTGGAGTGAAAATGCAATGGCTGCACTTGAACAACAATTAAAAAATGTTCACATAGTTTTTGATAGTTATTAATGCTCCTCACACATATTCCAGGTCTTTCTCCTTTCAGTGTACTTTGCAGGACTTACTTTCTTCCCACTTGAAATTAGTTGTGTCCATTTGGCTTGCATTGCCCAGTGAAATGTAAGTACATATAATGTATATCCTCAAGTAAAGAGTTCTGAGAGCCATGGTATGATTTACTATGCTCTCTTTTCTGTCAGCTTAAGTACCAAAGTTAGGAAACATGGAATTGAGCTCTCAGTTGACCCTTAATGGATGCATAGCACTAGTGAGAGATTAGACTTTTATTTGTTAAATCACTGTAATTTTGTATTTTTTGTTAATGCAGTATAAACTAACCTGTCTTTAGTATACAAACATGTAAGAACATAGCTCTCCCACCAAAAAATAACAGCCTCAAAATCTCATTTAAGCTATAAAAGAGACATCTAGAAAATAAATGTATGTGTATAGCTACTGGAATTAGATAAACCCTAACTTTTTGAGGGAGATGTAATACTAAATAAACCATAGCACTATGCAAAGAAAACCTGTGATAATTTGACTTGACTGACCAAGAGCAAATTAAGAAAGCTGTTTAGCTCTGAAGGAGGGCATATTCTTACATACCTTTGTACTAGAAAATGACTAAGGGCTAAGAAGCAGAATTGGGGCTGGGTAATTAAATATCCCCCACTCCACTGACAGAGGGTCTTCTAATGTCTGCCTAGTAGAATCTCTATAGACCAAACACTTTAATTTTTCTAATTTTAGAATAGGAGTTTGGTATTAGCCTACCTGTATTCTACCATATATGTTGTACATGTGTAGATAATTTCAAGTTTTAGTCTGTATGACTCTGGATCAAGAGAAGCCCCCTCCAGACCTGATGCAGTCATCATTGCACATCACTCATAGATGTGGAGACTACCATAATTATCCAGAGATGTTGGACTTTGTACTTGATGCCAAGACCAAACAAGACTTCTGTACTGATCCTTTGAGATGAATGTTTTCTACAAAAGGTAACAGGGGTAAAATGAATATTCAGAGATGAGAAAGACAGACTATTAAAGGCATTAGGATTGTTCACATTATTATATTCTCTCTCTTTTCAGGCACAAGGTAGGATTGTATTTCTACCCATGTGAAATTAGGTGCAGTCATGTGACTTACTTTGGCCAGTGAAATGTGAGCTGAATAATGTGTGTCACTCCAAGTAGAATCTCTGAGAACCACTATAATCTTTATAATGTTTTCATAGAATGTTCACCTCCTTAATCTAGGTTCCAGAGTATGGATATCAATAGTGTGGAGCAGGATCCCCAGTCAACCATGAAGACTGTGAGCAATAAATAAACCTCTTACTTGAAGTCACTGAGATTCAAGCAAGTTCAAATATACTTATTTCCACATTATAGCCTTATAGATCCTGATATAGGCTCTCATATAATCCAGGACATTCTGGCAGGGTCCTTGTAGTGTTGGCTGATGCTTACTGTCCAAACCTGAAAGTGGCCCAAAGATCTGTATCTGAACGCAAGTTCATGTCTTTTAACCTTCATTCCTCTGGTAATCTCTTATCTATTCATATGTAAAAGGTAATGTATATCCACCATACTTCTTGGAACAATTTATGGGATATTTCGTAACTAAAACAAACTCCTCTGGTCTTGAGGAACAGTTTCCTCCAGACACTGATATCTTCATTTTCCCATCTCTGCCTCACAGAACTTAGAATTTCTGAAAAAATAAAAGCCTAGATGGAAAGGCTTTTTGGTGACTCAAAAGCTGTATCTTTAACTCTACAGTACACAAGCCAATAACAATTCCATCAGTAAAAACCTTTGAACACAGAAACCAAAACTTGGACTGCTATTTTGGGTTTAGAGTAGAGATAAGAATATCTCACATACCTTTTACAGTAATAGGAAGAGAACAAAACACAAGTCAATATCTCAATAGATTATTCTGATATACATTTCATTGATAACACAAGGGATTCAACTCAGGGATTCAAACTCATATTGGGAAACTGGACTTGTTCCCCTGTAACAACTTAATATAAATCCCTTTAATCAAAGGTAAGTCTGAGAGTGGACAGAAGAAAAGAAAAAAGAACTAGCATTTTGGGGATCCTACTATGTGCCAGGTACTTTGGCACATTTAACCCTCTAAGTAGCCATATCAATGAAGTGGTATCATTTTCTGAGTGAAAACATTAAGGTTCAGTGAACTTAAGTCACTTGCCTAAGGTGATAGTAACTGGCAGAGCTGAAATTCCAACCAGATATCCCCAACTGCAAAGGATTCACAGTTAGAGTCTTCCTTCTCTATATGATGCCATATCCAAATGAAGTTAAAACAGAGAAAATATTTAGCATAGTAGAGTAAGAGAAATATGATGTAGACTTAAATTATTTTTCTTAATATGAGTAAAATTTACATTTTTAAGCATTGAAATATTTATGTTACAAAAGGTCTCTAATTAAACTGATACTTAAATAGTCATATTTATGTCCTTTATTTAGGAAATCTTATACAGCTAATTTTGGGGATGGAAATAGAATCACTATAATAATCCTCAAAATACCATGTTTAGAGGACAATGAGACATTACTTACCTTTGCTTTCTGGAAAATGGACTGTGTCCTTTGTTGATCAAATTTGTAGCTGTGCCAGTGTCCATGTAGCTTTCTCCTAAAAGAAAATTGAGGAGAGCAATTTCACAGAATTTTAAAATTTATAATAGAACATTTCTTGGTTAAGACCAGTGTTTAATGTGTATAAAAATATAGCTTTAATTTTTACTGGGTGGCCAAAGGAAAAGAGGCTGATCTAGAAGGATGTTTAATAAAGTTACAGCAGAGTCCATTGTGCCCATAAGATTATGAGTCCTTGGAGAGTAGTGACCATGTTTGATTCCTATTGTCTCCTCAGAACATAACACAGAATATGACACTCAAAAAAGTTTAACTAAACTAAGGGAAAAGCATGGAATTTTGAGCCATCACAAGGATTCAAGGTTGAGTGGATTATCCTACCCCTATTTAGACAGAGGTTAAGTTACTTACCCTTGTTAATATGGAGCTGCATCATCCCTAAAATAGAGAAAATAGTACCTCTCTTACAAGATTCCTATGATTATTTTTCAGAAGATTTTTGAGCAAACTCTGCTTCAGAAGCTTAAAGCCCCTGATACCTGTCATGGATTTATTAATCCTCTGTCTCTGAAGAAAGGATAGGAATAAAAAATTATGTCTATTAACTCTTCTTAAATTATTTCAATGAAATTGTCAGTGCTATTTTCTCAAAAACAGAAATTTCATGCTGTTGTAACAAATAGAACATGTAATGCTTACATAGTGGCTGACAGGTGTCTTTGTCCAAAGCTTTTTGCCAACTTGACGTTCAGTGTTTGTTGGAAAGAGCATGGAAGGACCTGCTTATTTATCCACCTAAATAAAGCTGTAGGGTTTTGGTTGGATCTCACCACAGCCAATTATTTCTGCCCTAGAAAAAAATGATAAAAGTGTCATGAATCCTGGTTCTGAAGCAGATGCCCAGTATGAGGTGAAATTTTCTATGCCTGCCCACTCACTTCACTTCTACACCATAACTAAAGGAAGGAAGATGCTGATTTGCTTAGACATTTAAAAACTAAGATAAATCACACATGCAAAAGGCTAACACCAGTATGGGTCAGAGCTGACTGCTGTGAATTACTGTTATGAATAGATAACAAAAGATAATAAAGCATCTATTGCCTATTACTTAGATTTTTGTTATTCTAAAATAAACACCTCTTTGCTTATCTTAAAAATAAGCCCAGACATCCAATGTAGACAAGATTCCATAGATTCCCTTTCACCCTGTTCCTACTGACTAAATACAACTATAAACCCCAGAAATTATGAAAAAAAACAACAAAAGACATTTGAAATATAGTAAGAAGATGAACTCTTTTTGAAACCCCAAGAGTGGAGAAACAACCCAACACCACAGTGTTATATGTGTTCCACCCAATGGAAGGAGACAACCTAGAAGAAGGCCTAAGCTTTCCTACCCCTATCTAGAAATAGGAGGCATCCCATTTAGGCCTTTTCCACCCCAAAACTGAACAAGAGTGTATCTGATAACATCAAGTGAGACATCACTCACAGGAGGAACTAATAGGGATCCTTACCAAAAATAAGTAGCCAAAAATGCTCTCCATCTTTCTCATAGCTTAGATTCCCTTAACCCACTGAGAGATGGCTGAGCAGAATAAGCAAGAAGTAACTCCAGGCCATAGCCAGGTAGCTCACTTGGTTAGAGCATTGTCCCAATATGCCAAGAGTATAAGTTCAATCTCGGGTTAGGGCACATAAAAGAAGTAACCAATGAATCCATAAATAAGTGGAGCAACAAAATCAATACTTCTCTCTCTCTCTCTCTTTCTGTCTTTCTGTCTCTCTGGCTATCCAACTGTCTATCACTCTATCTTAAATCAATAAAAAAGAGAAGTAACTCTACTACAGCATCTGGCTCCAACCAGGAAGCTTCTTTGTCCCCTTAAACTCTCTTCTCTCACCCAGAGCAACCCCACAATCACACTTTCAGGCATTGACAACTTATATCCACACAATAACCTGTACATAAATGTCACTAGTGGCTTTAATAATGATAGGTAAATATAGGGAACCAGTCCGCATGGCAGTGGCAAATGTAGCCTAGCCCCTGATACAGAAAACCAACAGGAGCAAGTCGGCATACAGGATCTGGGCCCATAGATTGGTTTTCCCATGGGGAATCAGGCCTGCATTGTACCTAGGCTGCTTTGAGGCTTGCTTTTTGCTAAAACTCCCTCACCCTGAATTGAGGCAACAAATGTTTGCTGCATATCTTTAAAGTAACTTCCTAAAATCTGTGCTAAACCTCCCAAGCATAGAGTATAACCAGTTCAACCACTTTCCCCCTTGCATTTGCAAACATCCTTTTCATTGTAGTAATTAGCAATATCCTTCCCTTTGTGATCTGTACAAAGTAATCACCTATAGTGAACCTGTGCATGGTAAGTGAGGGCCATCTGCAATGTAATATGCCCAGAAAAGCAATAAAATCCTGCCCGGGCAGGGGTCAGGGTGCTCTCTCACTCAGAGAGTGGCCATGCCATCCCTTTTTCTCCACAGGACTTCTGCAATCCATGTGAATTTGTTCATCACATCCATAACACACAGACCACACTGGCCAGAGTCTGCATCAGGTAAAGACTGGAATCAACCTAGATAACTTACAACAGGAGAATGGCTAAACAAACTGATATATATACAAGGTCTGGCCAGAAGGTATCCAGACATGTAATATGAAAACTAGAGACATTTATTAAAGAAGATATAAGAAACATTTGACATAGGATAATGATGCCTTAGTCCCCCTCAAAACTTGGGATGTCACACAGTTCTCCCAATTGCCATCAGCTGCCCTATTGTATTTTCTTGAATCTCATTGATGGTCTGAAATCTCTTCCCTTTAAAAGGTGACTCTAGCTTTAGGAAAAAAGAAGGCACGGGTGCCAAATCTGGGATGTAGGGGGATTAAGTAACCTAGGTGATTTGATGTGTTGCCAACAAACTCTGCATGAGTGTAGTAAGTGATGAATGAGCAGAAACATTGTTGTGATGAAGCTGCCAATAACCAGTTACCCATAGCTGCAGCCTTCTGAATCATCCAGATAGTTTCCGTGGAGGAATGTACTAGCTTAACACAAAATTTGTTGCAGATTTGTTGCTCTACTCACTCAGTTATTTTGAATGTGATGGCCACATAGTACACATGCTCACTCAATGGCATCTACTACTCTCACTGACTAGTACAGTGAAGTTGTCATTGTTCACCCATGTGCATTCCAGTCCACTGTCCTTGGCTGCCAGGTTACATCAATGTTGCACGAACTCTTCTGTTATATTAGCAATGGCTGTATTTTTTCTGGACAGACTTTGTATACATGGAACACTACCCAGCAAATTTATAAAAATAAATGAACCAATGATGCATACAAAAATTTGGATAAACCTCTGGAACTATGCTGAAACTTTAAAAAATCTGAAAAATTTACATACTAGATGCCATCATTATAACATTTTTGAAATGAAGCTCAGATTAGTAGTTGCAAGGGACAAAGCATAGGGAGTATCTGGGCATGTTATAAAAGGGGAACATGAGGTATCCTTGTATTTATGGAACTGTTTGTTTTAGGTCTTCACTGAATTGGTAGATACACAAACCAATGTATACAAGGGGGACCCAAAAAAACATAGAATTATTTTCTGGATGGTGGGCCCCTCATAGTACAGGCTTCCCCTGCTAAGTGTGTGTTCAAGGAACCCAGCTGTGCCAATGTGCCAGCCAATGTTGTTGTGAGAGTCTGTATTCATCTTCAGTGAATTTTTTTGAAGACTCTTCCAACACATTTGCCCATTTCATGGTTGGTGAGGTATAAGTTCACTTGCCCACACTGCACTGAGTGTTCAGTAGTTTTTGATCAAAAACATGACCCCCATGCTCCATCCTCCCTATTCACCCCAAGCAACTTGTTTTGTTTCCCTGGATGAAAAAAGTCCTCAAAGCAAAGCATTTTGCCAATGTGGAGGAAGTGAACAAAAAAACAGCAGGAGCACTAAAAAGCATAAACATTTACAAGTTCAAAAACTGTTTTGAACAGTAGAAAAAACATCTCGACAGGTGTATTGCACTAAATGGAGAATACTTGGAAGGTGACCGAAGTTTCAACATGTAAGAATAAATACACAGTTATTTTTATAAATTTCTTCTTTTGGGCTACCCCCTCATATATTAAAATCATACAGAACTAAGTACATACATACTTACAGACATATTCACACATTTTTATTCTCACTGAAAATCAAGGAAGCTTGTCAAATTATTTTTCCTCTCAGTATGCTATGAAAGCAGACCATAGAGCCCTGCACAAACTATAGCAAGATTAACACCCTTGCATTGGATGGACTTCCACAGCCTCCCAGAACTCTTCCACAAAAAGCCAGGGTCAATACAGGCTTGCAATTGAACAGATCATTGTGGGCTACAAAGGCCTTGCTAAAATAGCCTTAGAGGTCACCAAGGAACTTACAGCTAATGGAAGAAAAAGACCCATATGCAATTGACTACAGTAACCTGATGTAAATCCTATGAAAGAGGTAAATAATTCTTGAGAGTATATAAACAAAAGAGATTTTAAATATAAGCTATAGATTCACTTAGACCTGGGATTCAGTACTACATCTGCCTGAAATCACCAGAAGTTAATCTTGTGCTCAGTAAATCTCAGTTTCCACATATGTAAAATGTATATGGTAAGAGCACCTATTATCCTTCTGGAGTTGCTGAGAGAATTAAATGAGATTTTATCTATAAACTGCTATGCACTAAATTATGTCCCCTCAAAATTCATGTTGAACTTATTTTAAGCAAATAACAAATATTGAAAAGTTAAAAAAAATTATGTTAAAACTCTAACCCCAATGTGACTATATTTTGAGACAGGCCTTTTAAGGAGGTAATTAAGGTTAAATGAGGTTATAGGTAGGGCCTTAATGCAATAGGACTGGCAGATTTATAAGGAAAGGTAGAGACACCAGGGATATACATGCACAGAATGAAGACCATGTGAGGACACAATGAGTAGGCAGCCATCTACAAGCCAAGGAGAGAAACTCCAGGAGAAACCAAACTGCCTGTGCCTTGATCTTGAACTTCTATCATCTAGAACTGTGAATAATAATTTTTTTGTTGTTTAAGGCACTCGGCCTGTGGTACTTTGTTATGACAACCTGAGCTGATATATACACCATCAGATCCAGAATTATGTGCTCGGTAAATATGACCTGTAATAACGATGTTTATTGTTATAATTATATAAGTAAATTTATAGGCCCTGTAGTGAGCAAAATATGTTAATTTATGCATTCTTAGAGGCCCAAGAGGCCTCTGTTGGTAAGTATGGAACCATAGTCAAAAGGGAAGAGCATAAGAGTAGTGGATGTCAAGAAGAGCTCAAAGGAGGGAGAATGAAGAAAGGAAAGCTCAGTGTAGGGTTTCCTGACATATATCTATACAAAGAGTAGATGACCATACAGCAACAATAGGAGCTTGGTTGAAGGACAGACAGTTGGTGAGGCAGACTCTAGTGACAGGGAGGAGTCATGTAGGGAGGCCAGCGCTGATGTAGAGCTCTGGGTACCAGAGCTAATCTAGGGCTTCTGATTGGACAGCTATGAACAGAAATACCAATAATGAAGCATGAGTCAAAATCCATAGAGATAAATACTTGGAGGATCAAGTCTAAATGTCAAGTCCAAATTGCTGAGGCAAGAGAAAAACACGAGGGACAGGGATAAGGGTCGCAAGCAGGAGAAATTGGAGCACATGCCATAGAAAACTGTTAACAACAGTACTGAAATATTTGCTGTTTACTTCTGCTTATTATTGCATGCTGCATAGTGGGTATGACTAGTTCAAAGTTACAAAGTCAGTGAAATAGGTCCCAAACCTATGTTTTATAATAATAGAGCCACATAACACTAAAAGTATCACAATAGACTTTGAAATGAGCAAAAAGAATCACAGAAAAATCCAGAATTCAATAGTCCTTTGAATAAACTGAACAAATTGACTCTAAATGATTGCTCATCAGCTTGGTATCTATCAGGAACAATATTAAAGTAAGTGAATACACTACCAGCCCCACTAACACTAATTGAGAATTCCACCAAGTGATCCTAGATTCTTTGAGATAAATGAGAGGTCAGCAAAATTTTATTATAAGTGCTAGCTAGTAACTATTTTAGGCTTTCTGGGTGACATAGTCTCTGTCACGGTATTTGACACTGTTCTTATAGAGCAAAAGCAGTCATTGACTACATATAAATAAATGAGTTTAACCATGTGCCAATTAAACTTATGTGGACACTGAAAGTCAAATGTTATATAATTCTATGTCATGAAATATTCATGCTTTGATTTTTTCTA
The DNA here is from genome assembly GCF_004126475.2 of Phyllostomus discolor. Classification (NCBI taxonomy): domain Eukaryota; kingdom Metazoa; phylum Chordata; class Mammalia; order Chiroptera; family Phyllostomidae; genus Phyllostomus; species Phyllostomus discolor. The sequence continues at coordinate 26,650,123 of NC_050198.1, read as the reverse complement.
ACCATTTAAAAATGTAAAAGCCATGATTAGCTTCTAGTCCATAAGAAAACATGCAGTGGGTCATATTTGTTTTGTAGATTGTAGTCTGCTGACCCCTGATATAAAGAGTGCATAGCTCCCTAGCACTAACTGGGCATTTCACCAGATAAGCCAGTAATATTTGTTCCTGTGATGTAAACAAATAATTTGAGTGATGAATATAAGAGGTGACTTGATTCTTATTAGTGCTGTCATGCATTTTAAATAATAATTGTGCTTGTAAAATATTTAGCCATATTTTAATCAACACTTTTGATTCTGATATTAATTATTGAGGTTTATGGCCCTTCTGATGGGCTAAAAAGCATGGCTTAATCCTTTTAGCTATGTCTTTAGAATATATCCTGAAACCATTCATTTGTCATCACCTCCATCATTGCTTCTGTAGTATGAGTCACCATCATTTCTTGCATGTATTACTGCAGTACCATCCCAACATTTTCTCTTACTCTTACAGTCTCCTCTGCATACAGCAGCCAAGTAACCCCTTTAAAATAGGTCTGATTATGTCACTCCTCTGCTCAGAACCCTATCATCTTTCCATAACACTTTTAATCACCTACACAATTCCTTATATAACTATGTTGCAGGTTGGATTCCCTATATGAGATGGAGTTTGGAGGTCAGGGTATATACTAGGGAGTGTTCTTGGAATCAATATCTGTGGAAAGAGAGGCACAAAGCAAGAGTGGACAGAAGGGGTCAGTCAAATGCAGTATAAGTTAACAATAGTCTTGGCCAACCTAATGGAGAACTCTGGAACCAGAATGGCCCTTTAGAGTTGTCTTAAGTTAGACCAAGATGCTGGGCTTTTATACTCTTTCACTGATCAGTCATTAGATGTGGGCAACCCTGGGTAGGGACACAACCATGACTGAGATGGCTCTCAGCAGCTGGAGCAGTCCCTGAAAGGTCTATCTATAGCATTCCAAAGCTTTGGAAACAAGTCCATTAAAGTAGACATGGTCAGCACATCACAATGCCCAATACATTCTACTTCTTCTCCTATCATTCACTTTTCTACTGTTTCAGTCAACTCCGGGTAAACTAGCTTCCTTGCTGTTCCACAGGCAAGCAAAGTACAATCATGCCTCGGGAACTTTGCCCTTGCTCTGTCCTTTCTATGAAGTGCCCTTCTTATACTTACTTACTTTATTCAAATCTCTTCTTAAATGTGGCCACCTCAGAAGAAGAACTTCTTGAATAACTCTTCCCAAAATAGCAGCCACCATCATCCTTTATCTCCCTATTCTACTTTTCTTTACAACAAATCACTATCTCATACCTAAAATATATTTCTGCTTCTTTGATGGCTTAGTCCTCTCTTACAGAATATAAGCTGAGTCCAGGATTGTATCTGCTATATTCATTGTTGTGTCTCCAGAGCCTAGAGCAATGCATGGCACTAAACAAGTCTTTAGTACATGATTATTGAATGAATACAAAAAAGAATGAGATGCTTAACCTTGATTTATAACATTGACACCTGTAAGATCACCTTCTGATTATTTAAATGCAGATAATGTCTTCTCTGTTCTGACAAAAACAGTTCCCCATACACACACCCAAGCTGGCCACCAGAGTTCCACTCCAGAACATACAACTCAGTCCCCAGGTCTATTTTCTTCTCTTTTTAAAAAATTCTTGTTTATTCTATTACAGTTGTTCCAATTTCTCCCCTTTGCTGTCCTCTGCCCAGGGAGGCCCCTGCTCCCACAGTCCATCCCCACACTGTTGTCTGTGTCCATGGGTCATTCACATATGTTCTTTGACTAATCCCTTCTTCTTCTTCTCATGATTCCTCTCTTCCCCCTTTCCTCTGGCAACTGTCAGTCTGTTCCCTGTTTTCATGTCTCTGGTTCTGTTTTTCTTATTAGTTTATTTTTTTTATTCGATTACTCTTATAAGCAAGACCATATGGTATTTTTCTTGTACCAACTGGTTCATTTCCCTTAGCATAATATTCTCCAGTTCCATCCATGCTGTCATAAAGGGTAGAAATCCCTTCTTCTTTCTTTATGCTGCATAGTATTCTATTTTGTAAATATACCACATTTTTTTCATCCATTCACCTATTGATGGGCACAACCCAAAGCCTGTGGGACACAGTGAAGGCAACCCTAAAAGGGAAGTTCATAGCAATACAGACCTACTTAAAAAATATAGAAAAATCTGAAATAAACAACTTAACCCCACATCTATAAGAACTAAAGGAATGACTAAAAACAAAACCCAGAGCAAGCAAAAGGAAGAAAATATCAAGATCAGAGCAGAATTAAATGACATAGAGACTAAGAAAAAAAATTCAAAGGGCTGATGAATCCAGGAGCTGGTCCTTTGAAAAAATAAAATTAACAAACCATTAACCAGACTCATCAAGAAAAACAATAGAGAGGAACCAAATAAATAAAATCAGAAGTGAAAGAGAAGTAACAACTGATACCACAGAAATACAAAGGATTGTAAGAAATTACTACGAACAAATATATGCCAAGAAATTGGACAACCTAGATGAAAGAGATAAATTTCTAGAAACATACAACATTCCAAATATAAATCAGGAACAGACCAATAACAACTAGTGAAATTGAAGCAATAATCAAAAAACTACAAACACACAAAATCTCTGGACCAGATGGCTTCACAGCACATTTTACCAAACGTTCAAAGAACTAACACCTATCCTGCTCAAACAATTCTAAAAATTCAAGAAGAAGGAAGACTCCCAAACTCTTTTAATGAGGCCATTATTATCCTAATTCCAAAACCAGGTAAAGACACAACAAAGAAAGAAAATTACAGGCCAATATCTCTAATGACATAGATGCTAAAATCCTCAACAAAATACTATCAAACCACATACAACAATACATTAAAAAGATAATATACCCAGGTCCATTTTCATAGTCAAGGTAGTTTCAGAGCTATCTCTCTCACAACATCCCTTTCCCCATCTTTTCTTTAATCTCTTTGCAGTCAATCCCAAAGCCATTCTCTCTGACTTTGTTATATGAATATGCTAAGGGTATGAGAGAAGGAGAAAAAAAAGAGAGCATGCACTATTAATCTAACAATGAAATTAGACCAATGACACTGAAAACCTATCCTTTCATTCTCATTTTATCTAATTCTAGCCTGAAGGCCTACACCTCCAAGCAGTCTCTATGTTAAGACTGTCTAGGTCTTCTGGCCAAGATGGAGGTACAGGTAGATTCACTTTACCTCCTTGCATAACCTAAAGAAGGACAACAACAAATTTAAAAACAAAAAATAACCAAAACTTCCAGAAAATGCAACTGTATAGAAGTCCAGCAACCAAGGAGTTCAAGGAAAAAAAAAAAAACACTCACCAAGACTAGTAGGAGGGGTAGAGGTGGGCATCTGGGGCACAGAGGACTCACAGCAAGGCAGTTGCTGGTGGACTGGGTGAGGCAGCAGCTGGCAGGCAGGATGGTCCCACATTTCCATGCAGATAAGGAGTAACAACTGGGAAATGAGACAGACGACGCAACCCAGGGATCCAGTACAGGGAAATAAAGCCTCAAAAAACTCTGACTAAAAAACCTCACAGTGAAAACTGTGGAGGTTGCAGTGGCAGTAGGAGAAACTCCTGGCCTCACAGGAGAGTGCATTGGAGAGATCCAAAGGGTCCTAGATTGTACACAAACCCAACCACCTGGAAATCAATACCAGAAGGGCCCAATTTGCTTGTGAGTAGTGGGGGAAGTGATGGAAAGCCAGCCGAGAGCCAAGCTAGTGACATTGTTCCCTCTCATACCCCTCACCCACATACAGTGCCACAATGTAGAGATATGGGCTGCATCACCCTTGTGGATACCTAAGGCTCCACCCCTTACTACATACCAGGCATGCCGAGACAAAAAATTATGGCCCAAATGAAAGAACAGATCAAAGCTCCAAAAACAGAACTAAGCAATGATGAGATAGCCAACCTATCAGATGCAGAGTTCAAAACACTGGTAATCAGGATGCTCACAGAAATGGTTGAGTATGGTCACAACCTAGAGGAAGAAGTGAAGGCTATGCAATGTGAAGTAAAGGAAAATGTACAGGAAACCAACGGTGAAAGGAAGGAAATCAGGACTCAAATAAACAATTTGGACCAGAAGGAAGAAATAAACATTCAACAAAACAGAATGAAGAAAAAAAAAATCAAAAAAATGAGGAGAGGCTTAGGAACCTCTGGGACAACTTTAAACGTTCCAACCTCTGAATTATAGGGATGCCAGAAGGAGAAGAGGAAGAGCAAGAAGTTGAAAACTTATTTGAAAAAGTAATGATGAAAAACTTCCCCAAACAGGCAAAGGAAAAGTCTTCCAGGAAGTCCAGGGAAGCTCAGAGAGTCCCAAAGAAGTTGGCTCCAAGGAAGCACACATCAAGGCACATCATAATTACATTTCCCAAGATTAAAGATAAGGAGAGAGTCTTAAAAGCAGCAAGGGAAAAGGAGACAGTTGCCTACCAAGGAGTTCCCATAAGACTATCAGCTGATTTCTCAAAGGAAACCTTACAGGCAAGAAGGGGCTGGAAAGAAGTATTCCAAGTCATAAAAGGCAAGGACCTACATCCAAGATGACTCTATCCAGCAAAACTATCATTTAGAATGGAAAGGCAGATAAAGTGCTTCCCAGATAAGGTCAAATTAAAGGAGTTCATCATCACCAAGCCCTTATTATATGAAATGTGAATGGGACTTATAGAAGAAAAAGAAGATGATTAAAAGTATAAACAGTAAAATGACAGCAAACTCACAACTATCAACAACTGAACCTAAAAAAAAAAAAAGCAAACTAGAACAGGAACAGAATCACAGAAATGGAAATCATATGGAGGGTTATCAGCAGGGATGGGGAGGGAGGAGAATGAGGGAAAAGGTACAGGGGATAAGAAACATAAATGGTAGGTACAAAATAGACAGGGGGAGGTTAAGAATAGTATGAGAAATGGAGAAGCAAAAAAAACTTATATGTACAATTCATGTACATAAACTAAGGTAGGTGATTGCTGGTGGGAGGGGTGGTGTAGGGCCGAGGGGAATAAAGAGGAGAAAACATGGGACAACTGTAATAGTATAATCAATAAAATTATTTTTAAATGACTGTAGTTACAAAAATTGATTTGACTAAATTCAAAACAATTTGAATTAAATCTTGTATTTTTCTTATATGGCTCTGAATTTTAATTTTAAGTAACTAATATATTCTCTACCTCAGTCCAGAAAGAATGACATCTATCTTTTATTGAGTCATATGTTAATGACTGTTTTTCTGACGTTATTTAGATGATATCATTTAGAAAATATTTATTCAGCATGCACTCTTTTTAAGCACCCTACTATGTCCCAGGAGTTAAAAAGGAAAAGTAATTTTCCTGTAATATCACATAAGATTAGCACACAAAAACAGTTAAAAACATAAAAGAATATGGAGTTAGAATTGTTTATGTATGGAACAAAGAATGGTTTATGGTAAATGAAGTACAGTGTATTTATTTAATATCTATTATGGAGAGGCTGAAGGCCTTATGTATCAATCAACTAGGCTTCTTATCCTGGAAGCAACAAGAATTTCCCTGCTAGGTTTAAGCAGAAGAAACCCCCATTGAAAGTATATTGCTGCTCTATAATTACTTGGAAATCTATAGAATCAGGCTTGGAAAACAGATGGACAAGATCTTGTCACAGGAATGAGAACTATGAGGGTTTGGGGAAAGGATTTCTGCTACCTCTATGAATATTGGCCACCATAGCCTGCACTACTAACTTGGCTACCATTGCCACTTCTGGAATGATAAATATTGCTACTGGAAATGACTTATCTATAGTCCTGGAGTCTTAGCATTATCAACTTTGAACTGGTCCAACTGGGTCACCTGACAGTACTGAAGTTGCAAGGGATGCTGAGAAAATAAATATCTGTTGTTTCTGCATTTATAGTAGGCAATTTTCCAAATCTAGACTGGGGCATTAGAGGCCTGGCATTGAAAATAAAAACTAACAGGTGTTTACATACCTAGTAATTATGAAATAGTAAATCCTGTCAGTGCCCCTTATGAAACTTGAAATTTAGAGGATGAAACAGGCCTTCACAATTTTGTTGATCAAGTAACATTTTTAGCATCTACTATGTGAAAGGCACTGTGTTAAGCATTGTGCATATTCTAAATAAGAAACACAGTTTTACCTTAAATAACTTTTTCCTCCTCAGAGGGAAAAAATAGTATAATAATAACCAAATTCACAGATACAGCTAACTCTTGCCCATTATTAAATGCAATAAATGCTTTCCATTTTTGTTTAAGTAGTAACTGTAAGACAGCGATGTTTTGAACAGAATCTGATATATTGTTGATGTTAAATACACATTTTTAATAATGAGTGCTTCTGGAGGAATAACATCCAAAAGTATTCCAGAAGATGGTAAAATATTTTTGCACATTTGATTTCTGCCAAAGCAACTCTCTATCTTATTTTAGAGTGGTGAAGAATCAGAGAATTAAAGACAGCTAGAAACAAACCTAGTGTGGCCTGAGTTATGGAGGAGTCTTATTTATCTGCCATAGTTGGATTAACTGTATCTTCCCTTTAGCTCTCATGAAAAAAAAATAGGAGGAGGGGAAAATGTCAGTATACACAGGATGCACATTTTATCTCTTATTTGAGTCCACAGGACCATTGGGGAAAAATAAGAACAATTCCATATTTACAGTAAACTTGTTACTTGCATGTTGAAGTAATATCAAGGAATTTCTAACATGGTTAAGCTCCCATAAAGAAGCAATTAGACTGTATTTTGATTATCTCCATTTTACTAAAAAAACAACTGAGGCTCAAAGAGTTTGAATCATTTACTAGAGACTAGGAATTCAAACTGAATGCTCTGTTACTCCAGTTTATGCATCAGATTTGTTATGAAAATATATATTCTTCAATCAGTTCTGAAGGATGCTATGGAGTTTGATAAAATGGGAGATTCTGCTCTATAACTCAACCATGAGGACAGTTGTGATTCTGCAAAATAGTGTAGTTTATTCTTGTTCTATTCAACGTGGTGCTGAAAGCTTCTCAGAAAAACAGTATGGTATAGATGAAAAAAAGGGCCTAATTTTCTTTTCAGGTTATGTGTCCACTAAATAGAGTAGATAAAGATGGTAGAGTGTGTATGAACATGCATATGTGTGTATGTACACCACAGTGAAAACAAACTAGTCATGGTAAGTCTAATACTATCTTACAAGCTGGGAAACATCAATCATTTCAACACTGGAAAGAACAGAAGCCTTCCACCATGTTAGTACTATCATTCCTTTTCTACTTTGTGTTGGCAGTTCTGTATATTTTCTGATACCCACTTAAAAATGAGATATAGAGTGACTGACTCCTTTCTAATGGAATCCCAGCAAACACATGACTTCTGAGCTTTTTCCACAAGAACAGTTACACTCAATACACTCCAGGATATTCATCTTTCTTTTCATATAAATGCTCTACTCTTTCATAACTGCCCCCTCTTATTCCTAATTGGGATAACTGGACAGAATAAGATTTATTTCTGGGGAGATTTTGCTCAAATTCAACAACCTATTATCTATGAATATATAATCTTTTGACTTTAGATACATTGTGTGGACCTCTCTCAATCAATTAATTAATCCAAAAATAGGAACAATAGTTTATGCTTTACTATACCTTTAGAATTATTTTGTTAAGAAAAATACATGTAAAATTTCATTTTTATTTTCAACTGTAAGGCACCATTTAATGTAAGTTACTAAAGAGAAGTTGATATATTTCAAGATTGTAAGAATTTCTGGTAACTAAAAAGAGGTGTGGACTAGGGAAACTTGCTATCTATTGGCAAAAAAAAATATGAGAGGAAACCAATTTGCATATTTCATTTGAGCCCATTTTTCCAAATGAAGAAGAGATTGATTTCATCATTACCTCCACTGAGGCTCTCTGGCTCAGAATGGTTTAAACCCTCCTACATCACTGTTTCCAAAAGTAAACTGTAGCTCCTTGAAGTCAGGGGCTGTGTGTTATGCTTCTCTTTGCCCTCTGGTAGTTTCTCAACAAACATCAGCTACTTCAAGAAGAACTAGCACAAGTGATTGGAGAGTGAGATGAAAGAGCTGAAACAAATAGATTCTATGATCTATCAGTTTAGGCCTTGCCCTCCCCCGCAAATCATGTTCTCTTATTAAGTAAATCATGAACATTTTCTGCATCGAGGCTTAAATTAACAGCATGTTAACCCTCTTAAAGTGACTTTTTAAAAAATCGCACAGTTGAAGGGAATCTCTCAATATCTGATGCAGTTTTAATCTGAAGAAAAATAAGCCAAAAAATGACCCAAAAGGGCATGTTACAAGTGCTCAGAAGTTGCAAATGACTTACAGGCAAAACAGTTGATGTGGTTGATATGACTGCCGCTAGTCTGTTTGAGGCATGTAAAAAGATACTCAGTGTGATGGGCCTCCCCGACATTCACCCCTAGGTTCCTAAAGTCCCACTCATCTCATCATTCTTATTTTCTCATATCTTGACAGTTTTTTTTCAGTCCTTTAAAAGCCTCATTGATTTCACTAATGAACAGTGTTGAAAATTTTCTAATTTGCAAACCTATGGTTTCATGTCTAAGCTGCTGCTATCTTTTCCCAAATGACATTCTCAGAATCAAAAGTGCACAAATGCACAGCACTTCTCATAGTATGGAAATACATTCATGGGTGGGAAATGAAATTGCAAGTTTATGGAGTGTCATTTCATATCTAGGCATCCACCATGTTCCTGGGCCTTTTTTTTTTTTTTTTTTTTTCAAAAAATTAGCAGCAGTATTGCTGTAAAAATAGTCAATTTCATAAATCTTTTTGGTCTTTCAGGGAAGCCTTTTTTCATGATTATAAAAAGTATACAATGCAGAAACCATATAACTGTCATCAGTACTTTGAGATATAGGGCTGGGGAATACATGCTCATTCAATAACTGTACTTGGGAAGACTAATGAAGCTGACTGCTTAGACATTTATTTCAGATATCTATTGCTGTGTAGCAAACCACTGCAAAAAAAATAGTACTTTAAAATAACATTCATTTATTTTTTTCACAATTCTGTGACCTGGGTTGTGCTCAGTCAAGGGTTCTTCTGTTAGTCCCCCAGTGGTCATTAGTGTGGCTGAATTCACCAGGCAGACTGGTTGAGGGTTGAGCTCAGCCAGGATTCTGTTATGGCTGGCTGGGCGTCTTTCTCTCTCTGTGTGACCTCAGAGACTTTCCCTTTGCAGGTGGCCTCTCCGCATGATCTCTCTATGCAGGTAGCTCCTCCAGCAGAATAGTCAGACTTTCTTTATGATATCCCAGGATTTCATGAGCACAAAGCAGATGCCAGACCTTCTTTTTTGTTTAAAGATTTTATTTATTTATTTTTAGAGAGAGGGGAAGGGAGGGAAAAAGAGAGAGAGAGAAACACCAATGTGTGATTGCCTCTTGCATACCCCCCACTGGAGACCTGGAACCCTACCCAGGCATGTGCCCTGACTGGGAATCAAACCAGTGACCCTTTGGTTCTCAGGCCAGCACTTAATCTGTTGAGCCACACCACCCAGAGATAGATGTCAGGCCTTCTTAAGGGTTAGGCACAGAACTGGCACAGCAACAATTCTACTGTATTTTTTCACAAATGCAAACGCAAGTGTAGCTCAGATGCAAAGTGAAAGTACACACAAAAATATAATTACCACATGGTTCAGTTCAGTCCACAATGCCACAGAATAGCAAAACATTATTAGCCCAAGGGTCAGTCTCTCTGTCTTTCTGTCTCTCTCTGTCTCTCTCTCTCTCTCTCTCACACACACATTTTATATGGGTAAATATTTGAGCTCCTTGGGCAACTTGAGATGATTTCCAATGGGCACTGTATAATCAATATTAACAGCTATGATCTGCAGAAATAGAAGAAAAACACTTACTCTGAAGTCAGGAAAAGTGAATTAAAGGTATAACATAGCTGTGTTACACAACATCTCTGAGTCCCAATGCATTAATATGAAAAACAGCAATAATGGTGCATATTCACCTACTTCAAAGGATTATTATATTAAGAAAATATCTGTGAAATTTTATTTCAAAGTGTAAGTCACCATGTAAATGTAAGTTGATATTACAGCAATTGATGGATTTCATGACTTTCATTTTGCATTTTGTTTTGAGTCTTCTGTGATTTTTGAATTATGCCTGTAATTTTAGATGAGCATTCTTGTAGATAACTTTTAGTGAGACCACGATATTATTAATGGTTCTACAGGTATTATTATGTTTAATTTCTTTTATTTTCAGCAACCAATTTAGATAATGGTTTTAAATCACAAAAGAATATTTGGTTATTATATTACCCCCAGATTGATTTTAGTGATAAGCATTATGTATTTTGTGATCATGTAATTTTTCATAATATCTCCTTAATAGTGAAAGATTAAGATAATTTTCTTCCTAAAGTATTAGAAAGGTGCTTATTAATACTTTAGTAATTTACATGTCCCCTCAAGTAAGGGACATCAAGGAAAAAATAAACAAATGGGATCTCATCAAAATAGAAAGCAAGCTTGTACATGACTAAATAAAACAGCATTAAAATCCAAATAAACCAATCATATGGGAAAACATTTTTGCCAGTGATACCTCCCACAAGGGTTTGATCTCCAAAATATATAAAGAACTCACATGACTCCACTCCAGGAAGACAAACAAGGCAATTAAAAAATGGGCAAAGGACTTAGACACTTCTCCAAGGAGAACATACAGAGTGCCCAGAGACATATGAAAAGATGCTCAGCATCACTACCCATCAGAGAGATGCAAATTAAAACTACAATGAAGATGGTGGGATGTAGGTAGGAGCAGAGCCCAGTTCTCTCTGTGCCCAGCTGGAACACCTAGCTGATCTTCTGAAGAACAGAGTGAACAGCCAGTGGCATCCCAGCTTATATAAAGTTTGGAGGTCAAAAATTGTAGAGGACATTGAAAAACAAACATGAGGAGATTGTGTTGGGACACTAAGGTCCCTGGAATCTGTGCAGGGACCTAAGCTGCTGTGGCCCCCAAATACTGGGAGGAGAGGTAGATCACCAGCTCCCTTCCCTACCAGAGTAGGGAGGGCATCCTGGCACCAGGAAGGACCCAGATATTGGAAGTCACTGGGGGGAATAGAGACAAAGTGGGAGACACACAGAGGTGGTGTACACCGGCTGGGACTGTGGATGCCAACTAGGTCACAGAAATTGTGGAGCCAGGCAACACCGGGAGAAGGGAGAAAAGTTGGGCCATGTGACCCTGACCCAGATAGTCGCAAGTCTGGTTAGAAAGTTGGGCTGTATGAAAAGCCAGGCACTTGTTAATTGTTAAGAACAGCAGACTTAAACAAGAGGCTTTTACTCAAAAACAAAAAGAAGAAGAAGAAGGCTCACAGCTGCTTTGTAAGGAACTCTTGAACAGTGGCTGGCTCACTCCAAGGGTGATTTGAGCTGTGTGCCCTTGCTGGGCTCAGGATGTTCACCAGGCAAGTTATTTGCCCTGTTTGACCTAAGGCTGATTCCACCTGCTTGCCTGGAGACTGGCTGACACCACTGGCCCTACAACTGATTCTGGCTGCTCACAGTACCACTCACCCCAAGGGTGATTTGAGCCACTTGCCAGCACTGGACTTTTGCTGCTTGCCCAGAGGTTGAGTGGTGCCCCACACCCAGTGGCTGACTGGCACTGCTTGCCCAACAGTGGGATCCAGCCATGGTGGGCTCCAGCCATGGTGAGTTCACAAAGAGCAAGGAGGAGGTACACCGCACAGACCTTGGTGCAACTAGTGGATTAAAGGTGCAGGCCTGGAACAGACAGATGGTGGGGACCTGGCAGCCCACAGAAGACCTGGACTGGAAGCTATGCAACTGTAATTATTGGGGCCAAGACTTGGCCCCCATCCTCGCAAAACCACAGGGAGGAAGAAAAGCAAAGCCCAGCTCCCCTCTTCCTGTGGCATCCAGGAAGACCAGCAGAACTGGCTCAATGGGTTTAAAGTCAGTAGGAGGCTTATTTTGTTTCTTTCTTCTCTCTTTTATTTCTTCCCCACAGCAAGACAATAAAACCTGCAGTTGTGAAAGGTCCAGGGACAGATCCAAAGAGGGAGCACAAGGCTAATCCCAAAACTGAGAAACTGAGACAAATTTCACTTTGATATCCCATAGAACTGGCATTTTATTGTTTATTTGTATTATTATTATTTTTTCATTATTTTTACTTCTTTCATTTTATTAGTATTTTTTTTATTTCTCTTCTTTCTGTTTAGTTTTTTTTTATTTCATTTCTCTAATTGCATTGTTTCACTGGTTTTCCTTATTCTCTTTCATGTTATATTTTAATTTTCCTTCTTTTACTTCACTTGTGTTCCAATAACACACTACTCTTGATCATGTACTTTCTATTATTGTTATCTAAATCATATATTTCTTGTCATATTATTGTTGTTCCAGTACTATTATAAATAATTGTTATTCTAATTGTGAATATTATACAACAATCCTCCCTAATCTTAGCCCATTTTACTTTATTCCTGAGCTTTATTACTGTGGCGGTTAACTCTATTCTCAGGCACACTTTGCCTACTTTCTATCCCTTACTCTCACTAAATCTAATCTTGCACAAACATCCTGTTTTCTAGGTTCAGCTCACAATCCCCCTCCCCTCTAACAAGAGTCTTATCTCTCACCTTTTATAAAAAGTGTCTAGTTGGGTGAAATATCACTGTTAACACTATACTACCCAAAGGATCTCCTATCTCCTCTCTACTTGTTGGTACATTAAATCCCATAGAATACTCTCCTGCTATCTTAAGGCATTTTGCCTACCCTCTGCCACAATCACATAGAAGGACAAGGGGAAGCTGAAAACATCAGTATACCTTCTGGAGGAGAAAACCCACCAAAAACCCACCAGAAGGTAAAGACCGAGTATAAGGAAAGAGCCCACACAAACAGAAGAAAGGGAAAACCTAGAGCATTCACACAAGGAGATCAAAGAGGCCATACCACTGAATCCCATAGAATTCCTACCATAAAAGTTCACCCTACAAAGACAGATAGCAAAGTGAAACATCAGGAAGCACAGAAACTAACAAAAAGAGTCACCTAAAATGGGGAGACTAAAAAAGACCCTGCAACCAAAAGGAATGGAAGCCTCCCCACTAAAAGAGCTAAATGAAATGGAAATAAGCAAACTATCAGATAGAGAATTCAAAATAATGGTTATAAGGATGTTCAAGGAACTCAGACAACTACAAGGAATTGAGTGAGAACTACAACAGTATGAAAAAGGAAATAGAAACTATAAACAAAAACCAGGAAGAAATGAACAATAAGATTTCAGAAATAAACAACAGACTGGAAGGAATTACAAGTAGGCTGGATGAAGCAGAGGACCAAATTTGTGAGCTGGAAGACAAGGTGGAAAGAAACACCCAGGTAGAGCAGCTGCATGAAAAAAAAGACTAAAAAATATGAAGACAGCTTAAGGGAACTCCAAGATAACATAAAACAAACCAACATTCAAGTTGCAAGACTACCAGAAGGAGAAGAAAAGGAACAAGGGATAGAAACCCTGTTTGAAAAAATAACGACAGAAAACTTTCCAAGCCTTGAGAGAAAAAAATCATGCAAGGTCCGGAGGCACAGAGATTCCCAATCAAGATGAACCCAAACAGGCCAACTCCAAAACATATCATAATTAAAATGCCAAGTATTAAAGACAAAGAGATAATCTTAAAGCAGCAAAGGAGAAACAAGAAGTAACATACAAAAGGGCTCCAATAAGGCTAGCAACTAACTTCTCAACAGAAACACTCCAATCTAGGAGAGAATGGCAAGAGATATGCTGAACAATGAAAAACAAAGGCTCACAACCAAGATTACACTACCCGGCAAGGCGCTCAACTAAAATGGAAGGCAAAATAAGGATTATCCCAGACAAAAGAAGACTGAAAGAATACATCTCCACCAAAACAGCCCTACAAGATATATTAAAAGGACTACTATAAGAAGAGAAAAAAAAAAGGAGAGAAAGAGAGAGTAATGCAGGAACAAAGGGGGAAAAATAAACAAATACCTATCAGCATACCCTAAAATGTTAATGGGTTAAATGCTCCAGTCAAAACAAAAGACAAAGAATAACTAAATAGATAAGAAAACATTACCCACACATATGCTGCCTACAAAAGACCCACCTCAGAACAAAAGACCAACACAGACTGTAAGGAAAGGGTTGGAAATAAAATATTCCAAGCAAATGGTCAAGGAAAAAAAATCAGGGTAGCAACACTCATATCAGATAAAATAGACTTTAAAACGAGGGTCATAAAAAGAGACCCAGAAGAACACTTCATAATACTCTAGGGAAGAATCCATCAAGACATAAACATTACAAACATATAAGAATCCAACAAAGGAGCACCCAAATACATATGGAAAATCTTGGAGGACTTCAAGAAAGATATTGACAGCAAAACCACAATAGTAGGAGATTTTAACACCCCACTCTAAAAAATGGATAGAACTTCCAAACAAATATCAACAAAGTTAACACAGCATTGAACAATATCCTAGATCAAATGGACTCAACTGGGATATATAGAGCTTTTCATCCCAAAAAGGCAAAATACACATTCTTTTCAAATGCACATGAAACATTTTCAAAGATAGACCACATGACAGGACACAAAACAAGTCTCAACAAATTCAAGAATATTGAAATCATATCAAGCTCTCTGACCACATGGGGCTGAAACTAGAAACTAAAAAACTCATTAACACTCTAACACATGGAGATTGAATAGCACACTATTAAAGAGTGAATGGGCCAAGAATGAGATCAAGGAAGAAATCAAAAAGTTTCTGGAAACAAAGGAAAATGAACACACAACAATATAAAACTTATGGGACTCAGCAAAGGCAGTCCTCAGAGGGAAGTTCATAGTTTTACCTAAAAAAAGATAGAAATATTTCAAATAAACAACCTAACCCTGTGCCTGCAAGAACTTGAGGAACAACAAGAAAGAAAACCCAGAGCAGTAGAAGGAAGGAAATAACCAAGATCAGAGCAGAATTAAAAGATATAGAGACTAAAAGCACAATTCTAAGGATCAATAAATGCAGGAGCTGGTTCTTTGAAAAGATAAGCAAAATTGGCAAGCCTCTAAGCACACTCATTAAGAAAAAGAGAGACGGCCTAAATAAACACAATCGGAAATGAAAGAGATAAAATTACAACTGACACCACAGAAATAAAAAGGATCATAAGAAATTACTATGAAGAACTATATGCCAAGAAATTTGAAAACCTAGGTGAAATGGACACATTTCTAGAAAAAATGTAATCTTCCATAACTCAAAGAAGAAGAAACTGAAAGCCTGAACAGACCAATAACAGCTGAACAAATTGGAGCAGTAATCAAAAAAATTCCAACACAAAAGCCCTAAACCAGACATTTTCACAGGAGAATTTTATGAAGCATTTAAGGAAGAGCTAACCCCTATCCTTCATGAACTATTTTAAAAAATCCAAGAAGACAGAAGACTCACAAGGTCTTTTAATGAAGCCAGCATCACCCTAAACCCAAAACCAGATAAAGACACAAGAAAGAAAGAAAACTTCAGACCAATATTGCTGATGAACATAGATGCTAAAAACCTCAACAGAATATTAGCAAACTGCATCCAGCAATACATTAAAAAAGATCATACACCTTCATCAAGTGAGGTTCATCAGAGTGATACAAGGATGGTTCAATATTTGCAAATTGATAAATGTAATATATCACATAAACGAAAGCAATGACAAAAGTCATACGATCATATGAACAGATGTGGAAAAAGCATTTGATAAGGTACAGCACCCATTTATGATTAAAGCACCAAGCAAAGTGTATATAAAGGGAATATTCTTCAATTTAATAAAGGCCACATATGACAGACCTACAGCCAACATCATACTCAATGGGCAAAAAGTAAAAACTTTCCCTCTAAGATTAGGAACAAGACAAGGTTGTACACTTTCACCACTTCTATTTAACATACTATTGGAAGTCCTAGCCACAGCAATCAGACAAGAACAACAAATAAAAGGCTTCCAAGTTGCAAAGTAGGAAACAAAACTCTCAATGTTTGCAGATTACAGAATAGTGTACATAGAAAATCCTATAGACTCGGCCAAAAAACTGTTTGACCTAATAAATGAATTTTGCAAAAACAGTGGCATACAAGGTCAATATTGAGAAATCAAAGGCATTTTTGTACACCAACAATAAAACATCAGAAGTTGAAATCAGGAAAACAATCCTATTTGATATAGCAACAAGAAAAATAAACTACCTAGGAATAAACCTAACTAAGGAGGTAATCTGTGCTCAGAAAACTACACAACACTGAAGAAAGAAATTAAGGAAGATACAAACAAATGGAAGCATGTACCATGCTCATGGATTGGAAGAATATCATCAAAATATCAATACTACCCAAAGCAATTTATAGATTCAATGCAATAGCTATTAAAGTACCAATGGCATATTTCACAGACATAGAACAAACCCTTCAAAAATTTATATAGAAGCATAGATGACCCCAAATAGCTGCAGGAATTTTGTGAAAAAAGAACAAAGTAGGAGAATTACAATACCTGATATCAAACTGTATTACAAGGCCACTGTAATAAAAAAGGTCTGGTACTGGCATCAGAACAGACACATAGATCAATGAAAAAGAACAGAGAGCCCATAAATAAACCCAAGTCCTTAGGGTCAATTAATATGTGACAAGGGGAGCAGATGCATAAAATGGAGTCAAAATAGCCTCTTCAACAAATGGTGTTGGGAATGCTGGACAGGTACATGCAAAAACTTGAAACTTGATTACCAATTTTCACCAAAAACAAAAATAAATTCAAGGTGGATAAAAGATTTAAATATAAGTCGTGGCATCATAAAAGTCCTAGAGGAGAACTTAGGTGGGAAAATCTCAGATATTCCACACAGCAATATTTTCACTGATATGTCCCCTAGAGCAAGAGACATAAAGGAAAGAATAAACAAACAGGACTTCATCAAAATGAAAAGCTTCTATATGGCTAAAGAAAACAGTATTAAAATGAAAAGAGAACCAACTGTATGAGAAAACATGTCTGCCAATGATACCTCAGAAAAGGGTTTGATCTCCAAAATATATAAAGAACTCATACAATTCCACTCTAAGAAGACAAAAAATCCAGTTAAGAAATGGACAAAGGATTTGAACAAGCACTTCTCCAAAGAGGACATATAAATGGTCCAGAAACATAGGAAAGGATGCTTAGCATCACTAGCCATAAGAAAGATGCAAATGAAAACCACAGTGAGATAACACTTCACACCGGTGAGAATGGCTATCATAAACAAAGCAACAAACAAGTGTTGGAGAGGATGTGGAGAAAAGGGAACCCTAGTGCACTGCTGGTGGGATTGCGGACTGGTACAACCACTATGGAAAACATTCTAAGCCCTGGCTGGTGTAGCTCAGTGGATTGAGCGCAGGCTGTGAACCAAAGTGTCGCAGGTTCGATTCCCAGTCAGGCCACATACCTGGGTTGTAGACCACGGCCCCCAGTAACCACACCATTGATGTTTCTCTCTCTCTCTCTCTCTCTCTCTCTCTCTCTCTCTCTCTCTCTCTCTCCCTCATTTCCCTCTCTATAAATAAATACATAAAATCTTTAAAAAAAAACTCTCACTTGAGGGATAGGTCCCTAAGACACCCACCTCTGAAAGTCAATGGGGTTTGTGTTCACAAGATGCACAACACTATATAAAATAAAAGGAAAATTCTTAATGGGCTCTAGAGGACTCTCTATAGCTATCACCCCAGGGCTAAGCACAGAGGGAGCAGGCAAAATATCCAAATCAAGGAAGCCCATGAAGTACCAAAATAAGATGACTCCAAAGAGTCTCACACTGTGATATTATAATCAAATTGTCAAAAGTTCAAGAGAAAATCATAAATGTAGAAAGAAGCAAATAACATGTCCAAGGGAAACCCCATAAGATTATTTTTCAGCAGAAACTTTGCAAGCAAGAAGGGAGTGACATAATATGTTCAAGGTGTTGGGAAAAGTACTGTAAACCAGGAATACTCTATTTCACCAATAGGTGAAATACGTGTTTAAGGATTGAGAGATAGTTTTCCAGACATGCAAAAGCTAAAGGAATACAACACCACTAGAGGAGCCTTGCAAGAAATGTTGAAGGGACTTCTTTAAGCTGATATTAAAACTTGCTAATAAGTAACAAAAACCTATTAGAATGTATAATGCACTGGTAAAGGTAAATATAAAGTTAAATTCAGAACACTCCAATATTATAATGATTTGGGGTAAATCATTAACAACTCTAGTATGCAAGTTAAAAACTAAAGTCATAAATTACTCAAACTATAATAATTTGTTAATGGATACACAATGTAAGAATGTGTAAATTGTGAAATCAAAAACATGAAATGTGGGCAGGTAGTTTATAAGTGTAGATATTTTATATACATTACAAATTGTGTTATCTGCTTAAAATAGACTGTTATAAACATAAAATGTTTTATGTAAGCACCATGGTAAACACAAAGCAAAAATTATAGTATATACATTCTATATTTAGTATGTATCTACATATAGAGAAAAGAATCAAAGCATACTACTAAAGAAAATTATCAAAACATAAAAGAACAGAACAAGAGAGAAAGAAAAGAATAAAAGAATTACAAAGCAATCAGAACAACACAATGGCAATAGTAAGTTCCATACCTATCAATAATTTCTTCAAATGTAAATGAAATAAATTCTTTAATAGAAAGACACATAGAGTGGCTGAATGGACAGAAAACAAAATGAAGTGAAACAAAACTATATGCTGCCTACAGGAATCTCCCTTAAGATTTAGGGACATACACAGACTCAAGGTGAAAGAATAGAAAAAGATACTCCATCCAATGGAAGTCAAGAGAAAGCAGGGATACCATACTTATATCAAAGTAGACTTTAAGACTAAGGCTGTACAAGAGACAAAGAAGGTCATATATAGTGACAAAGGTGCCAACTAGACAAGAAGATATAACATTTGTATATAAAAAAGGGAGGACCCAAAAGCCAGAATTTAAAAACTTAAAAAAATTGTGTGTTCTTACATGCTGATACTTCAGTCACCTTCGAAGTACTCTCCATTTGATGAAATATACCTATCAAGATATTTTTTCCACTGCTCAAAACAGTTTTGGAACTTACATGATTACACTCCAAGAAGACAAACAACCCAATTAAAAATGGGAAAAGGACCTGAACAGACACTTCTCCAAGGAGGACATACAGAGGGCCCAGACACATATGAAAGGATGCTTAGCATCACTAGCCATCAAAGACATGCAAATTAAAACTGCAATGAGATAACACTGCACACCAGTGAGAATGACCATCATAAACAAATCAACAGCCCAGGCTGGCATAGCTCAGTGGATTGAGCACGGGCTGCGAACCAAAGTGTCACAGGTTTGATTCCCAGTCAGGGTACATGCCTGGGGTGCAGGCCATGACCCCCAGCAACCGCACATTGATGTTTCTCTCTCTCTCTCTCTCTTTCTCCCTCCCTTCCCTCTCTAAAAAAAATATAAAAAATCTTAAAAAAAAAACAAATCAACAAACAACAAGCACTGGCAAGGCTGTGGGAACCCTAGTACACTGTTGGTGGGAATGCAGACTGGTGCAGCCACTGTGAAAAACAGTATGGGATTTCCTCAGAAAACTAAAAATGGATCTGCCCTTTGATCCAGCAATTCCACTGCTTGGATTATACCTTAAGAACCCTAAAAGACTAATCCAAAAGAACCTATGCATCCCAATGTTCATAGCAGCACAATTTACAATAGCCAAATGTTGGAAGCAACCTAACTGCCCATCAGTGAATGAGTGGATAAAAAAACTGTGGTCTAGTTATGCAATGGAATACTATGAAGCAGAAAGAAAGAAGGAGCTCCTACCTTCCTAACAGCATTGATGGATCTGGACAGCATTATGCTAAGTGAAATTAGCCAGGCAGGAAAGACAAATACCATGTGATCTCACCTATAAGTGAAACCTAATCAACAAAACAAACAAGCAAGCAAAATACAACCAGAGACATTGAAATAAAGGGCAAACTGACAATATTCAGAGGGGAGGTGGGAGGGATAACAGGGGGAGTAGGGAGGGAAGGGGGAAGGGTCATCAATGAACATGTATAAAGGACACAGGGACAAAGCCAAAGAGGTGTAGGATTGAGGGCGGAGGTGGGGATGACTAGAGTGGGGGGAAGTGGTGGGGAGGGAAATGGAGACAACTGTATTTGAGCAACAATAAAACAAGAAAGAGAAATATAAAAAAAGAATGACAAAGTAACTCTTATAATGGACTCTTACATAATACTGCACTCAGTAAGCAGTATTAGTCTATAGAGTTAATATTCAATGTAAGATTTTAACACTACCATTTTCCATTTTATGGCTATAACTCCCCTTTGCCAATGAGTAAATTAATTTGTTCAAGTTTCAAAAAATTGAAAATAGAAAATAAAAATTAAAAAAATAAAAATTAAAAAAACAGTTTTGGAACTCATCTATTTTGATGCCTTTTAGTGTTTTTGCTGTTTTTTGTTTCACCTCTTCCACATGGGTGGAAACATTTCCCTTTGAGGACTCTTTAAATCCAGGGAAACAAAAAAAAAGTCATTCATGGTGAGATCAGTGAATAGGAAGGGTAAGGCACAGGTGTAATGCCATTTTTTTTTGTCAAAAACTGTTGAACACTCAGCTCAGTGTGAGCAGGTGTGCTCATAAATCACCCATCATGAAATGGGAAAACACCATGAAAGTCTTCAATAAATATTCACTGAAGCTGAACACAGCCTCTCACAACAACGCCACTGGTACACTGATATGGATGAGTTCCTAGAACACTGACCTAGTGGGGGAAGCCTGTACTACAAGAGGCCTCCCTTAGAAGATAATTCCAGTTTTGGGGGGTCCCCCTCATATATATAACATTGGAATGCCTAAATAAATCAAGTAAATATCAACAGAGCTTTAGGAGAGAATGGACAGCAATACAATAATAATAGGGGGCGTTAATATTTCACTTCCAACAATGTATAGATCATCCAGACAGATAATCAATAAGGAAAAATCAGCCTTAAACTACACATTAGATCAGATTAACTTAACAGACATTTACAGAACATTCCATCCAACAGCAAGAGAATATATATTCTGTTCAAGGCCACATTGAACATTCTCCAGGATAGAACATATGTTAGGACACAAAACAAGTCTTAATAAATTTAATAATTTTGAACGCATATCAAGCATCTTTCTGACCATAATAATAGGAAACCAGAAATAAATTACAAGAATAAAACTGGAAATTTTGCAAATATGTGGAGTTTAAGCAACATGTTACTGAATTACTAGTGGTCAAAGAAGAAATCAAAAGAGAAATAAAAAAAATCTTGATGCAAACAAAAATGGAAACACAACATGCCGAAACTTATGGCATGTAGCAAAAGCAGTTCTAGGAGGGAACTTTATAGCTATAAAAGCCTATAGTAAGAAACACAAAAGATCTCAAATAAATAACCTAAATTTACAGCTGAAGGAACTAGAAAATAAGAGAAAACTAAGCCCAAACTTATAAGAAAAAAGGAAAACACTGATTTTTTTAAAAGATAAAGTTGGCAAACTTTTATACTGTACTTGCCATGAAAAAAGAGAAAAGACTCTAATAAAATTAGAAATGAAAGAGAACATCTTGTAAATGATACCACACAAATACAAAGGATCATAAGAGAATATGTTCATTTAGGAAATAATTAACTGAGGAGTCCTGAGTAGCTGGAGTGTAGGCTGAAGCCAGTTAGCTTGAAGATATAAAAGGAATTGAATGGGAGATGGTAAAGACCAATTTTTTTTACCTCACCTTTGGCCTTTTTCCGTAAGTCAAATGAAAGAAGTTGAACATTGTGTGGGGCTCTGGCTTTAGGTCTTACTCTGCATGTGTTTCTCACAAGCTAACTTGATTAGCTAAGAATTCCATTAAGGGATCTTTGTCCTCTGTCACACCTGTATTACATTGGTCTCTCTACAGCCTACAACAAACCCTGTCAAAGACTCCCTCTCCCCATATACCTACTAGCACTGAAAACAAAACAAAACAAACAAAAAAAACAACAGGATGTTTGGAGGGAAGACAAACATCTCTAAAATTTTAAATTCCTCTCAGCAGAAAATTCTCTGAAGCAGCTTCCTTCTTCAATCAATTACCCTTCATCCCATTCCTCAACATACTATGTGCACACACACATTTTTCTATACAACACTTAAGGAGAATAACAATTTCCTATTGCTTTCAGACTTCTAGTTCTAGAAATCTTGGTGACTTACTGTGGTCAATTGATTAATTGTTTGGGATTGTGAAAATCAGCATTATGTTAAATGTGAAGCTTTGGGACTATTTATCACTAATGATTTTCAGATTCTTCTGTTCATAAATTTAAGTTAGGTATTTTCTCCTGAGAACCTACCCCTGACTCACTGAACCACTCACATTCTGCATTTAGATGTTTCCCTATGACACTAAAATATTTGACTAAAATGTTTGATGTTATCAAAATCATGCTATTGATATTCATATCAATATTTCTTGAGTGGTGTGCTTAGTATATCTATTAATAAAACTTGAATTTTCCTCCTTTTGGTTTCTGCAAACATAATTTATAGAGACACAAATAGTAATATTAAAACTATCCACCACGAAAATCAATACTTGACAGCAGCATGTAATTTAAGAGTTGCATACATATGAATTCAGACCTTGTGATTTCTAAATGTACATACATTAGTTGCACAACAGAAATTTAGAGTTTCAGAAGCAGCAAGCTGTCAAATGATTAGAGCACTGATGTTTTGAAAATGAACTTCTCTGCAAAGCAGGAAAATTGGCAAAACTGGGGTAGTACATAAAATATATATGCTTCTGTGCTCCAACAAATTGTACTTAAGTATATTCATTAACACTGTTTCTTTGTTGAAATTTTCTGTTTAAAAAAAGGCTTGATTTTGAGCTTTGAATTGGGAATTTCCCAAAAAGGAGAAAACCTTGCTTTATTTTGGAAGCTCATTTGCAAACAATATAAAGCATAACCCTCAATTAAATAGTTGACAGCTATATTAACATGATGTTTAATAATCTTGTCACAATATTTCTCAACTCCAAAATATTTTCACAGTAAAAAAGATCAACAGATAAAAATAATGTGCTATTTCAGGACGTGCGTTTATTAAAAGTGATTTGAATTTGTGGACCAATTTGAGAATTCAAGCCCATTTTATGTAGTATAAGTTTCCTCAAAACCTGCCAGCCAGTGGATACCAATGTAATGGTAGGAGAGATATTACTTTAATTGCATCGACATTTATTCCACTGATTTTTGCTACCCACTAATGACCTTTGAAAGTACAACCCCACAATTTCTGCTAATCCCCTAGGATGTTTCAGGTGAACTACATTTTTTTTTTTTGTTTTGGTTTGTTTTGTTTTGTTTTTCCAATTCTTCTGGTTAATGTCCACTATCCTCAACAAACACAGTAGTTCCACGTAGAAGTGGGGAAATGTCATATTTCCCTAAAATGCATCATACCTTCTTTCTTGGGCAAAAGCAGTGCCCCTTATGCTTCAGTTTCCACCACATTCCTCTCCCCTAGGACAGGTAGAAATACTCTGCTACTCCATTCAGCAGAAAATCCTTATGATGTTTGATAAATGCAAATGACTCCTTGGAACACCATGCCAATTTATTAGTGATAATCAAGTATATATTAATGCTGGTTAGGCAAATGTCATTACATATAAATAAAATAAAAAATGTGTAAGGAAACTGAGAACTTTGAACATGGATAACAAGTGATAGATACTCTGACAATATTTATGAGTATTTCCAATGTGCATATCCTTTGACATAATAATACAACTTTGAGGAGCAAAATATATATAATCAAATGTTTCATAAAGACAAAAACATAGCATGTGTATATGTTTGTATATTATATAAATTTTATGCTATATAGTATATAGTATATGTATCTGTAAGTAAATAGAAAAAGTGTAGAAAGCTAATAGTATGGTATTAACACCAGTTACCTCAAAAGGAAAACATAAAGGCAATAAGGAGAGACATTAAAAATTAAATCTTTAGATTATTTTCTTAGTTACAATTATCACTTATTCATGTGTAATTAACACATTTTAATTAAAACAAATGTGGAAAAACTTTATTGAAAAGAAGCAGGGAGAAAAGTCAATAGAGTGTTACTTTCACAAGTAAGAAATAGATAATATTATTAATACATAATTATGGTAACCAATTCAATTCAACAATATATATTGACTGCCTATAATATGCTGAACATGTTGTTCAGCATTGTGACAAATACAGAAGAAAAGTTAGCCATGGCTCTTGCTCTCAAAAACCTTGCAAACCTATTACGGAACAAAAAGTATACATTATTATTTTCTCAAAGGCAGTGTTTTGCTCAGGAGTGGCGCATGTAATATGGGTTCATTGGTTAATAGGAAGGTGGTGAATTGGGACTGGATTTGCTACAAAACAGTTTGTGGGTGTAGCTGAGGCTGTTGATTCTTCATTCTCTAGCCCTTACCACTTTTAGTGCATGCCCGCTCAACTTTTCAACTGCTAGGATCTGCAACTCTTGATCTGACAACTCTTGAACCACCGGAGCTTGCTCTGCCTCCACATATGGTGGGCCAAGAGTGCCAATGAGTTAACATAGCTCTCAAGGAAGGACCAGTGGCACTTGGTGTATAAATTCTCCAACTTCCTTGCCCCTCAAGTGGAATAACTCTGAGGTTTTATATTGGCTCCCAGAGGTCTCCAATAAGATTAGGTTTCAATTTTTCACAGTGATGGCTCACTTGATAGCATACACGGGCCTTTACCACCTTAATCTTGCTTGTTGCGCTTCCACATTCCCTCACTAATGTGTCCTAGGAAACAGTGCAACTAAATCCTTATCTTATGGTCATCTTTTGGAGCAACCCAAACTAGGACAGTGACGGACAACACACTTGCTTCAGACCTTATAGCTTTTATATATTCATCACTATAGGTATTTAAAGCAGAGAGAAATTTAATTCTTGGAACTGGTTTAGAGGCATTGTATTACTTTTCTGTTGCTGCTGTAACAAGTTACTGCAAACTTAGCAGCTTAAAATTACACAAATTTATTCTCTTAATGTGCTGAGGTCAAAAGTCTGTCATTAGTTTCAGTGGGCTAAGGTCAAGGTGTCAATAGGGCTTATTCCTTCTGTAGGCTTGAGGAATTTTTTGAATTTTTTTTCATTTAGTTTGTGAATTCATTTAATGAATTTTTCATTTTGGCTATTGTAATTTTCACCTCCAGAATTTCTAATTTGGTTCTTTTTTATACTTGATCTCTTTACTGATATTATCTATTTGTCATACATCATTCTCCTTGTTTTCTTTAGTTCTTGTCTACTGTTACCTTTACTTCTTTGAGCATATTTAAAACAATTGATTTAAAGTTTTTGTCTATTAAGTCCATAGTATGTTATTCTTCAGAGACAGTTTCTGTCAATTTCATTTTTTTCCTGTGAATAGACCATACTTCCTGTTTCTTTGTATGCCTTGTAATTTTTTATTGAAAACTAGAAATGTTGAAGATTATAAAGTGGTAAGTCTTAAAATCAGATTTCCCCCCTCCTCCCCAGAGTTTGCCATTATTTATTGCTGAAGGCTTCAGTCATCTGTTTAATGACTTTTCCAAACTATTTTTGTCAGCTATTCTTTGTTGCACGTGGTCACTGAAATTCCTGTATTGTTAATTCAACAGGTAGCTAATTATCTGCCAGAGACTTCCTGAACCACTTGGAGCCAAAAAAAAAAAAAACAAAAAAACAAAAAAACAAAAAAACAAAAAAAAAAACCTACTTTGTAGATTGGCTCTATGCTGCAGCACAACTTTAACACTAAGCCAAGTCACCTATTACTATGCCTTAGGCTTCACATCCTGCTTTTGTGGAACCCAGAGATTAGCCAGAGGTGCAAGCCTAAGATTATCTCAGGTCTTTTGTGAACATGCATCATAGGCTGGACATGTGTGTTGCACTCTGAATCCTCTGATATTTGTAGTAGCCTTTCAACGTTTCTATTATCCTGAGAATTTTCTTTCTCAATTTTCTCCTTCCCAAACTTTTGGGTCGGTTTCTACTTGCCCCATCTTCTGTCCCATGTACCAGGCAACTATGTGCTGTGTGTCTTTAAATATTGTCTGTCGTTGTTCCTGTCCCTCAGGGAAGCACTGGAATGATTAAAATACACAACACAATTTTAAGGGAACAAAATTTATTCTCTCTTGCACACCAGCAGCAGCAAAGCACACCAAGAACATGGGTCACTGTCCCCATAGCCACCACTGAACTGGGGAATGAAGGATGGCAAGCAGATAAAAAAGTCACAATATTTTCTTACCAAAATTTAGTAGTGTCTACCTTCATTAAACACTTCCCTGGTTGTTGTAAGATTTTGAGATCCCATAGTTCTAATAAAATTGATTCAGATTTCAACCAGCTTAATGTCAGGGACCAATAATTGGAGCTCTCTAACCCACCATTTCTATGACATCATCTCTTCAACTTTCTTTCACAAATTAAGGCATATTCATTCTCTCCCCAAAAGGGAGAAACACAAGGACTTATTAGTCATTATCTAATGATGTTAATGTCTTTTCTAGATAAGTAAAAAGTCAACTGGGTATTTAAAACCTTAAGACTAACTTGCAAAAGTAAACTATTGCCAATATTTCTATTTAAACTATGAGAGGAGGGAGAGAATGAAAAAAAAACATGTTTTTCAAGCAAGAAACAAGGCACACACACACTGAACAAAATATGCAAAATATGCCATAGTTCTTATTTCTGTAATTGGACACTAAGCTATAGCAAAAAAAGAATTTTTTTTTCTATTAGTAATTCCATGTTACTCTACCTTATTAGCTGGTTAAATTTCTTTAGCTGGTTGGATGATTGAAAACTTCATTGTAAGGAATCTGAATATTAACTAGGTAGTCTTTGATTAACTTTTATGACTGAACATGGAGCCCCACAGAGTCCATCAAGTCCTTGTCATAGTCTTATCTGCCCCTAGTATACACAGTATCCCAGTTTCCTCTTGTCAATCAATATTAAGCACTATGTCTAATGAAGTATCCCTCTTTTTTGCCTGTAATAAGGTTAGTGGCCTGAGGAACCTTATAAGATCCAAGTAGAAGTCTCAGCTTCCCATTCAATAGAAACATTGCTGTGTTCTCTGACAGAAACATTCTCAAATTCCCCCTTTGGGAATCAATACCTTTAGCCAGCACATCCAAAATTTTTAGGCATTTTTCAGCAATATTTAATGATGGATTATTAGGTGGATTAGTGAGAGAGGCCGCTCTCAACTTCAAACCTTAATTTCCAGATGTGTGCATTTTTCTTATGAAAAAAATTGTACCAATATTGGTCATTGGTTTACAGCATATGTCACATTCTTGAGGACATTTCCTAACCCATGTGTATAACCTATAATAGGCATTATGGCTGTATCTTTAATAAGTTATTTCAACATTCTGTGAGACAAGTTGCTTTTTCAGTAGTGGAGCACATAATTAGAGAAGTTAATTTTATGGCCATGAGACCAAGCCACAATACTTCTCCTGAAAAAATAGATATTAGATGACAAGCAATGTAATGTGAAACATGATAGTGAACAATTCATTCTTTAAATCTATGAATGGTGATACTGACAATGGAATCATGGGTGGGGATTCCAATCTATATTCAGCATATGCGTACCCTAGTAAGGACAAATTGTTTCTATGTCCATGATGGAAGACATTGAATGTAATCAATCTCCTGTATTCCTCCGCCTGCCCTCCTCCATCTGAAGGAAATGATGTCACATTAGGGCTCACTATTATTTCTGCTGTTAGCAGGCAAACCAACCAATAATTATGGTAGCCAGACCAACCTCATTAAGGTTAAGTCAGTGTTGTTGAGTTCATGCCTAACCCCCATTCCTGCTGCCATAACCACTTTGCAAATTGAGTGAACTGGCATAAAGGAACTGACTGATATTAATAAGATAACTATTTGGAGTGACAAGTCTTGCTTGAAAAAGTGAGAAAATTGGTCAGATTTGCATGAGCAGATGGTAAAGGAGAGATGTTAGTTTACACGAAAGAATAAAGGCATGGATAATCATAGAATTTGGCAAAGCATGGAGACCCCAGCCTGGATGAAGGCAAGTTTTTGCCTTAGAGAAATTTTTGGGGAAAAACAAAGATTAGGGAAAAAAAGCATTGTAAAGTTCTATTAACAACAACAAAAATTCATAACTATGTGTAGTCATGGATATTAACTAGACTTACTGAGGTGATCATTTCACAATGTATACAAATATTGAATCATTATGTTGTATACCTGAAATTAATATAATGCCAATTATACTTCGGTTTTAAAAATCTTAAAAACTGACAACAGCAATACATAGTTTTACTGGCTTACATTTATCAAGCCCTTTCTGTGTACTGTGCTAAGCACTTTATATGTATAATATTATTTATTCTCCTAAAAAAACCTGTGAAGTAGATACTATTTGCAATGAACTGAATGTTTGTGCCCACCTCAAATATATGTTGAAACCCTAATGCCAATGTGGCAATGTTTGAAGCTGGAACCTTTAAAATGTAATTAGAACATGAGGGTGAAACCTTCATGAATGAAATCAGTGCTCTTATAAGAAGAGGCCAGAGAGCTCACTAGTACTCACGCCACCTTGCCAGTATCAGAAGTCTGCAACCAGGAAAAGGATCTTGACCGGAATCTGAGCATGCTGGCACTGTGATCTTCTAGCTTTTAAGACTGTGACAAATAAATTTCTCTTGTAGATTAGCCACCCAGTTTAGAGTATTTTTAAATAGCAGTCCAAACTAACTAAGACACTGTTATTATTCCCAGTTTAGAGAATAATTTCAGGTGAACTAATTTAGAATAATTTCAGGTTAATGACAATGTAGAGGTTAAATAAGAAATTATAGAGTTCCTATTGGTACTGACACACAGAAATCCACAGAAAGTTGTTCATCACTGGGTTATACTGCCTTAGTATTCAGGCTAAGTAGAACGGACTCTGATGTTAAGTGAAGGGGAATAATTCAGAAGATTTAAGCAAAAGGAAAGCTTTAAAAGAGTTAATCTTGTAATGTGATATAGCACACACTAGTTTCTGTCTGTACTAGGGAATGATTAAGAGGGAGTAAGGTGGAAAGGTCTTGAATCTTGAAGACAAACAGTCTCAGGTTTGTATCTCAGTTCTGTCTCAAAACCTGAAAATCTTAACCTTACACGCTGTTACTTTCTCATTGGTAAAATGGGTATTTAACAGTTCTTAGCTAATAATTTTTTTAAAGAATAAACAAGGCAAGATGTATTGTGCTTGGGTCCTGATACAGAGTTGATACTCCACATATATTGCTCCTCTTTTTTCCATCACTTTTGTTCTCCATAGTGAATACTGAAATAAGTTTCTAAAAGCTTTTCAAAATATGAATCTAACTGTTCTAAAATTTGTTAAATTGGACTCTTTCAGAGTATGGGATGGCATTTTGGATACAAATCCATTCAAAAATATTTATTTATTACCTATTGCATGTCTTTCTAAATATTAGGCTCTGGAGGAACTAAAACCAGTAGGCTATGGTCTCTGACAAATGAATAGATAAGTCTAAACCAGTGACATAAAGGGTCACAGTAAAGTCAGGAAGAAATGAAAACAGTTGAGGGAGTACACAATGAAGTCTACTGATTACTTAAAATTCAGAAAAATGACAGTATTTCTCAAAACACTACAATAGATTCTTGTTATCCTATTAAAGATTTAATGAATAATCTCTCTTCCCTTTTCTGTCCTCCTCAAAAGCAGGAGGATTGATGGAGAAAATGAAGGTCATTGGCTAATAAAGTAGTAACCTCAAGTTTCTCTACTGGTAGCTAAGAAAATAGCTGGTAAAAGGTAAAAAGCTTAATAAGGAGAATATTTATTATCTCTAACAATTCCAATAGTGAATAATTGGGAAGGAAAACATGAAGAATAAAAGAGAGAACTTCAACACTCTTTTTTTTAATATATTTTATTGATTATGCTATTACATTTGTCCCATTTCCCCCCTTCTCTCCCCTCCACCTCTCCCCTCCACCCTGTACCCCCCTCCCACCCACATTTCCCCCTTTAGTTCATGTCCATGTGTCATACTTATGAGTTCTTTAGTTTCTAACTTTCCCGTACTATTCTTGCCCTCCCCCTATCTATTTTCAACCTACATTCTATGCTACTTATTCTCTATACCTTTTCCCCCTCTCTCCTCCTCCCACCCCCCTGCTGCTAACCCTCCATGTGCCCTCCATTTCTGTGGTTCTGTTCCTGTTCTAATTGTTTACTTAGTTTCTTTTGGTTTTGCTTTAGGTGTGGTTGTTAATATTTGTGAGTTTGCTGTCCTTTTAGTATACATGTCTTTTCTTTATCTTCTTTTCTTAGATAAGTCCCTTTAGCATTTCCTAAAATAAGGGCTTGGTGATGATGAACTCCTTTAACTTGACCTTATCTGAGAAGCACTTTATCTGCCCTTCCATTCTAAATGAGAGTTTTGCTGGATAGAGCAATCTGGGATGTAGGTCCTTGTCTTTCATGACTTGGAATATTTCTTTCCAGCCCCTTCTTGCCTGTAAGGTCTCTTTGGAGAAATCAGCTGACAGTCTGATGGGAACTCCTTTGTAGGTTACTGTTCCCTTACCTCTTGCTGCTTCTAGGATTCTCTCCTTCGTTTTTACCTTGGCTAATGTAATTATGATGTGCCTTGGTGTGTTTCTTCTTGGGTCCAACTTCTTTGGGGCTCTCTGAGCTTCTTGGATTTCTTGGAAGACTGTTCCCTTTGCCAGATTGGGGAAGTTCTCCTTTATTATTTGTTCAAATACGTGCTCAATCTGTTGCTTTTCCCCTTCCGATTCTGGTACCCCTATAATTCGGATATTGGAACGTTTAAAGGTGTCTTGGATGCTCTTAATCTTTTCCTCTATTTTTTGAATTCTTATTTCATCATGCTTTCCTGCTTGGTTGATTCTATCTTCCTTCTGGTCCACTGTATTGTTTTGAGACTCATATTCCTTCCTTTCACTATTGGCTCTCCTCCGCATGTCTTCCTGCATCTGTTTTATGGTAATCTGCATTCTTTCATCTAAATTTCGTCCAAAATCCACCAGTTCCGTGAGCTTTCTGATCACCAGTGTTTTGAACTGCGCATCTGATAGATTGGCTAATTCTTGGTCGCTCAAAAGGATGAGTCCTGGGGGACTGATCTGCTCTGTTGAAAACATATTTTTTTTCCCCCCTGTCTCTCCTTTTTTTTTTCCCCGGTCTGGTTGCTCTTGTTACGGTGGGGGGCGGAGCCTTAGGTGCTCACCGGGGCTGGGCACCCCAGTCGCTAGATTGTGACGTTATAAGTGGGGGTGGGGCGGGAGCGGGGTGGGAGAAAACAATGGCGGTAGTTCCGTTCCCCTGGACTCAGACCCTTGTCTGGGCTTCTGGGCCGTGAGTTCTGCCCTGGTCCACAATCGCTACCCCTCTGGGTCTGCCAGCCGCAGCTTGCGTACTGGGGATCACCACTGCCTTCTTGCACGCCGGATGGCTTTTGCGCCGATTTCGCGCCAAACCTTCCCCCGACCTCTGCACACCGTGGACCCGAGCCAGCCCCGCACCGCCCGGCTCATCTTTTCCTACCAGTCCGGATGACCGCGTCTACTTCAACTTCTTGGCTGCCCGACTTCCATTCAGATAAATCCTCTGCCGGATCTGGGTGTTATTCTGATAGTAAATTATTGTTGTAAATTATTGGTTTTCTTATCTTGGTTGTATGAGGAGGTACGGTGTATCCACCTATTCCTCCATCTTGCCGGAAGTCAACACTCTTTGAATGCTAATGAAAAATAATAATTCAGTTGAGAAATATCAAACTTAATTACAGAAAAATCATAAACTACTTCCTTTTATCCTTTTGAGGGCATAAATGGGGAAAACAGATCAGAAAATGAGATGGAACTGGTAACTTCCCTATTAGAGTTTCAACTTACCAGGTTGTTTCAAAAAACAAAAACAAAAACTGTGGAAAACATCATTAATATCACTGAGTTTTAAGTTTTCCCCACCTTAAATTGCCCTCCTCCCAGTCCTTCAGTAAAATTTATCCCACTCTTCTTCCTTGTGTGTAGATACAATAACAAATAGAAACACAGAATGTCAAGGAGAACTGTGGCTGGCCCCATCACACACTAGCCACTGACTTTCATATAGAAGAAACAGCCTTGAGGGAATAAAACTCAGGGAGACAGATGTCGAATCAGCAACCACAAAGTCACCAGGGAGGAGCAGGATGAGGTGACTGCACTGTGGGCTGGACTGCCAGAGCAGAAATAGTATGAAACATTTTATCATCCCAGAAGAAGCTGAACTTTGAAGGTAGAAGGGACAAATTCTGGGGTATTAAGTACTGCCCCTCATCTTTGATATTACATTTTAAACAAAACCAATACATCTTTCCATTTCTTTCTAAACAAAATTTTTTGTGCAGTGACTTTTATTAACTTCCCTCAGCAGAATGTAATTTCCACTTCTGTGAGAATCTGTATAAACAAGTCTAGCTCCTACACAAGAACTCTATATACCCAGTATTCCATGTACTCACATGACAAGGAACACTCTGTTTCAAGTTGTGGAAATCAGAAATGAAGACGTTTTAAATGTCTTACCTGCTCACAGTTGACAGCCCTGTATCCCATGGGGAATTGAGGCCAAGAACTGCAGGGATGTGCTGTTGCTGTTACTCAAGTTTGCAAAGCTTCAGAGACTCACAAACATGGATTATCAAGGATGACAGTTGTTGGTCCAGAATGAAGCATTTTCAAAAGGAGCAAATTTTGATGCAGGTTCCCAACCTACCAATAACCAACATTGTCAAAAATTTCAATGTTTTCTAAGGTTAAAATGAAACTTTAAATTGGTTTCATTGGAAGGGTGCAATTGTAAAGTATATAATATCATTTGGTATTTCTCCTCACTTCCAAATGTGAGTAGAAGGAAAATTCACATGACCTATCTTCACTCCTATGATGTATAGCTCCTCTAAATTATTTTAGACATTGGGTCTAAGGCCTGGAAACACTTGCCCAATAATAAGATAGGAAAAATCTATATATAATATACTATATAATATATGCAATTAAAAATATATACAATTTATATATTATACATTTATTGTTAATGTATAATATATTTATTATTAAAACAACCAGTTATTACGCAGCCATATATACCCCTTCTTCATCCACCCTCAGCCCCCATACCCACACACCACAACCTCTGTTCCAGTCACTGGGTTATTTGTTTTTCCTAGAACCCATCTGTTAAGTTTCCAAGACTTATCTCAGCAGTTCTTAACCCTTTCCTCAATGTGACACATATAAGGAATGACATCCTGACTTCTGACCAAGATGGAGATGTAGGTAGATATGCTTTGCTTCCTTGCACAACCAAAAGTAGGACAACAACAAATTTAAAAACAAAAAACAACCAGAATTTCCACAAAATTGAACTGTTTGGAAGACTGACAGCCAAGGAGTTAAAGAAGAAATATTCATGTAGACTGGTAGAAGGAATGGAGACGGGCAGCTGGGACAGAAAGGGTGCACTGCAAGGCAGTGGAGCAGGTGAGGTGGCAACTGGTGAATTGGGTGGAGCCACATTCCTGTGCGGATAAGCAGGGAGGAACAACTGGGGAGCAAGGCAGCTGTACAACCAAGGGTTCCAGCTCAGGTAAATAAAGCATCAAAATCTCTGGCAGTATAAACCTGTTGGAGTTGCAACAGTGGGAGAAACTCCCAGCCTCAAAGGAGAGTTTGTTGGAGAGACTCACAGAGTCATAGAACACACACAAACTGACCAACCTGGCAATCAGCACCAGAAGGGCCTAATTTGCTTGTGGGTAGTGGGGGAAGTGACTGAAAATGGGCAGAGAGCCAAGCAAGTGGCACTGTTCCCTGTCAGACCCCTCCCCATATACAGTACCACAATGCAGTGACTTGGGTTGCCCTGCCCTGGTGAATACTTAAGGCCCCACCCCTTACAATGTAACAGGCACATCAAGACAAAAATATACGGCCCAAATGAAAGAATAGATCAAAACTCCAAAAAAAGAACTAAGCAAGGAGGAGATAACCAACTTATCAGATGCAGAGTTTAAAACACTGATAATCAGGAAGCTCACAGAATGACTGAGTACAGACATAAACCAAAGAAGAAGGGAAGTCTATGAAGAGTAAAATAAAGAAAAATATACAGGGAACCAAAAGTGAAGTGAAGGAAACTGGGACTCAAATCAATGATTTGGAACAGAAGGAAGAAATAAACATTCAACCAGAACAGAATGAAGAAAAAAGAATTAAAAGAAAAATGAGGAGGGCCTTAAGAACCTCTGGGACAACTTTAAATGTTACAACATCCAAATCCTAGAAGTAGCAGAAGAGGAAGAGCAAGAGCAAGAAGTTAAAAATTTATTTGAAAAAATAATGAAGGAAAACTTCCCCAGTCTGGCAAAAGAAATAAACTTCCAGAAAGTCCAGGAAGCTCAGAGAGTCCCAAAGAAATTGGACCTAAGGAGGAACAGACCAAGGCACATCATAATTAAATTACCTAAGATTAAAGATAAAGAGAGAATCTTAAAAGCAGCAAGAGAAAAGAAGACAATGACCTACAAAGAAGTTTCCATAAGACTATTAGCTTATTTCTCAAAAGAAACCTTGCAGGCAAAAGGGACTGGAAAGAAGTACTCAAAGTCATAAAATGCAAAGACCTACATCCAAGTTTACTCCATTCAGCAAAGCCCTCATTTAGAATGGAAGGGCAGAGAAAGTGCTTCCCAGATAAGGTCAAATTAAAGGAGTTTATCATCACCAAACCCTTATTATATGAAATGATAAAGGGACTTATCTAAGAAAAACAAGAAAATAAAAAACTGTGAACAGTAAAATGACAACAAACTCACAACTATCAACAACTTAACCAAAAAAACCATAAAATCTAAGCAAACAACTAGAATAGGAACAAAATCACAGAAATGGAGATAACATGGAGGGTTATTAGCGAAGAAGGGGAAAATGGAGGAAAAATGTACAGGGAATAAAAAACATAATTATTAGGCACAAAATAGACAGGGGGGGTTAAGTATAGTATAGGAAATGAAGAAGTCATATATGACTAAACTAAACATGGACATGAACTAAAGGGTGGGGGAATGCTGGTGGGCAGAGCGTGCAGGGCTGAGGGGAGCTAAAGGGGTGAAA
Organism: Phyllostomus discolor; assembly: GCF_004126475.2. Lineage (NCBI taxonomy): Eukaryota > Metazoa > Chordata > Mammalia > Chiroptera > Phyllostomidae > Phyllostomus > Phyllostomus discolor. The sequence continues at coordinate 26,614,469 of NC_050198.1, read as the reverse complement.
AAATGGGACAACTGTAATAGCACAATCAATCAAATATACTTTTTAAAAAAGTAATGAGATCCCTAAATACAAAAATACAACTCACATGACCAAGACCAAATTTCGACAAAACCACACAATTTTGCAGAGGATTCAAAAAGTGTAATAATTCAGAGCAACCCAAATATCAACTAGAGGGAATAGGCAGCTAGTGAGGCACGATTCCCTCTGAGAAAACTCTTGAGAGTTAAGTTATCCCACTCAAAACTAGGGGCTAAGAATAAATATTTATAGAAATAACTTTGAATTTTCTTTAATTTTAAACATGTGAATCATTTTCAAACTTTGGTGTTTTATTATATTCACCATGGGCCATGGAAATGCTGCTTTAGTCCTTCCTACCCTTGCATGCTGAAATGCTTACCCTTATATCATGACTTGCTGAAAAATCTTATCATCATCCCAGGTTCATTTAAATGTCCTCCTGCAATGAAGCAGATGCTATGTGTGCCTCAGCCAAATCCTATTTCCATGTACCACTCAACTTTTTAACTCTGTCTGAGGCCTTTCACTGGCTGCACAAAAATGAACTCAGCCCACATGCCAGACAGTTCAGAAGTGTTGGGAAGTTGACACCCCTAGACAGAGCCCTCAAATGATTATGAACATCATTTGGCAAATAAATACCTCATCTTCCTTCCCTCTTAAGTAGGACAATTCTGAGATGTTTTCTTTACCATCTTTCTGAGGCCCCCAGTGGGGCTGAGTCTCAAATGCCCATAACAATTATCTGGTTAGCACCCTGTTTGGCTTCCTAGAATAACCTTCCAAATAAATCTTGTGCTCAAATACTACTCTTGGTAACTGCTTCTAGGGGAATCCAACCTAGGATTTCTTGGAAATACTTTTTCAGTGAACCCATAGAAAATAACTCTTTCTCTTTCTTGGCTCCTTGAACACTTTGTTACATTAAGTATTGTGTCATACAAGATATAAAAAGACACAGTGAATTATAGATACACCTGTCCCTCCCCCTAGGCACATTAAGATAAGAATTATGATTTCTCTTTATCTCTATCCTCAAATTGCTGTACTTTTCACTTTCCTGTACTTCATAAATATTTGTAAATTAGAATTAACATAAATACACCTATGCCATGAAAGACAGCAATTATTAATGTTTTTCCACCTACAATATTAGTTAAAAACAAATATTGAGAAAAGAGTGGAGGTTTAGCATCAAAATAATAGCTAGCTAAAGTGTTTCATTCAGCTTTTTTTTTCAGATTCCCTTTAAAATGAACAAGAACTTGACAAAAAGGGAAGCATTGTGGTAGTATGATAAACTAGTTATGAGAATAAGATAGCACAGTAAACCAACGTGTAGAGTCCAGCATACTGTAGAAGTAAAATTAATTTTTTACCTGTTACATCATAGATATGTGTGGATTAAGGAACACAATCATGAGCAAAGGGATACTGAAAATGAAAAAGATAGCATCACTTGTAACTGGGTGGAAAGAAGTTAAGGCTACTATCACTTTTTGCCTCTAACTCAAAACACAGGCCTACAGTAGAACAAAATCTATCCTCATATCATTCACTACATAAAGATGCCTAGGTTTTCAAGGAGGCATCATCCTCCCAATTCTTTCTTCAGCCTCCTTCTGTAAAGTTCCATCTGCAATATTATGAGCAGCTGAAAGCAGTGGGGAGGGTGAATAATGGACTGCAATATACTAGAATGCCCTCTGGGGCAAAACATGCTATCTAAGAACAGAGTACAGGGGTAGATTGTCTTAAACCAACCTGGTAAAGAAAGAGCTTCTATAGAATAGAGCATAGCATGATGGTCCAGAGCATAGACTTTGAAATCAAACAGACCTAGGGTGTGGTTTGACCTCTTCTCACTACTTGTCACAAGAGTTTGAGTTACTTAATTTAGCCAAACCTTAGTTTTCTTAAAAGAAATAAGTCATAAGAAAAGAAGCTCTCAAATGAAATAGAGGCAACTCAACTATCAGATATGGAATTCAAAGCAATGGTTATCAGGAAGCTCAATGAGCTCACAGTAAATTACCAGAAACTACAGGGAAACTACAATGAGCTCACTGAAAACTATATCAATATGAAAAAGGAAATAGAAACTATCAACAAGGGCCAAGAGGTAATGAAGAATACAACTTCTGAACTGAAGAAAACAGTAGAAGGAATCAAAACCAGGATTGATGATGAAGAAGATCAGATCAGTAGGCTGGAGAACAAAGTAGAAAAAAAAACAGAAAGAGCAAAAAAAGGAAAAGAGACTCAGAAAGAATGAAGAGAGATTAAGAGAAATGCAAGACAACATGAAATGTAATAATATCTATATAATAGGGATACCAGAAGTAGAAGAGCAAGGGACAGAAAACCTGTTTGAAAAAGTAATGATAGAAAACTTCCCCAATTTGATGAGAAAAAAATCACACAAATCCAGGAAACACAGAGAGTCTCAATCAAGAGGAACCCAAAGAGGTTCACATCAAGACAAATCATAATTAAAATGACAAAATTCAAAACAAAGAGAAAATATTAAAGGCAATAAGGGAGAAACAGAAAGTAACATACAAGGGAGCCCCAATAAGTTTAGCAGCTGACTTTTCAATGCAAACACTCCAAGCCAGAAGAGAATGGCAAGAGGCCTATTCCAAGTAATGAGAACCAGAGGTCTGCAACCAAGACTACTTTATCCAGCAAGACTCTCAATCAAGATAGAAAGCCAAATAAGGAGCTTCCCAGACAAAAAAAATCTAAAAGAATACGCCTCCACTAAACCAGGTCTGCAAGAGATGCTAAAGGAACTGAATTAAGGAAAGGAAGGAAGAGAGAGAGAGAGAGAGAGAGAGAGAGAGGGAGAGGGAGAGGGAGAGGGAGAGAGAGGGAGAGGGAGAGAGAGAGAGAGGGAGAGAGAGAGAGAGACAGGTATGAAAATGGCAATGAAAAAGTACTCTCAATAATAACCTTAAACATAAATGGATTAAATGCTCCATTCGAAAGATAGAATGGCTGAATGAATAAGAAAGCATGATCCACACATATGCTGCCAACCAGAGACCCACCTGAGGACAAAAGACCTACACAGACTGAAAGTGAACGGCTGGAAACAAATTTTCCAAGCAAACAGACAGAAAAAAAAAAGCTGGGGTAGCAAAATTCATATCAGAAAAAAATAGACTTCCAAAAAAAAACAGGCATAGAGATCCAGAAGGTCACTGCATGATACTCAAGGGAAGAATCCACCAAGAAGACTTAAACATTGTAAATATATATGTACCCAACATAGATCACTCAAACACATAAAGAAAATCTAGAGGACTTCAAGAAAGATATTGAGAGCAACACAATTATAGTAGGAGATTTTAACACCCCACTATCAAAAAAGGACAGATCTTACAAACAACATATCAACAAAGATATTGTGGCATTGAACAATGCCCTAGATGAAATGGACTTAACTGATATATATAGAGGCATTCATCCCCAAAAAGCTAAATACACATTATTTTCAAATGCACATGGAACATTTCCAAAGATAGACCACATGATAGGAGACAAAACAAGCCTCAACAAATTCAAGAATATTGAAATCATACCAAGCACTTTCTCCAACCACAAGGGACTGAAACTAGAAACCAACCACAAGGGAAAAAAACCAAAACACTCAAACGCAGGGAGATTGAATAGCATGCTATTAAACAATGAATGGATCAAGAATGAAATTAGGGAAGAAATCAAAAAGTTTCTGGAAACAAATGAAAATGAACTCACAACAACCCAAAACTATGGGACACAGCTAAGGCATTCCAGAGAAGGAAGTTCATAGCAATACAGGCCTCACTAAAAAAGAAAGAAACATTTCAAACAGACAACCTAACCCTACACATACAAGAACTCGAGGAACAGCAACAAAGACAGCCCAGAGCAAGTAGAAGGAAGGAAATAACCAAGATCAGAGCAGAATTAAATGACATAGAGAATGAAAGAACAATTCAAAGGATCAGTGAAACAAGGAGCTGGTCCTTTGAAAAGATAAACAAAATTGCCAAGCCTTTAAGCAGACTTTTCAAGAAAAAAAAAGAGAGAGAGAACCCAAATAAACACAATCAAAAATGAAAGAGGTGAGATTACAACTGACGCCACAGAAATACAAAGGATTGTAAGAAATTACTATGAAGAACTCTATGCCAAGAAATTTGAAAGCCTAGGTGAAATGGACAACTTTCTAGAAAAATATAATCTTCCAAAACTCAATGAACAAAGAGCAGAAAGCCTGAACAGACCAATAACAGCAAATGAAATTGAAGCAGTAATAAAAAAAAAAAAAAACTCCTGACACACAAAAGGCGGGGACCAGATGGTTTAATAGGAGAATTCTACAAAACATTCAAGGAAGAGCTAACCCCTATCCTTCACAGACTATTCCAAAAATTCCAAAAGGATGGAAGACTCCCAAACTCTTTTTATGAAACCAGTATCATCCTAATCCCAATACCACATAAAAACACAACAAAGAAAGAAAACTTCAGGCCAATATCACTGATGAACATAAATGCTAAAATCCTCAACAAAATATTGGCAAACCACATCCAACAATACATTAAAAAGATCATATTCCATGACCAAATGGGATTCATCCCAGGGATGCAAGGATGGTTCAATATTCACAAATCAGTAAATGTAATACATCACATAAAAAAGCAATGACAAAAATCATGTGATCATATCAATAGATGCAGAAAAAGCATTTGATAAGGTACAGCACCCATTTATGATAAAAACACTCGGCAAAGTGGGCATAGAGGGAGCATTCCTCAACATAATAAAGGCCATACATGAGAGACCTACAGCCGACATCAAATTCAATGGGCAAAAACTAAAATCTGTTCCACTAAGGTCAGGAACAAGACAAGGTTGTCCACTTTCACCACCCTACTCAACACAATATTGGTAGCTTTAGCCACATCAGTAGACAAGAAAATAAAATGCATCAAAATTGGAAAGGAGGAAACAAAACTGTCACTGTTTGCAGATGACATGATAGTGTACATAGAAAATCCTATAGACTCTGCCAAAAAACTGCTCCACCTAATAAATGAATTTGGCAAGACAGCAGGATACAAAGTCAATATTCAGAAATCAAAGGCACTTTTGTATACCAACAACAGAACCCCAGAGGCAGAAATCAAGAATGAAATCCCACTTGATATAGCAAAAAGAAAAATAAAATACCTAGGAATAAATCTAACCAAGGAGGTAAGAAACCTGTACTGAGAATACTACACAACACTGAAGAAAGAAATCAAGGAAGACACAAACAAATGGAAACATATACCGTGTTCATGAATCAGAAGAAATAACTTCATCAAAATGTCCATACTACCCAAAGCAATTTACAGATTCAGTACAATACCTATTAAACTACCAATGGCATATTTCACAGACATAGAACAAATCCTTCAAAATATTATATGAAACCATAAATGATCCTGAATAGCTGCTGCAATTTTGAAAAAGAAGAGTAAAGTAGGAGGGATCACAATCCCTGATACCAATCTGTATTACAAGGCCTCTGTAATCAAAACATCCTGGTACTAGCATAAAAACCTGCACACGAACCAATGGAACAGAAGACAGAGCACAGAAATAAACCCAAGTCTCTACAGTGAATTAATATTCGACAAAGGGGGCAACAACAAAATGGAATAAAAATAACCTTTTCAACAAATGGTGTTGGGAGAACTGGACAGCTACATGCAAAAACAGGAAACTTGAACACCAACGTACACCATACACAAAAATAAATTCAAGGTGGATAAAAGATTTAAATATAAGCAATGACACCATTAAAATCCTACAGGAGAACATAGGCAGGAAAATCTCAGGTATTTCATGCAGCAACAGTTTTACTTATATGTCCCCCAGAGCAAGGGACATAAAGGAAAGAATAAACAAATGGGATATCATCAAAATAAAAAGCTTCTGCATAGCTAAAGGAAACAGTACTAAAATAAAAAGAGAACCAACTGCATGTGAAGACATATTTACCAATGATACCTCAGAAAAGGGTTTAATCTCTAAAACATAAAGAACTTACATGACTCTAAGAAGACAAGTGACCCAATTAAAAAAATGGACAAAGGACTTAAACAGACACTTCTCCAAGGAGGACATACAGAGGATCCAGAAACACATGAAAAGATACTCAGTATTGCCAGCTATCAGAGACATGCAAATTAAAACCACAATTGGATACCACTTCACACCTGTCAGAATGGCCATCATAAACAAAGCAACAAACAACTGTTGGAGAAATTGTGGAGAAAAAGGAACCCTAGTGCACTGTTGGTGGGATTGCTGACTGGTACAACCACTATGGAAAACAGTATGCGATTTTTCTCAGAAAACTAAAAATGGAACTGCCTTTTGACCCAGAAATTCCACTGCTAGAATTATATTCCAACAACCCTGAAACCCCAATCCAAAAGAACCTATGTACCCCAATGTTCATAGCAGCACAATTTACAATAGCCAAGTGTTGGAAGCAACCCAGGTGCCCATCAGTAAATGAATGGATCAAAAAAAACTATGCTACATTTACACAATGGAACTCTATGCAGCAGAAAGAAAGATGGCACTCCTACCCTTTTTGACAGCATGGATGGAACTGGAAAGCAATTTGCTAAGGGACATAAGCCAGGCAGTCAAAGACAAATACCATATGGTCTCACCTTTAACAGGAACCTAAACAACAAAGCAAAGAAACAATGAAAATATAACCAAAGACACTGAAATAGAGAACAGGCTGACAGTGACCAGAGGTGAGAGGGGAGGGAATTTCAGGGGAAAAGGGGGAGGATTTACAGAAACAAGTATAAAGGACACATGGACAAAAACTGGGGGTGCTGTGGAAATGGGAGAGAGGGAGGGCTGGGATGGTGGCCTGGGATGGGAATAAAAGACAGAAAACTCTACTTGAACAACAATTAAAATTAAATTAAAAGAGAAAAGAAAAGTAGCTCTCATAGAGTTTCTAAGAGGATTAAATGAGACAAGTAATGTAAAGATCTCAGGGAAGTACCTGGTAGGATAGCCAAGGTTATTTCTTCCTCTTTCTTTTCCTCCTTCTCAACACCTCCCACACCTTTTTTTTTTAAACAAACTCATCACTCATGCATTTTAAAAGCCAAAAAATGAGACAATTGAAGATGAAAAGTTTCCACTTCACTTCACCAGATCTATAAGAAATTAATACTTACAAAGCAACGAATTTTGGCCTCAGGCTTATGCAAATCCAACTAACATCTAGCTTTATAGCTGAGAAGGAAGTTCTCTCAGTTTCCAAGTGGATGGTCAGAGTGAATGAGGGTGATCAAACCACTACCTCTTACAAGTATGGGACTGGTATAGATTGCTCCTCATTTGGTATAATTGGAAATGAAACAATTGATAATTCAGGGCTTAGGAAACATTCTGTTCTACTTGTAAGAGAAGGTAATCCTCCTCCAAAATATAGAGAAAGGAAGAAACAGTCAAATGTAATCAAAGCAGAAATTGAAAGTAAAATTTTAGAAAATTTATGCTCTAATTTTAATAACATTCATAAAATTATAGATATCAATGCTAATCTAGAGCATACCTGTGGTAAGAAAAAAAATCAGATATAAAGAAACCACATGTTGTGTATGAAAAGATTACAAGGTAATGAAAAATGTAGTAATAGAATTGAAATATACATTGGAGTCAGAAAAAAGAATCCAGAGACAAGAGCACAGAATGCACTGCACTATTAATAGAAAAAAGAAAACATTTTCTATTTTACTAGGAACACCTGCACTCTTAAAATTCCTCAGAGTTCTGGGTTTTGCCAGAGGAAAGACTGAATGAACTACCCAGCCTTTCACCAATGCCATGGACTGGATTTCCATAGTAGTCTTGCTAAACTTGAAATTAACAGGGGCATGGTTTCCAGAGCCATTGCAACCTTTGTCCATATTGCACAAATAAAGTCTCAGGAACTGTGTGGTGATTAATAACACATTTAGCAGCTGGATAGCTGTCCCTGGTTTCATTTAAGAAACAAAATACATGGGAATGTAGAACCAGAATGTAGAAATTATTCAATTCTTTGGTTTATAGTGGAAGTATAAACTAGAGAACTAAGTCAATAACCAACAATGCCATTACAACCACTTTATATTTAGGATAAACAGAACAGGTTGACAGGAACAGGTACTGCAGATAGGAAGGTAGTAAGTAAAACACAGTCCAAATTCCAAGTGATATTTGCTTGTTATGCAAGGAAAATATTTTGATTAGAATAAGTTCAAAACAAGCCATGGACAATCTCCCTTTCTAACACCTGGATATTAAAGAAGATGGCTTTAACAACTGAGTGCCAACAGACTCACCCAGGTAACATACATGGGTATTTAATCTTTTAAAAATTCTTCTCTGAAGAATTTATTTATTTTTATTTTTTAAAGATTTTTAAAATTTATTTTAGACAGAGGGGAAGGGAGGGAGAAAAAGATGGAGAGAAACCTCAATGTGTGGTTGCCTCTCGCATGCCCCCCACTGGGGACCTGACTAGCAACCTGGGCATGTGCTCTGACTGGGAATAGAACCGGCAACCCTTTGGTTTGCAGGCCAGCGCTCAAGCTACTGAGCCAGACCAGCCAGGGCTGAAGAATTTATTTTTTAATTTAATTTTCATTGTATTTTTCCATTACCATTTAGTTCCCTTATACCCCCTTCTCCCAGCAATCATCACACTGTTGTCTGTATCCATGAATCCTTTTTCCTTTTTTTTCTATTATGCTAAGTAAAATAAACTAGTCAGAGAAAGACAAATACCATATGATTTCACTAATATGTGGAATCTAATGAACAAACTGAACTAACAAGCAAAACAGAGACTCAGATGGAGAGCAGATGACAGCTCGTCGTGGGGAGGGGGGAGGTAGGGGGTGGAGGCATTGAAAATAAAAAAGGTATTTAATTTTTAGGAATTTTCCCTCATGAAGAGGTCTCCATTCACTGAAATCTTAACCTTTTGTTATTAGATATTCGACAGAAACTCAGTCCTTTGCTCTTCTTCTGAGCATTACTTTAAGATTCCTCACTAATTCCATCAGCCAATTCAATGAGGCAATAGGTTTTTTTGACAACTGGAGACAACATGAAAGCAAATAAAAGGTTGCAAATTAGATATTTACATGTAGCTCACATACTTACAGTGTCAAACTGAAGTGCAATCTGAGGCCTGGTTTCTAATTTGTTTCTAACTGTAAGTTTGAAAAAATTCATTATCTTAGATAGACTACGCTGGGTTGCTATGGAAACGGACCCCTTTCCCACCTCATATTTTACTCTTCACAGCTTTCCATTGTGAATCTGTACAATGTCACTACTTTGACTGACTGAAGAGGCAGTTTTTACATTTTTTCCACCACTCATATTACCACTTACAAAGCCTATAAAGGTTGATATTTCCTCTTCTTTCTGGGTACAAAGTGAAATAATTCAACAGAGTAATTATAATAAACAATTTATCCCATTCAGGTTTACTGTCTCATCCTTGCTTTCTTTTCCTAGAGCATTAGAAATCCATCACTGGTTTGAGATCTCTTTAAAAATGCATGAAGGGAAGAGAATTGGCAGCACAGTTAAATGAATTTAATTCAGCCAGATTTTACATTATTAACTCACTTCCGAAGAGCTGAATGTGGGCAATGATGGAAGAAAGTGGAACTAAAATTGGACCATTGATCCTGGCAGTCTCTGAGCCAAGTAGATGTGGGAAACAGGCTAGGAAAACTGTAAATGTCTTTAGACAACAAAGATACAGAGCATTCATTTATTTTAATCAGTATGACATATGTATTCAGTGAACCTCCCCTACTTAACTACTCATTGCATTTCACCATGATCTTGACTTAACCGATGCCAGAGTTGGCAGCCTCACAGTCTAGAATTGTTTGAAATAGCATATAAGAGTAGCAGGGCTTTCTTTTCCTTTGTTGTTAAAAAGAAACAGGGAATGCCTAGAAACTAGGGGAAGAGGACACTGGGCATTAAAGTGATCACACACAGTCTCTAAGATTCTGCGTTTGAAAGGGACAGGAAGAAGTGAATACATATTGATACTGGCAATGAAAGAGAGTTTTCAATGCATTTGCTTCATTGTTGTTCCATGGATACAATACCAGAGATGGTTATCCCTTACAATTCCCATTTGAATGCTGAATGTTCAAATATAGACCTTCCAGTATCAAAAGCATAACTTCTATCTCATTTGGCCTTTGCATTTATTTTATTTGGTCTTTGCTTTTTCTACAAACATTAACACCTTTCTGGCTACTAATGCACTTCTCACTTGGTAAGTGACTCAGTGTACTTATTGTAGATGATTAAGAAACCAAGTGACCACCCTTTTTAAAAAGTCACTAAAACCTGTGCTACCTGACCACAGCCCTCTTCTAATGATGATGTTATCACCAAGTGGCCTCAGAACACAGAGTGGAGTGAGATGCCATTTAAAATAAACAGGAGAGTTAAAAGCATTTCATGATAATGAGAACTAGACTCCCACATTAACTCATGATAGACACTCCTTATTCTTATTTGGCTATTAAACAGAAGAATAATCAAAGAAGACTGGATATTTTGGATAGCACTCAAATTATACATGCAATTAAAATTTTTGTTATGATCCATAATCTTATATAATATTTATTCAGAAAAAAATTAAATACATATATACAGTTTCACAAATAATAATAAAGTAAATCTATTTTAAATGTCACCTCAGTCAAGCAGGAGAATGTCACCAATATTCTTGAAGTTCCCCAAATACTCTTCCCCAATCATGTCTCTCTTCCTCTACACTAGAAGAAACTATTGTTCTGACTTTTGTGACAATCCTTTTCTGGCTTTACTTGATAGTTTTACCACTTTGGTATATCTCCATAAACAATATGGTTTGGTTTTACTTGTTTTTAAATTTTATATGAATGGAAATAATTTTCCATGCATTCTTTTGTTCAGCCCTAACTGAGAGTCATTTGTGTTGCAAATAACTGCAACTATTTTTATTGATATATGGTCTTTTGTATTAATATCTCAATTTACTTATTAATTCTTTGTAAAAGAACATTTGGCTTGTTACTAGTTTTGTGTTTTAGCAATTCTGCTGTAAATATTCCGGTATATATATTGTGAGGTACACATACCTGAGTTTCTCTAGGACATATGTAGTAGAAGCACTGATTTATAAGCTGTGTACATTTTCAACTGTAATTGATAATGTTACACTGTTTTCCAAAGCAGCTATACCAATTTATATCTCTCCCCACTCCCAGAAAGTGTATGAGATTTTTTCATCATTACACATGTATACCCATACTTGTTATTGTCAAACTTTTTAATTCTTGCAAATCTGGTGGCTGTAGAGTATTATCTCTTTCTGGCTTTAATTTGCTAAAAAGTTTTTTATTACTAAAAAATGCTTTTACACATAAAAAAGTCACTGAAAGGAGATTTCCAAAATGTGAATGTTTGCTAGTCATTAGGGTTATTCACAAACAGCTTGTTCTTCTTTTGGGCACATGGTAAGATTATATTTCCTTCCCCACTCTGAAATCAGGTAATGTCATGCGACTTGCTTTGGTCAATGAAAGAGTGTTAAAGTTACATTGCTTTGTGCAAACTTTAAGAGCTAGTATGTGTAAGATGCACTCCATTGCATTCAGCCCATTCTCCCAGCGGTCACAGTCTGGTTTTTCAATATCCTGGAGAAAGATTTGGCTAAACCTGCAGCTGGTTTCCCACAGTCATAGGGTGACATGCCTTGTCACCAAAGCATTATATGCATATTAAGAGTTACCCTCACCTTTTCTATAACTTGTACCAAATCATCCACTTATGTTCTTTTGTTTTCACCATTTCTTCAAATAAAGTAATTTGGTGTCCCTCTCAATGAAAGAACCAGTATATGACTTTCCACATTTCTTGTTCCTGCTTCAGTGATGGTGCAAGCAAGTGATGACATAAAATCTCCATAATCCGATGAAAATAAGATTCCACCTGACAATCACTGTTGGACAAACAGTAGGAATAAAGACTAAACTTTTGTACATAAAGCTCATAAAAGTTTTCACTGCAGCATTATGTAGTCTATGCTGACCCATGTTTCCATTAAAATGTTCATAAAGATTGGAATAAGATACAAATCCATAACATAAAAATGTAACACCCAACCTTTTGCTGTATCCTATAAGGAGTTTTCACTAAATTAAGTGAAGATGGGACTATACTTTTTAAAAAAATATATCGTGTACCTCTTCTCTGAAATAAGAGTAGGGTTTGAAAAATAGAATGTTAGTTGGGTATTTGACCCACCCTCACCTTCTTTACCCCAAGTTCCAAGGTCCATGGGGGGAAAAAAAAAAAAACGTATGCAGCCACAGTAATCCTGCACTGAAACCTCCTCTTAAAGCAGGTAGGAATTGCTCTTTCCAATTCTCAATATCCATGAATGCTCTTCTTTCTACATTCAGTAAGATATGACCATCTTGACCACAATTGAAGTGGGTTGATGCCATATTGCAGGGTGGTTCATGAGAGCAGCAGAAATCAAGAATAATCTTACCAATAATGAACTATCAGAAAGGGAAATGAAGAAAACAACCCCATTTGCAATTGCATAAAAAATACCTGGGAATAAATTTAACCAAGGAGGTTAAAGAACTGTACTTGGAAAATTATAAGACACCAAAAAAATTGAAGAAGATTCAGATAAATAGAAGCTCATGGATAGGAAGAATTAACATTGTTCAAATGTTCATACCACCCAAAGCAATCTATAGATTTAATGAAACTCCTATCAAAATACCAAAGATATATTTCACAGAACTAAAAATAATTCCAAAAATTTATGTAAAACAACAAAAGACCCTGAATAGACACAACAATCTTGAAAAAGAAGAACAAAGGTGGAAGAATCATGCTAGTTGACATAACTTTACTACAAGGCTTAGTAATCAAAACAACACAGTACTGGCATAAAAATAGACATATCGGCCAATGGAACAGAATAGAGAGCCCACAAATAAACTCATGCATATATGGTCAACTAATTTGAAAAAGGAGGTAAGAATATATAACAGTGTAAAGGCAGTCTATTCAATAAATGGCATTGAAAAATGGACAAATATGTGCAAAAAAATGAAACTAGACCACCATCTTACACCATATACAGGAATAAACTGAAAATTGATTAAAGGCTTAAAGACTTGAAACCATAAAAACCCTAGGGGGAAAACATAGGCAGTAAAATCTCTAATATTTCTCTTAACAATATTTTCCTTATATGTCCTCAGAGAAGGGAAACAAAAGAAAAAAATAAACAAATGAGACTTCATCAAACTAAAAAGTGTTTGCACAGGAAAGGAAACCATCAACAAAATTAAAGGACAACTCACTGGATGGCAGAACATATTCACCAATGAGACATTTGATAAGTGGTTAATATCCAGATTTTATAAAAAAAATTATACAACTCATCACCAAAAAATAAAATGCCCCTATCCAATCCAATTTAAAAATGGGCAAATGGCCTAAATAGACACTTTTCCAAAGAGGACATACAGATGGCCAATAGACATAGGAAAAGATGCTCAATGTGACTAATCTTCAGTGATATGCAAATTAAAACCCACAATGATATATCATCTCACACATGTCAGAATGTCTATTCAGAGAACAACAGACAACATGGTGGTGAAGGTGTAGACAAAAATGAACTGTCACGCACTGCTTATGGGAATGTTGACTAGTGCAGCCACTGTGGAACACAGTATGGGGGTTTCTCAAAAAATTAAAAATGGATCTGCCTTATGACTCAGCATTTACAGTTCTGGGTATATACAACATGTTTATACAAAAGAATATATGCACTCCTATGTTCATTGCACCATTATTTACAATAGCCAAGCCATGGAAGCAACCCAAGCACCCATCAATAGATGAGTGGATAAAAATGTGGTGGTACATATATACAATGGGATGTTATTCAGCCATGATGAAAATGAAATCTTACCATTTGTAAAAGCATGGATGGACCTAGAGGGTATTTTGAACAGTAAAATAAGTAAGAGAAAGACAAATGCCATATGATTTCACTTATATGTATAATATAAAGAATAATATAAATGAATGAACAAAACCAACAGACTCATAGATATAGAGAACAGACTGATAGCTGCCAGAGGGGAGGGGGGTTAGGAGACTGGGTGAAAAAAGTGAAGGTATTGAGAAGTACTGATTGGTATGTATGTATGTGTGTATGTATGTATGTATGCATTTAAAAGTTTTATCGCATTTTTCTCATTACCATTTAGTCCCCTTATACCTCTCCCCGCCCTGTAATCACCACACTGTTGTCCATGTCTGAGTCCTTTTTCTTATTTGCTCAATCCCTCCACCCCCTAACTCCCCCCACCAACAGCTGTTATCTTTTCTCCATCTATAATCACAGGGATGTAAAGTACAGCATAGGAAATATAGTCAATAATACTGTAATAACTATGTATGGGGTCAGGTGGGTACTGGAAATATCGGGAAAAAACTTTGTAAAGTATATGATGGTCTAACCACTAACCTGAAACTAATATAAGATAATATTAAGTGTAAACTGTTATTTTAAAAAATCTTAATAAAGACCATGTAAACAATGCATATGAACACAATGACTAAACTTTATGAAAGATTTTAAAATTGACTCAAATAAATGAAGCTATACATCATTTTGGATATAAATTCTAAATATCTTGAAGATGATTTTTATTCCAATGTAATTGTCAATAAAATTCCAAATGGAATTTGCTTGGAAACTTAAAGTAATTCTAAAGTTCACTTGGAAAGAAGTAAATAGATAATATTATTTTAGAAAAAGGGTACTTCAGCCCTGGCTGGCGTAGCTCAGTGGATTGAGTGTGGGCTGCGAACCAAAGCATCACAGGTTCAATTCCCAGTCAGGGCACATGCCTGGGTTGCAGGCCATGGCCCCCAGCAACCACACATTGATGTTTCTCTCTCTCTCTCTTTCTCTCTCCCTTCCCTCTCTAAAAACAAATAAATTAAAAATCTTTTTTAAAAAAGAAAAATGGTACTTCAGTAATTATCATACCAGTTGTTAGTTATAAAATATATTATAATCCCAGTGCAAGGATAGACAAATCAATTATTGCCACTGTAGAGACAGAAACAAATGTGTGTGTGTGTGAGAGAGAGAGAAATGGAGAAAGAGTCAGAGAGTGAATTAATTTATCATAAAGGAAGTATTGAGAATTAATGGAAAAATTAAGGACTATTCAATGACATGGGCTGATAAAATTAATCAAGACATTTCCCCTCATGCTGTATAATAAAATAAGACCTTGGTTTGATCAAAGAATAAAAGTTTTTAAATTATAAATAAACAAATGGATATAAGTGAGTAAAGACATTCTCAGTTTTAAAATAATATGGAAATACATAAGCCCTGGCTGGCATAGCTCAGTGGATGGAGCTTGGGCTGGGAACCAAAGTGTCCCAGGTTCGATTCCCAGCCAGGGTACATGCCTGGGTTGCAAGGCCATAACCCCCAGCAACCGCACATTGAAGTTTCTCTGTCTCTCTCTCTCTATCTCCCTCCCTTCCTTTTCTAAAAATAAATAAATAAAATCTTAAAAAAAAGACTGTTTTAAAAAAAAGAAATACATAAAAAGATAAATGATAGCTTTGACCACCTATAATAATATTTTGGCATACATTAAAATAAATGACACCAGGAGGCATGAAAAAGACTTAATGATATTTACATATAAGGAAAATATACATTGATTTTTTTGTCAAGAATCCTATAGAACAATGAACAAAATTAAGGATCTGACAATTTACAAAAGAGAAAATAAAAACAGCTAAAAAAATAAGGAATAAAACTTCACTGGTAATCAAATAAATGCAAATTAAAATAATGAGATGCCATTAATATCTAAACTAAGCAAAGATTTTAAAAGATATGCTATTTAATTCTGATAATGGTAAAATTTACATAGAGTATGGTTGTAAAAATTTATACATATACATATATATTTGTGTATCTATATATATGTTTAATATTAATACTTATATAGGTATACTTACATTTACAAAAAAGACAAAAAATAAATATATCAAATATTAGCTGCAATTGTTCAGGCTGATAAGGTTATTGTGAAGACCTTTTTATTCCTTTAAAAATTATTTTAAGCCCTGGCTGGCATAGCTCAGTGGATTGAGCGCAGGCTGCGAACCAAAGCATCGCAGGTTCGATTCCCAGTCAGGCCACATGCCTGGGTTGCAGGCCATGGCCCCCAGCAACCGTACATTGATGTTTCTCTCTCTCTCTCTTTCTCCCTCCCTTCCCTCTCTAAAAATAAATAAATAAATAAATCTTTTAAAAATTTTTATTTTTTTATTTTTTTAAAGATTTTATTTATTTATTTTTAGAGAGGGAAGGGAGGGAGATGAGAGAGAGAGACAGAGAGAGAGAGAGAGAGACAGAGAGAGAGACAGAGAGAGAGAGAAACATCAATGTGCGGTTGCTGGGGGTTATGGCCTGCAACTGAGGCATGTACCCTGGCTGGGAATCGAACCTGGGACACTTTGGTTCCCAGCCCGCGTTCAATCCACTGAGCTACGCCAGCCAGGGCTAAAAAGTTTTAAATAAAAAAATTATTTTTTCCTCACCTTTTTCTTGTATTTTCTAAGTGTTCTACGATGAATATGGATTATTTTCATAATCAAGGAAAACGTTTAAGTCACTTGAATCAAGGTACAGAATCATAAGATTTCCAAAAGAGCTCTAGTGAAATTTCCTGATAGAAATGTGTATAGAGTAACCCACACCTGGTAGTCTAACCTACACCTGGTAGTCTGACTTAATTGTATATGTCCAAATAGATATGTATGAGGACAAAATAACCTAATTTCAGTGAGAGTTAAAAATAATCAGAATAATCTGAGATTTCAGAAGCTTTTTTTCTGAGTCGATTGGTATGTATTTGTGATCTTTGGATTTTAGGTGCAAACGATATATTTATCATACTTTTCTGTTCATAGTATATCATCACTATCAGTTTGTCCAAGCCTTCTCTCTTATTTTATTTAATTAATTACTCTTTTTTCATCTCTTATTCACTTCCAGTTCCCCATTCTTCAGCAACTATTCTCTTGACGGTTCATTTATGGTTTTCTGAAATTTGAATCATTAATTTGTATTGATGAAATTTATATTTTGAAATTGACATTTTATTATATACCTCATTTTTCATTTTCCCACATTGCACTGCTTTTGAAATCCATACATCACCTAAATTTTTACTTCAACTAGCTGCAAAATACTCCATGATAAATATACAATACCTTTCTTTTCTCCAGTCTCCCAGTGAATGAACTCTTGGGTAGCCATCAACTCATTATGACTTCAATATTGTACTTAATAACCTTATATATTTCCCCTTATGGAGTTGTATGAAAACTCTTTTCTTTTTTAAATCTTTACTGTATTTTTTGCACTGCCAAAGCGTTTTAATACTCTTATGCCCACTTACCCCCAGCAATCACCACTCTGTTGTCCATGTCCATGAGTCATTTTTCACTTTGCTGAATCCCTCGACATCCTCACTTCTCCCAACCGCCCAACTAGCGGTCAGCATGCTCTTCATCTATGACTCTGTCCCCATTTTCCTTCTTAGTACAGTTTGTTCACTAGATTTCCACATATGAGTGAAATCGTATGGTAGTTGTCTTTCTCTGTCTTATTTCACTTAGCATAATGTTCTCCAGGTTCATCCATACTGTAGCAAAGGGTAAAATTTTCTTTTTTTACAGCTGAATAGTATTCCATTGTGCAAATATCCTATAGTTGTTTTATCCACTCATGTAATGATGGACATTTGGACTGCTTCCATATCTTGGTGATTGTAAATAATGCTGCAATGAACATAGGGGTGTTTATGTTTTTTCAAATTAGTGTTTTGGGTTCTTTCAGATATATTGCCAGAAGTGGGATCGTTGGGTCAAAAGTCAGATCCATTTTTAATTTTTTTAGAAACCCCATACTGTTTTCCATAGCAGCTGCACCAGTCAACACTCCCATAAACAGACCAAAAGGGTTCCCCTTCCTGCACATCCTCGCTAACACTTATTTGCTGATTTACTGATGGTAGCCATTCTGACAGGTGTGAGATGATATCTCATTGTGGTTTTAATTTGCATTTCTCTGATGATTAGTGGCATCAAGCATCTTTTTATATGTCTATTGTCCATCTGTACATCTATTGGAGAAATGTCAATTCAGGTCCTTTGCCCATTTGTTGTTTGGGTTGTTGTTTTGGTGTTGAGATTTGTAAGCTCTTTATAAATTTTGGTATTAAACCCTTATCAGATGTATTAGTGAATATGTCCTCCCATTCTGTGGGTGGTTTTATTTTGTTGATGATTTTCTTTGCTATACAAAACTTCTTAGTTTGGAGCAATTCCATTTATTTATTTTTCTTTTGTTTCCCTTGCCTGGGAAGGTACATCTGATAAAATATTGCTATGAGCTATGTATGAGATTTTGCTGTTTATATTTCCTTCTATAATTTTTATTGTTTGGAGTCTAACATTTAACTTTTTGATTCATTTTGAATTTATTCTTTTGTGTGGTGTAAGAAAGTAGTCTAGTTTCATTTTTCTGCATCTATCAGTCCAATTTTCTGAACACCATTTATTGAGAAAACTATCTTTAACACATTGTATGTGATTGCTTCCTCTGTTGAATATTAACTGAGTATAAATGTAGGGGTTTATTTCTAGGCTCTCTATTCTGTTCTATTGATCTATGTGTCTGTTTTTATGCCAGCGCCATGCCATTTTGATTATGATGACCTTACTGTATAGTTTAATATTAGCATGATTTCTCCAACTTTGCTCTTCTTTTACAAGATTGTTGTGTCTATTTGTACATTTTTTGTGTTTTCATATAAATTTTTGGAATATTTGTTCTAGTTCTGTGAAATATGTCATTGGAATCTTGATAGGCATTGCATTGAATCTATAAATTGCTTTGGGTGGTATGGAAATTTTAATGATGTTAATTCTTCCAATCCATGAACATGGTATGTGCTTCCACTTATTTGTATTGACTTCTATTTCTTCCTTCAGTGTCTTATAATTTTCCGAATATAGGTCTTTTACAAACTTGGTTAGGTTTATTCCTAGGTACTTTATTCTTTTTTTTTTAAAGGAAACCTTTTCCATTTCCAGTATTTTTTTAAGATTTCATTTATTCATTTTTAGAGAGGGAAGGGAGGGAGAAAGAGAGAGAGAGAAACATCAATGTGAGGTTGCTGGGGGCTGTGGCCTGCAACCCAGGCATGTGCCCTGACTGGGAATCGAACCTGCAATGCTTTGGTTTGCAGCCCATGCTCAATCCACTGAGCTACACCAGCCAGGGTGTATTTTATTCTTTTTGTAGCAATCGTGAATGGGATTGATTTCTCAATTTCCTTTTCTGTTAATTCATTATTGGAACATAAAAATGCAACTGATTTCTCAATATTAATTTTCTATTCTGCTACTTTGCTGAATTCATTTATCAGTTCTAGTAGTTTCTTGGTGGAATCATTGGCATTCTCTATGTACGGTATCATGACACCTGCAAATAATGACACTGTTATTTCCTCTTTTCTAGTTTAGATGCCTTTTATTTCTTCTGCTTGTCTGGTTGCTGTCACCAGAACTTCCAGTACAGTTTTGAGTAAGAGAAGTGAAAGCACAGTAGAGGGAGCATTCCTCAACATGGTAAAGGCCATATACAAGAAACCTACAGCCAACATCACACTCCATAGACAAAAACTAAAAGCTTTACCACTAAGATCAAGAAGAAGACAAGGATGTCTGCTTTCACCACTTTTGGTCAACATAGTATTGGAAGCCCTAGCCACAGTGATAAAACAAGAAACAGAAATAAAAGGCATCCCAATTGGAAAAAGGGAAGTAAAACTGTCACTGTATGGAGATGATATGATAGTGTACATAGGAAACCCTATAGACTCCACCAAAAAACTACTGGACCTAATAAGTGAACTTGGCAAAACAGCAGAATTCATAGTTAATATTCAGAAATTGAAGGCATTTTAATACGCCAACAATGAAAGATCAGAATCAGAAATAAGGGGGGGGGGGAGAAATCCCATTTACTATAGCAACAAGAAAAATAAAGCACCTAGGAATAAACCTTACCAAGAATGTGAAGACCTGTACTAGGAAAGCTACACAACACTGAAGAAATAAATTAGGAACACAAAAATAAATGGAAGCATATACCATGTTCACAGATTGGAAGAATTGACATCATCAAAATGTCCATATTACCCAAAGCAATGTATTGATTCAATGCAATTCCTATTAAAATAACAATGACATAAATCACAGATATAGAACAAACATTTCAAAAATTTATATGGAATCCTAATGACCCTGAATAGCCACAACAATTTTGAGAAACAAGAACAATGTAGGATGGATCACAATACCTGGAATAAAACTATATTACAAGGCCACTGTAATAAAAAACAGCAAGTACTTTGCTAACCATCAGGGAGATGCAAATAAAACTGCAATGAGATAACACTTCACACTGGTCAGAATGGCCATAAAACAACAAACAGCAAGTGCTGGCAAGGTTGAAGGGAAAAGGGAACCCTAGTGCATCGTTGGTGGGGATGCAGCCTGGTGCAGCCACTGTGGAAAATAGTATGGAATTTCCTCAGAAAACTAAAAATGGAACTGCCTTTTGACCCGGCAATTTCACTGCTGGAATTATACCCTAAGAATCCTGAAACACCAATTCCAAAGAACTTATGCACCCCAATGTTCATAGAGCATAATTCACAATAGCCAAGTGCTAGAAGCAATCTAAGTAACCATCAGGAAATGAGTCAATAAAAAATCTATGGTAAATTTACACAATGGAATGCTATGTAGCAGAAAGAAAGAAGGAGCTCCTATCCTTCATGACAGCATAGGTGTAACTAGAGAGCATTAGGCTAAGTGAAGTAAACCAGTCTTTGAAAGACAAATAACATATGACCTCACCTATAAGTGAAATCTGATCAACAAAACAAATGAGCAAGCAAAATAAAACCAGAGACATTGAAATAAAGAACAAACTGACAATAACCAGAGACGAGGGGGGAGAGGGATAATAAGGGAAGGGCCATCAAGGAACATGTATAAAGGACACATGGATAAAGTGAAAGGGGATAGGTTAGAGGGTGGGAAGCAGGGATAGGTGGAGCGAGGGGGGATGAAAATGGATACAACTGTACTTGAACAACAATAAAAAATGAAAAAAAAAAGAGTTGAAAGTGGACATTCCTGCCTTGTTCCCAATCTTAAGGGGAACATGTGTAGTTTTTGCCCATTGAGTAGATGCTGGCAGTGGGATTGTAATACATGGCCTTTATTACGTTTAGTTATGTTCCCTCTATTCTCAGTTTGCTGGAAGTTTTTATCATAAATCGGTACCAGATTTTATCAAATGCTTTTTCTTCACCTATTGATATGATCATTTGTTTTTTATTCTTCATATTGTTTATTTGGTGAATCACATTCATTTATATGTATATCTTGTACCAACCCTTGCATTACCAGAATAAATCCCAGTTGGTCATGGTGTATGATCTTTTTGATGCATTGTTGTATTTGCTTTCCTAGCATTTTGTTGAGGATTTTAACATCTATATTCATCAGGGATATTGGCCTATAATGTTCTTTCTTTTTCATGTCTTTATCTGGTTATGGAATTAGGATAATGTTGGCCTCATAAAATTAATTTGGAAGCCTTCCCTCCTCTTGAAGTTTATGAAATAATTTGAGAAGGAAAGGTGTTAGTTCTTCTCTGAATGATTGGTATAATTCACCTGTAAATCCATCTGGTTCAGAGCTTTTATTTGTTGGACTTTTTTTTTATTACTGTTTTACTAAGTGCAATTTGTCTATTCAGATTTTCTGATTCTTCCTGATTTATATTCGGGAGACTGTATGCTTCTAGGAATTTATCCACTTCATCCAGGTTGTCCAGTTTGTTGGCATATAGTTGTTCATAATATTTTCTTACAATCCTTTGTATTTCTTTGCTGTCAGTTATTTCTCCTCTTTCATTTCTGATTTTACTTATTTGGATCATTTCTCCTTTTTCTTGATGATTCTGGTTAAGGTTTGTCAATCTTCTTTATCTTTTCAAAGAACCATCTCTTGGATTCATTGATCTTTTGCATCACCTTTTTAGACTCCATTTCATTTATTTCTGCTCTAATCTTTATTATTTCCTTCATTCTTTCTACTCACTTTGGGCTGTGTTTGTTCTTTTCAAGTTCTTTCAAATATAAAATTAAATTTTTTATTTGAGCTTTCTCTTTTCCTTTCTCTCTTTTTTCCTTTTTTCTTTCTTCTTCTTTTTTTTTTTTTTTTTTTTTGAGATAAGTCTGTAGTGCTATGAATTTTCCTCTTAGGATTGCTTTACCTGGGTCCCACAGATTTTGGGTTGTTTTATCCTCATTTTCATTTGTTTCAAGGTATCTTTTGATTTCTTCCTTGATCTAATTGTTGACCCACTCATTGTTTAATAACATTTTATTTATCTTCCATATCTCTGCATGTTTTTCAGTTTTCTTCTTGCAGTTGATTTCTAGTTTCATAGCATGTGGTCAGAAATTATGCTTGATATGATTTCAAACTTCTTACATTTATTGAGACTTCTTTTGTGTCCTAACTTGTGGTCTCTCCTAGAAAATGTTCCATGTGCACTTGAAAGGTATGTATATTCTGCTGCTTTGGGGTGAAATGCTCTGAAGATATCAATTAAATCCATTTGATCTCATGTGTCATTTAAGGTCACTGTCTCTTTCTGCCTGGAAGATCTATCCATGAAATTCATGGGGTGTTTAAATCCCCAACTATGACTGTATTTCTGTTGATCTGTCCCTTTATGTTCATCAAGATTTGCTTTACATATTTAGGTATTCCTGTGTTCGGTGTGTAAATATTTATTAGGATTATATTCTCTTGTTGGATTATTCCCTTTATCATTATGTAGTGTTTTTCATTGTCTGTTATTATGGCCTTGCTTTTAAAGCCTATTTTCTCAGATATAAGTACTGCTACCCTAGCTATTTTCCCTGTGTATTTGCATGAAGTATATTTTTTTCATTCTTTTACTTTTAGTCTGCGTGTGTCTTTGATCTGAGGTGGGTCCCCTGGAGGCAGCCTATATATGGTTCTTGTTTCCTTATTGATTCAGCTACCCTATGTCATTTAAAAAAAAAAACCTTTAAACCATTTACACTTAAGGTGATTATTGATAGATATATATTTATTGCCATCTTATTGGTGGACTATTTTCCTCTGTATTTTTGTTTTTATTTTTTCATCTTCTTATAGCAAGCCCTTTAACATTTGTTTCAGTACTGGTTTGGTGTTAACAAGTTCCTTTAGCTTTTTCTTGTCTGGGAAGCTCCTTATTTCTCCTTCCATTTTAAATGATAGCCTTGTTGGATAAAGTAGCTTTGGTTGTATGTCCTTGCTTTTCACCACTTTGAATATTTCATACTACCCCCTTCTGGCATGTTTCTGTTTAAAAACCAGATGGAAGTCTAAATGGTGCTCCTTTGTATTTAACTATCTGCTTTTCTCTTTCAGCTTTTAGGATTCTCTCCTTGTCTATAAACCTTGACATCTTAATTATGATCTGTCTCCATGTAGGCCTGTTTTGGGTCCAACTTGTTTTGCACTCTCTGAGCTTCCTAGACTTGGGTGTCTCTCTCCTTCACCAGATGAAGGAAGTTCTCAGTCATTATTTCTTCAGCTTCTTCTCTTGCTCGCTCTCTTCTCCTTCTGTTATTCCCATGATGAAGATGTTATTATGCTTCATGTTGTCCAAAGTGTTTCTTAAGCTCTCCTCATTCTTTCAATTCTTTTTTCTTTTTGCTTCTCCACCTGGGTGTTTTTTTTTCTACTTTGTCTTCCAAATCACTAATTTGATTCTCTGTTTCATCTAACCTACTGTTTATTCCTTCCAGTGTATCATTTATTTCAGATATTGCATTATTTGTTTCCAATTCATTATTTTCTATGGTCCCTATGTCTTTTATCATGCTGTCCAGTATCCTTATAATCATTTATCTAAACTATGTGATAAATTTCTTGCCTCCATTTCATCTACTTCTTCTGGAGAATTCTCTTGTTCTTTCACTTGGGGGGTCTATTTCTTTTTCTTCCCATTTTAGATGTTTTTTTGTATTTACCACATTAGATATTAAACTAATCAATGATATAGCCTCTAGCTGTAATCTGTAGCCTCATTTCAACAACATAGAGTGGGACAGAGTAATTCCTGTGGGTGGGACTATTGCTTCCCCTTAAGCTGATACTGTAACAGGGTGCAGCCAAGAGGGGAGCCTCAAATAGGGATCTGTAATAAGATCCAGAAGAGCCTGGAGATAATTGGCTCCACACCACAGGGCCACACCTGCCCAGAATCTGGCAGCTGTAGCCAATTGTGAGAGGAGCCGGAAATGGGGCTTCAGAGGAAGATTGGCGCTGGGATTTAAACCGAGACGCAGCAGCCATTGGCGGGGGGAGTCATGTGCAGCCCTGCAAGAGAGAACCCCACAGCTTTGGCAGAGTGAAGACTCCCTTGGCCCTGAGAGGAGAAGGAGAAGCACGCGGACTTGATGGAGTGTAGACTCCTGCAGCCCTGAGAAGAGAACCACGCGGCAGCCCTGAGGAGAGAACCACGCGGCCTGGCAGAGTGGGGCCCCCACAGCTTTAGAAGGGGGAACCACCACCTGGTTTTAGCAGAGATCCCGGTGACTCAGCCGAGGGTGCCGGGAACCCAGGGAGGTCTCCCAGTCGAGAGGGAGTACTAACTGAGAAGAACCAGAGGACTACCTAAGCCATGGACTTCTATTTCCTTCCCTGAGATACAGTACTCTGGACTGGGCAAAGGGGGAAGGAAGGAAGGACTGTGTGTTTGTGGGTGTTTTAAGGGACTTTGGGATTTTGGTGAAGACATTAGGTCACTACTTTAAGTTTGTATATAGCATTAAATAAACGTTTCCTTTCCTTTTCACAAATCTCTGGCATTGAGAGACGTCTTTCCTCTGGCAGCGGACATAACGGACCTGGGGGCTTCTTTATATTGTCTCAGCCCCCCCCCCCCTTGTTGTGTGTTCTGTAACAATACCACTTGGAAAGGAGTGTTCTGCCTGAGAAAGACAGCTTCTGCAGTATAGAAAATGACTCAGTATAGGGATCCTGGTGGCTATTATTTCAGTTTTTTCCTCATAGTCACCAACCCCAGACTTTCCTCATGTGTCTCTGGTCCTCTCTGCCTTCCTTCTGCCAGAGTCCATGGTAAGTGTTTGCAAACAAAATTTTGTGCATTGGCCCTTTATGAGTCTCTCTGGGTCTCTAGCTGTCTCTCCCTGGAAGACAGAAACTCTGCTTCTTTTCACATATGAGTGTTATCTTGGTTTCTTTCAGGATCTGATGCTGTAGGCTGAGGAGCCTAGGTTGGTGTTTAGACCTCACACTTTTCAGGGGAAACACCCTGGCCACAGAAATATCCCTCCAGAACTTCAGCTGCCACCTGTGGAAGCCCAGCCATCCCTCTTGCACCTCCTTCACACTGCCTAACTGTCTCATTGTGGTAAAGAGATTTCTTCAAGCAGTTTAATTATAAAGCTTGTCTCCAACTAGCATTCAGTTGATTATTTGGGATGTTTTCTCTACAGTTTATTTGTAATTCCAGATTGGTCCCGGGAGGAGGTTAGAGAACCTTCCACTTACTCTTCCATCATTTTGGATCCTCTGAGAACTTCTGATTAATCCCAGATGAAGAATTTCCTGATCATGGTATATGTATGCATATTGGTAATTAGCCTATGGAGTACCAATTTGCTCTTCAACAGAGTAGCCATTATGGACCTCACTCCCAACCACAATACATTCCAAAATCCCCAACACCAATTAACATCATCAAGTTTCCTCATGTTTTCTAGTCAAGTATAAAGTGGATTCTCATTATTGTTTTATGTATTTTTCTGATTACTCTTGGTTTTCAGCACCTTTGCATATGCTTGTTGGGTTTTAGAGCTTCTTATTCTGTAAACTTCATATCCATATGGTTTTTTCAATTTTCTATGAAGATTATCATGTTTTTTGTTAATTTTCTAGAACTGCTGGCATAATTTAGATATTAATTCCATGTCAGAGTTTTCCACTGCTTCAATGCTTTGGGATAGCAACATATATTCAGCAACAGAGCATATATGAGTAGAGAGCTACACAAGGAAGACCTCTCTAAGGCAGTGGCTATTGAATTGAAAAGAATGAGCAGAGTATGGATGTGGGAAATAATTGGGGAATTAAAGTGAGTGAAAAGAGTCCTGTGGGACTACACCACAGAAGGCAACTGGGAGAGTAAAAAAAAAAAAAGAAAATATTGGAGAGGAGGCTACAATCAACTTATGCTGGGTCTGTCAGGCCATGAGAGAGATTTTTCATTTTTTCCCAAGAGAAATGGAAAACTATTGGGTTTTAAGAAGCAGAAAGATGTTCATAACAGCACAATTTACAATAGCCAAGATCTGGAAGCAATGTAAGTGCTCATCAGTAAATTAATGGATCAAAAATTATGGTACATTTACACAATGGAATACTACACAGCAGCAAGAAAGAAGTAGCTCCTACCCTTTGCAACAGCATGGATGGAACTGTAGAGCATTATGCTAAGTGAAATAAGCCAAGCAGTGAGGGGCAAATTCCATATGATCTCACCTTTACCTGGAACCTAATCAACAAAACAAACAAGTAAGCAAAATAGAACTAGAGACATGGAAATAAAAAACAATCTGACAGTAATCAGAGGGGAGGTGGGAGGGGATAGTAGGGGGAAGGGCTGAAGGGTTTTCAGGAAAAACTATAAAGGACACAGGGGAAAAACTAAGGGGGGTGGAAGCAGGGGAGGGAGGTGGGGTGGCTGGGGTAAGGGGAGTGGTGGAAGGTAAATGTAGACAACAATAAAATAATTTTTTAAAAGAAGCAGAATGAACTGATCAGTTTTGTCATTGTAAAGAATTATTTCTAGTTACTACATAGAAAATGGATGGGGATAAGCTGGAATAGAAGTATGAAAGCTAGGTAAGAAGCTATCTCTCCGGTTCAGGTAAATAAGTGTTGCTGACTTGGATCAGGGCAATGGCCACGGGGATGGGGATATTTGGAGGGTTTACCAAATATATTTGGGGAGTAGAAATAGGTATGTATGGATTGGTTATAGAGATGTGATAAAGTAGGAAGAATAAAGAATTACAGTGCCAAAATTCTTGATTTGAGCACCTGGTAGAACATGGCAATAATTACTGAACCAGAGCTGCCTAGGGAAGAGGAGGTTAGAGCCAGGAGATCAAAGTATCATTATGCACAAAAAAAGTGATATATTTGAAAAATATATGACATCCAAGTAAGGATGTTAGTTAGTCAGTTGGATATATGAAACTGTACTCAGAGAATGTTTTTGCAGGGAGTATTTTCCCAGCTGCCTTACAATGCCTGAAATCTGCTCATTTCCTATTTTCACTGCTCCAGTGAGTGTAAATTCCATCTAGGCAGGCCAACAATCATTGAGTCATTATTACTCCCATATTTCTGTAATACTCCATAGCCATTCCATAAACAAATACAGCTCTTCCCTCAAAATATCTCTGGTATATTAATCACTTTTCTCCAACTTCATCACTACTCTCTTGGTTCAGGCCAGTATTATTCCTACCCTGCATTATTGCAAGGTCTTCCTAACAGATCTCTTCACTTCTGCCCTTGTTTCCCACTGTCTATTCTACACAGAGCATCTGGATTCATTTTCACTGAAATTGGTCATATCTTTTGTCCCTTCAAAACCTTGTAATGGCCTCCTAGTTTACTCTGACTAAAATACAATGTCCTTATAGTAACATAAAAGACCCTAAATTTTCTGATATCCCAAACACCCACACACACAACTTCTCTGAACTCATCTTCTGCATTTTTTCCCTCACACTCTCTTCTCCAGCCTCTCTAACCTTACCATTTTCATTCATGCCAAGAACACTTCTACTTTGACTCTTGTTCTGGAGTGATCTTTTCCTCTACATAGGAAACCTTACCCCATTCTCCATCTCTGCGATTCCCTCTGTATGTTGGGCCAGTAAGTCTGTCATAACAAAATTCCATAGACTGAGTGTCTCATAAACAACAGACATCTATTTCTCACAGTTCTGGACAGTGGATGTCTAAGACGAAATCACCAGAAGATTTGGTGGCTGGTGAAGATTCACTTCCTGATTCATAGCTGGTCATCTTGTTATGTCTGTTTATGGTAGAAGTAGCAAAGGAGTTTTTTGAGGGTTTCTTTTATAAGGCACTGATCTATAAGGCTCTACCCTCATGTCCTTATCACATCCCAAAGGTCCCATCTCCTAATACCATCACATTAGGGATTAGACCTCAACATACTGATTTTGTGTGGACACATTCAGACCATACCACCTGGCTTCATATGTCTCCTTCACATTTGACATATTCAGACATGCTTAAACTTACTTACATTTTTTCTGTGTTGTCTGCCTTCTTCTACTAATATAAGCTTCTTGGAATTAGAAACTTTTCTTTACTCACTAGTGTAGCTTCAATGCCTAAAACACTATTAACACATGGTAACAATTTAATAAATAGTTGTCAAATACATTAATGAATAAGATATGTATTTGAAAGTGATCAGAATATGCACTGTTTCCAAGTGTTCTTCCCAGTTTAGGAGTCTCTTTGACCTGAAAATAAATAATAACAAATAAAAATTAAATCCTATTATCTCTCTTTTAGAAGCATGACTTGGAGTCAATTAGCATTTTGGATTTCTTTAAAATTTACCATCTCACCCACACCACAGGTTGCTCTATAGTACACTTCAATTCCAAAAGAGAGGACACAAGAAGAGGCAATAAAGCACTAGAAAATCTTCTAGCTTTTTAAGCAATATCTGTGGAGAAGGTGTTAATTCTCATTTACTATTAGCCTTATTTGGAGGACTGTCTCTCTTTTTTGGAACAGGGAATGTTCAAACTGCTCTAGACAAAAGCATGCTTACACAAAATTACTGCCTTTGCTCACACACTTCAGAGTTTAATAAATCCTACTCTGGCTTTGAAAATAATCATTTTTGTGAATTTAATGAAACCTCTAAAAATGTCGCAAATAGGCAGGGACAATGGGACAGACATATGTATGTCAGACATACAAAAAGAAAGAGGGTCTTTACCCTCTCAGCTTTAAATAAATAAATCAATAGGGCTGGTCCCTTTCTAAGTTTAACTTGGTTTTAATGTTTTATGAAGCTTACACCAAGTAATATTAATGCCATATGCCATAAAAAGTCACTTGAGCCTTTCATACAGAGGCAAAACTTTTCATCTGATCTGAGAGATAATTTTTCTAAACAATATCAATGTAGTCAATAGATGACATAACTAATTCATACATTAAGAATGAAAAGTGTTTAAATGAAAGAAATGACTGCTTTGCCGCTTTATGTGAAACCAAAATGTACACCACCTCATTATTATATTTTATATAAATACAAAGTGATGTAATTTTTATAAGCTGTGGACATGATATGATCATTTTTAGGCTCTTTTTAGCTTAAATCCAATAGATCAAATGAAGCAGGTGGTCTGGTTCTGACAGCAAGTTTGTCCTTTAATATTTAGTGTTGACTGGCAACCTATCCTCTCTACCTTCATGTCTTTCTAAGGAGTCAAGTTCAAATTGCATCTTTCACTGATTTATAGGTAAGAAACCTGAATAGTTGAAAGACCCTAACAGGAACACCTTTCTTTATATCAACCAAGAGGTTATCAACTAAGTCAGGGTTGTCCCCTAGTGATAAATGTGTTTGTTTAGGAAAGAAGAAGCAATATTCTAAAGCTTAGTGTCACCCCATTCCCTGTGAAATATTTCTGTAATAAACATTGAGAGAAAAGAGACAGCTACCCAGAGACCATGGTGAGAAAAAGAAAAATAAGCAACTCAAGGCCAAAGAGTTTCTTGATTCACTAACCACTTATCTGCTGCGTGATAATAACCAAACACAATCATCGATGGGCTATAAAAGGGGAAAAGGAGGGGAAAATAGGAGGGAAATAAAATCACAAATAATATATGAGCCACTGTATTCTTAAGTGAATATTGTTTACATTATCATTCTCTCTTCTTGGAATGTCTAATAAAATTTCACAGTTTTGCATGTGTTTATTTCTTTTAATTTTCAAAAACATTTTCATATGCATTATTCCACTGGATCCTCTTGACTGCACTACAAAGTACGTTGAACTGGTATCACTGATCTTAATTATCAGGTGAAGAAAATGAAGAATAGAATATATATGACTTGCTTAAGCTCACTCAAATAATTTGTATCACAACCAGGATTAAAACTCATCTTCCCAACTTCCCAGAGCAGTAGTTTTTGTTGTTATTGTTATTGTTTGATCCCAAATGAGTACAAGTCAGGTTAGGTATTTTTTACTTTATTTTTTTTTTATTTTATTGAATTTATTGGGGTGACATTAGTCAATGAAATTATATAGGTTTCAGGTGTACAATTCTATAGTAAATCATCTGTACATTGTGTGTTCACCATATCAAGTCAAGTCTCCTTCCGTCACCATTTAGCTCACCTTTACCCTCTTTTATCTTCCTCCACTCCCTTCCTCTCTAGTAATCACCATACTGTCATCTGTGTCTATGAGATTTTTCTTTGCTTAGTCTCTTCACGTTTCTAAAAAAGAGATTTTATTTATTTATATTTTTAGAGAGAGGGGACGTAAGGGGTAAAGAGAGTAAGATAAACATCAATTTGTTGCCTGTTGCACGCCCCAACCAGACACCTGGCCCACA
Source organism: Phyllostomus discolor (assembly GCF_004126475.2). NCBI lineage: Eukaryota > Metazoa > Chordata > Mammalia > Chiroptera > Phyllostomidae > Phyllostomus > Phyllostomus discolor. The sequence goes on along the minus strand of NC_050198.1, from coordinate 26,583,386 downwards.
ACCCAGGTATGTGCCCTGACTAGGAATTGAACCAGTCACATTTTGGTTTACAGGACAATGTCCAACCCACTGAGCCACACCAGTCAGGGCAATCCTTTCAACTTTTTTACCCAGCCCCACCAACTCCACTTTCCTCTGACAGCTGTCAGTCTGTTCTCTGTATCTATGAGTCTGTTTGTGTTTTGTTTATTAATTTTGTTTATTAGATTCCACATACATACAAGTGAAATTATATGGTAATTTACTTTCTCTGACTGGCTTATTTCACTTAGCATAACACTCTCCACGTCCATCCCTGCTGTCAAAAAAAGGTAAAATTTCCTTCTTTTTTACAGCTGAGTAGTATTCCACTGTGTAATGTATCACAGTTTTTTTATCCACTATGCAACTGATGGGCACTTGGGCTGCTTCCAACTATTGGCTATTGTAAATAACACAGCAATGCACATAGGGGTGCATATATTCTTTCAAATTGGTGTTCCAGGTTTCTTCAGATACAGTCCCAGAAGTAGAATAACTGGGTCTTAAGGCAGTTTCATTTTTAATTTTTTGAAGTAACTTTATTTAGAGCAGTAGTTTTGAAAGTATGGTCCCTGAAAAAGCAACCTCAGCATAACTTAGAAATTATCAGAAATGCAAATTCTTCAGCCTACCTTACATCTACAGAATCAAAAACTGTGGGAATTGGGACCAACATTTCAGGATATTCTGAAACATGCTCAAGTCTGAAAACCACTGTTTTGGATATATGCTCCCTGTTTACAAATAGAAAGACAAAGTATTCATATGTTATAAGTTTCAGGTGAATTATAAGAAACAAAACTGTCATGGTATTGCTTTTTCACTTTATTTTTATTTTTGATACTACTGCAGATGTCCTTATACCCCCCTTTGCCCCTTTTTCCCTAGATCCTACCCTTCTTCCCTCTGGCCATCAGCACACTGTTGGCTGTGTCTATGGGTAATGCACATCTATTCTCTGGTTAATTCTTTCAACTTCTTTTACCTAGTCCTCCTTCCCCCACTCCCCTCTAATACCTATCTTCATTTTTTATGCCCTATTTGTGAACATAGGTTATGTATCACCATAAGCTGAGAATTAGAAAATCACCACATTTACACAATGTAACAGAAAGCAAGAAAGAGTTCCTACCTTTTGCAACACCATGGATGAAACTGGAGAGCATTATTCTAAGTGAAATAAGCCAGGTGGTGAAGGACAAATACCATAGATCTCACCTTTGCCTGGAACCTAATCAACAAAACAAACAAGCAAGCAAAATATAACCAGTGACATTGGAACTAATAATAATTTGACACTAACCAGAGAGGAGGTGGGAGGGGATAATGGAGGGAAAGGGTGAAGGGTTTTCAGGAACAACTGTAAAGGACACATGGACAAAACCAAGGGTGGCTGTGGAAGCAAAGGAGGGAGGTGGGGATGGCTGGGGTGTGGGAGGATGGGAGGTAAATGCATAAAACTGTAATTGAACAACAGTGAAATAATTTTTAAAAGAAAGAAAATCACTCAACCTAAAAAAATAAAATATTTGTTGCCAGATTACAAAACTGAGATACTATTCTTGTACTAAGTGATTTCAAACGCCATTTAAATGGCAAATAAAATTGATCATAATTGGAACTACTGAATCTCCAGGAAGTTAAGGGCTATAGAAATATTCATTGGCTAAAAATATTCATTATCAAGTACAGCCTTGGTAACCCAAATAGGTACAGAACACACACACACACACACACCCCTCAGGCAGTTTAGCATTGTATTGGCAGAACTAATTCTAACCTTGGTGTTAAAAAATGTGGTTTGAATAGAGACTTCAGGGCATTTTTGTAACCATTTCCAGTAGATTCGCTAATATCCCACAAGAATACACAGAAGCTTGATAAAAGACAGTGAAGATAAGAGCTGCTCCTTACTGTCATTTTCTCCTTGTGGGTCCTAACAATGATGTGCCCATAAACCATCAGTTTTCCTGGAGTGGTTTTATTTTAAATATTCTACTCTAGAAAATTCATAACTCATCTAAATGTGCCAGACATTTAAAATTTTTATCTCTGTACTATATACTTATGGTGGCTTTGCACATTCAGAAATAGTCCAAGTTCCACTGTCAAATCATACATTCTAAGAAATTATAGAAAGTATAATCAATAATAACAAATTGGTATACTTGGCTTTACATATTAGATATGCTGCCACAACTGTGAAAATTGATTTATACCCCCTAACATAATAAAATAAAACATTACATTTTAAATGCTTTTGAAAACTAATTTAATAAAAAAACTCAATCATTTTGTAAAATGAATATTTTCCTATAAGTTATCCTCACCAAATTTGAACTCATTGATTTATGCACCAATGAGTTTAAAACTGGGTAGAAAAACTACATAATCATCTCACTTGAGACAGAAGAACTTGTCAAAACTCAACAGCCATTCATGATTTTTAAAAAATGCCTCTCATCAAACCAAGAATAAAGGGAAAATTCCTGAACCTGATAAAGAGCTTCTTCAAAAACCCTACAGCTAATATCATACATAATATGAAAGACTAAATGCCCCTAAGATTAGAAACAAGGCCAGGACACCCACTTTTACCACATTATTAAGCATAGCACTGGGAGTTCTAGCCAGCACAACAGAGCAAAAAAAGGAAACAAAGGACATTCAAATTGGAAAGAAAGAAGTAAAACCATCCCTCTTTGCAGATAACATAATTGTCTATATTGAAATCCCAAGGAATATGCCAAAACCCCAAACCAAAAAAAAACCCTCCTACAATGAAAGTGAGCTCAGCAGTGTCACAGAACACAAGATCAACATATAAAAATTAACATTTCTACATGTTAGCAATGCACATATAGAAACCAAAATTTAAAATGCAATCTTTATAACCACTCAAAAAATGAAATACTGAAGTATAAATCTAACAAAAAATGTATAAGATGTGTGCCTAGAAATACTGATTAGAGAAATCAAAAAAGATCTAAACAAATAGTGAGAGATACTGTGTTCATGGACTGGAACCCTAAGTAGTAATTATAAAGATGTCATCTTCCCAAATGATCTAAAGATTTCATGCAATATTTATCAAAATCCCAGCAAGATAGTTTGTGCAGATATAAAAGATCATTTTAAAGTACAAATATTGACTCTGGCTGGTGTAGCTCAGTGAATTGATCTTGGGCCTGTGAACCAAAAGATTGCCAGTTTGATTCCCAGTCAGGGCACATGCCTGGGTTGCAGGCCAGGCCCCCAATAGGGGGCACACAAGAGGCAACCACACATTGATGTTTCTCCCCCTCACTTTCTCTTTCCCTTTCCCCACTTTCTAAAACTAAATAGATAAATAAATAAAATCTGTTTTAAAAAGTACAAATATTGAATGCAAAACAGTTGAACTAACACCTGGAAGGAAGTATAAGACATATAAATGTTAGCTCTTACTACTATTAATAATAGTAGTACTGTACATACATGAAGGTTGCTAGGATACTTCATAGACTGTAAGTTAGAGATTGTATATCATTAAATGAGAAGAAGAGAGAGAATAAGAAATAAGACAAAGATACCTTCTCAAAATTAGTTTACAAAAGAATTCCAAAACAAATGAAGAAATCTTTGGGAAGTAAAAAAAAAAAAAAAACAACATAATCAACAATTAGCAAATGAATATCATATTATGAAACTGTTTGACACTTTAACATAGGTATGATAAAAAAAGATAAATAAGGTTCTGTTTTTGATGTGGTAACCTAATCTCAAATCATGAGCCAACTATCCTGCTGATCATAACTAAAAACTGGACACACACACACACACACAAACAACTACATGTAGACTTCAAAGAATAAATAATAGCAGAAAGATTATGAAAGGAAGTCAAAAATTGGAGAAATCATAACAGGGGGAGGGATTTCTTAATCATTTTTCTCTTTTACATTCTACTCTTTTTTAATTTTATTTTAATTGTTGTTTATGTACAGTTTTCATTCTACTCTATTTTAAAAATTGCTCAACACCTTATCATTTGCACATGGTAAACAACTTTCCCCCAGGATTCTTTTATTTTTAAATTTTATTAAATTTATTGGGCTGACATTGGTTACATTGGCACAATTATACAGGATTTTAGAGTACAATTCTATAATACATAATCTATATATCAGATTGCGTGTTCACCACCCAAAGTCCTCTGAATTTTTTTCTTTTTTAAGTATATTTTATTGATTATGCTATTACACTTTTCCCAGTTTTCTTCGCTCCTTTATCCCCCCTCCACCCAGCACCCCTCAGGCATTCCTTCTTTAGTTCATGTCCATGGGTTGTACATATAAGTTCTTTGGCTTCTCTGTTTCCTATACTATTCTTAACCTCTCCCCATCTATTTTATACGTACAAATTATGCTTCTTATTCCCTGTACCTTCCCCTCCATTCTTCCCCTCCCCCTCCCCATTGAAAACCTTCCATGTGATCTCAATTTCTCTACTTCTGTTCCTGCTCTAGTTGTTTGCTTAGTTTTCATTTCTGTTTTTTAGGTTCAGTTGTTGATAGTTGTGAATTTGTTGTCATTGTACTGTTCATAATTTTTCATCTTCTATTTCTTAGATAAGCCCTGTTAACATTTCATATAATAAGGGCTTGGTGATGATGAACTCCTTTAACTTGACCTTATCTGGGAAGCACTTTCTCTGCCCTTCCATTCTAAATGAAAGCTTTGCTGGATAGAGCAATCTTTAATGTAAGTCCTTGCCTTTCATGACTTGAAATACTTCTTTCCAACCCCTTCTTGTCTGCAAGATTCCTTTTGAAAAATCAGCTGAAAGCCTTATGGAAACTTCTGTGTAAGTAACTGTCTCCTTTTCTCTTGCTGCTTTTAAGATTCTTTCTTTATCTTTAATCTTGGGTAACTTAATAATAATGTGCCTTGGTGTGTTCTTCCTTGGGTCCAATTTCTCTGGGATTCTCTGGGCTTCCTGGGCTTCTTGGACTTCCTGGAAGTCTATTTCCTCCTCCAGATTGGGGAAGTTTTTCTTCATTATTTTATCAAATAAGTTTTCAACTTCTTCCTCTTGTTCTTCTCCTTCTAGCACCCCTATATTTTGGATATTGGAACATTTAAAATTGTCACAGGGGTTCCTAGGCCTTGCCTCATTTCTTTTTGAATTTTTGTTTCTTCATTCTGTTCCAGTGTGATGTTCATTTCTTCCTTTTGTTCCAAATCATTGATTTGAGTCCTGGTTCCCTTCCCTTCACTGTTGGTTTCCTGAATATTTTGCTTTCTTTCACTTTGGGTAGCCTTCATTTCCTCCTTCATTTTGCAACCAAGCTCAATCTGTTCCATGAGCAAACTGATTACCAGTGGGTTTTATTTTACTTTACTTTATTTTATTTTAATTGTTGTGCAAGTATAATTTTTATCTTTTACTCTCATCCCAACCCACCCACCCAGCCCTCCCCACCACCCTCCCATTTCCACACACTCCTAGGTTTTGTCCATGTGTCCTTTATACTTTTTCCTGTAAACCCTTCCCCTTTCCCCCTGAAATTCCCTCCCCTCTCCCCTCTGAACACTGTCAGCCTGTTCTCTATTTCAGTGTCTTTGGTTATATTTTCATTGTTTCTTCATTTTATTGTTTAGGTTCCTGTTAAAGGTGAGATCATATGGTATTTGTCTTTGACTGCCTGGCTTATGTCCCTTAGCAAATTGCTTTCCAGTTCCATCCATGCTGTCAAAAAGGGTAGGAGTGCCATCTTTCTTTCTGCTGCATAGAGTTCCATTGTGTAAATGTAGCATAGTTTTTTTTTGATCCATTCATTTACTGATGGGCACCTGGGTTGCTTCCAACACTTGGCTATTGTAAATTGTACTAATATGAACATTGGAGTACATAGGTTCTCTTGGATTGGGGTTTCAGGGTTGTTGGAATATAATTCTAGCAGTGGAATTTCTGGGTCAAAAGGCAGTTCCATTTTTAGTTTTCTGAGAAAATTGCATACTGTTTTCCATAGTGGTTGTACCAGTCAGCAATCCCACCAACAGTGCACTAGGGTTCCTTTTTCTCCACAATTTCTCCAACAGTTGTGTGTTGCTTTGTTTATGATGGCCATTCTGACAGGTGTGAAGTGGTATCTCATTGTGGTTTTAATTTGTATGTCTCTGATACCTAGCAATACTGAGCATGTTTTCATGTGTCTCTGGATCCTCTGTATGTCCTCCTTGGAGAGTGTCTGTTTAAGTCCTTTGTCCATTTTTTAATTGGGTTGCTTGTCTTCATAGAGTAGAGTTGTGTAAGTTCTTGATATATTTTGGAGATTAAACCCTTGTCTGAGGTATCATTGGCAAATATATTTTCCCATAGAGTAGGTTCTCTTTTTATTTTAGTACTGTTTCCTTTAGCTGTGCAGGTTTTTATTTTGATGAGATCCCATTTGTTTATTCTTTCCTTTATGTCCCTTGCTCTGGGGGACATATCAGTAAAACTGTTGCTGTGTGAATTATCTGAGATTTTCCTGCCTATGTTCTCCTGTAGGATTTTAATGGTGTCATTGCTTATATTTAAATCTTTTATCCACCTTGAATTTATTTTTGTGTATGGTGTATGTTGGTGTTCAAGTTTCCTGTTTTTTGCATGTAGCTGTCCAGTCTCCCAAAACTATTTGCTGAAGAGGTTATTTTTATTCCATTTTGTTGCTGCCCCCTTTGTCAAATATTAATTGACTGTAGAGACTTCAGTTTATTTCTGTGCTCTGTCTTCTGTTCCATTGGTTCGTGTGCAGGTTTTTATGCCAGTACCAGTCTGTTTTGATTACAGAAGCCTTGTAATACAGTTTGGTATCAGGTATTGTGATCCCTCCGAAATTGCTCTTCTTTCTCAAAATTGCAGCAGCTATTCAAGATCATTTATGGTTTTATATAATTTTTTGAAGGGTTTGTTCTATGTCTGTGAAATATGCCATTGGCAATTTAATAGGTATTGCACTGAATCTGTAAATTGCTTTGGGTAGTATGGACATTTTGATGAGGTTATTTCTTCTGATCCATGAACACAGTATATGTTTCCATTTGTTTGTGTCTTCCTTGATTTCTTTCTTCAGTGTTGTGTAGTATTCTCAGTACAGGTCTTTTAACTCCTTGGTTAGATTTATTCCTGGGTATTTTATTTTTCTTTTTGCTATATCAAATGGGATTTTATTCTTGATTTCTCCTTCTGCTGTTTCATTGTTGTTATACAAAAATGCCTTTGATTTCTGGATATTGACTTTGTATCCCATTGTTTTGCCAAATTTGTTTATTAGATGGAGCAGTTTTTTAGTGGAGTCTATAGGATTTTCTACGTACACTATCATGTCATTTGCAAACAGTGACAGTTTTGTTTCCTCCTTTCCAATTTTGATGCCTTTTATTTCCTTTTCTTGTCTGATCACTGTGGCTAAAACTTCCAATAATATATTGAATAGAAGTGGTGAAAGTGGAGAGCGTTGTCTTGTTCCTGATCTTAGTGGAAAAGATTTTAGTTTTTGCCCATTGAGTATGATGTTGGCTGTAGGTCTCTCATACATGGCCTTTATTATGTGGAGGAATGCTCCCTCTATGCCCACTTTGCTGAGTGTTTTTATCATAAATGGGTGTGGTACCTTATCAAATGGTTTTTCTGCATCTATTGATATGATCATATGATTTTTGTCTTTCCTTTTGTTTATGTGATGTATTACATTCACTAATTTGTGAATATCGTACCATCCTTGCAACCCTAGGATGAATCCCATTTGGTCTTGGTGTATGATCTTTTTAATGTATTGTTGGATGTGGTTTGCCAATATTTTGTTGAGGATTTTAGCATCTATGTTCATCAGCAATATTGGCCTGAAGTTTTCTTCCTTTGTTGTGTCTTTATCTGGTTTGAGGATTAGGATGATGCTGGCTTCATAAAAATAGTCTTCCCGTCTCCCATCATTCTGAATTTTTTGGAATAGTCTGTGAAGGATAGGGGTTAGCTCTTCCTTAAATGCTTTGTAGAATAATCCTGTGACACCATCTGGATCCAGACTTTTGTGTGTCAGAAGTTTTTTTTTTTTTTACTGCTTCAATTTCATCTGCTGTTATTAGTCTGTTCAGGCTTTCTGCTCTTTGTTCATTGAGTTTTGGAAGATTATATTTTTCTAGAAATTTGTCCATTTCACCTAGGTTTTCAAATTTCTTGGCATAGAGTTCTTCATAGTAATTTCTTACAATCCTTTGTATTTCTGTGGTGTCAGTTTTAATCTCACTTCTTTCATTTCTGATTCTGTTTATTTGGATCCTCTCTCTTTTTCTTGAAAAGTCTGCTTAAAAGTTTGTCAATTTTGTTTATCTTTTCAAAGAACCAGCTCCTGGATTCATTGATCCTTAGAATTGTGCTTTTAATCTCTATGTCATTTAATTCTGCTCTGATCTTGGTTACTTCCTTCCTTCTGCTTGCTCTGGGCTGCCTTTGTTGTTGTTCCTTGAGTTCTTGTAGGTGTAGGGTTAGGTTGTTTGTTTGAAATGTTTCTATTTTTTTTAGCGAGGCCTGCATCACTATGAACTTCCCTCTCTGGACTGCCTTAGTTGTGTCCCATAAGTTTTGGGTTGTTGTGAGTTCATTTTCATTTGTTTCCAGAAACTTTTTGATTTCTTCCCTAATTTCATTCTTGACCCATTCATTGTTTAATAGCATGCTATTCAATCTCCATGCGTTTGAGTGTTTTGGGTTTTTTCCCTTGTGGTTGGTTTCTAGTTTCAGTCCCATTGTAGCTGAAGAAAATGCTTGGTATGATTTCAATATTCTTGAATTTGTTGAGGCTTGTTTTGTGTCCTATCATGTAGTCTATCTTTGGAAAGGTTCCATGTGCATTTGAAAAGGCTGTGTATTTAGCTTCTTTGGTACGAACAGTTATATATATCAGTTAAGTCCATTTTATCTAGGGCATTGTTCAATGCCCCAATATCTTTGTTGATATGTTGTTTGGAAGATCTGTCCTTCTTTGACAGTAGGGTATTAAAATCCCCTAGTATAATTATGTTTAATATCTTTCTTGAAGTCCTCTAAGATTTTCTTTACATATTTGGGTGCTCCATGTTGGATGCATATATATTTACAATGTTTATTTCTTCTTGGTGGATTCTTCCCTTGAGTATCATGAAGTGACCTTCTGGGTCTCTCTTTATGGACCATTGTTAGAAGTCTATTTTGTCTGATATGATTATTGCTACCATGGCTTTTTTTTCCTGTTCAATTGCTTGGAATATTGGATTCCAGCCCTTCTCTTTTAGTCTGTGTAGGTCTTTTGTTGTGGGGTGGGTTTCTTATAGGCAGCATATGTGTGGTTCATGTTTTCTTATCCATTCAGCTATTCTATGTTTTTGATTGGAGCATTTAATCCATTTACGTTTAAGGTTATCATTGATATGTACTTATTCATTGACTTTTTTGTACCTGTGTTCCTCTCTCCTCTCTCTGTATCTCTCTCTCTCTGTTTTTTTTTTTTCCTTCTTTTCCTTAAAACAGTCCCTTTAGCATCTCTTGCAAGGCTGGTTTGCTGGAGGTGTACTGTTTTAGACTTCTTTTGTCTGAGAAACTCCTTATTTGGCCTTCCATCTTGATTGAGGGCCTTCCTGGGTAAAGTAGCCTTGGTTGCAGTCCTCTGGTTCTCATTGCTTGCAATATTTCTTGACATTTTCTTCTGGCTTGGAGCATTTTCATTGAGAACCTTATGCTAACCTTATTGGGGCTCCCTTGTATGTTACTTCTTGTTTCTCCCTCGCTGATTTTAAGATTCTCTCTTTGTCTTGTTATTTTGCCATTTTAATGATGATGTGTCTTGAAGTGTGCCTCTTTGGGTTCCTCTTGACTGGGACTCTTTGTGTTTCCTGGATTTGTGTTACTTTTTTTTCTCATCAAATTGGGGAAGTTTTCCATCATTACTTTTTCAAACAGGTTTCCTATCCCTTCTTCTTCTTCTCCTTCTGGTATCTCTATCATACGCATATTATTATGTTTCATACTGTCTTGCATTTCTGTTAATCTCCCTTCATTCATTCTGACCCTTTTTTCCTTTTCTTGCTCTTTCTGAGTGTTTTTTTTCCTACTTTGTCCTCTTGCTTGCTAATCTGATCTTCTGCTTCATGAATCCTGCTTTTGATTCCTTCTACTGTGTTCCTCATTTCAGAAATTGTATTCTTCATTTCCTCTTGGCCCTTGTTGATAGTTTATATTTCCTTTTTCATGTTGATGTAGTTTGCAGTGAGCTCACTGTGTCTTTCCTGTAGTTTCTGGTAGCTGATTGTGAGCTCATTGAGCTCACAATGCTCACAATCATGCTCACAGGAATGCTCACAATCATGCTCACAGGAATGCTCACAATCAGCTTCCTGATAACCATTGTTTTGAACTCCATATCTAATAGTTGAGTTGCCTCTATTTCATTTAGCATTCTTTCTGAGGCTTCCTCCTTTCCTTTCATTTGGGGATTATTTCTTTGTTTTCCCATTGTTTGTGAGAGTCTTCTTGAAGCCTCAGCTACTTAAATTGATCTGTACTGGTTCCCTGGCTTTATGGTGTGAACTTCTGTGGTTGAATACCTGTGTGATTCAGTGGTGCAGTCTCCTTGATCTCCTGAGCTCACTGGTCTTGGGATGTCATTTAAGTTGGCTCTGTGTATGTCTTTGGGTTTTGATTGTTGTTGGGCCTTTCTTTGGTGGTTCCTTACCAACAGCCGGTTAATTGAGTGTAACTCTGTCTACCACCTCTTGTATTTTGTTGTGCTGGTGAGGGCAGGTTGTGTTGAAGTTGATTCTTCCATGTGTACAAGATTTTGAGGATTCTGTCTTGCTCTTGTCCAGTTGTTTGTCCTGAGTAGTGTCTCCACTATTTAGTTGTATTTCCAAATAGGTCCTGGATTGAGATTTGTGTGGTTTCCATTCCTTCCTTCACCTTCTTCTGTTGTTATCTCTTAGTGGTTCCTTTGTTGTTGGGTTTCCTCTTCCAGTGGGTTTCCTCTTCCAGTGGGTTTCCTGGTGTTCACCATTTCCACCTACTCTTTTTTGTGATCATTTGGAGAGGGAAGGCAAAATGGTTCAAGACAGCAACAGTGAATTCTATGATATTTACAGCAGTAGCAAGTAGGGAAGAGATAGGAGATCCTTTGGCTATGTATAGTGTTAACTGTGATCTTCCACCCAGCTATCTGATTTTTAAAAAGGATGGAAAGAACATAAGACTCTTGTTGGTTAAGGAAGAATTGTGAGGTGGCTCTAGAAAGCAGTGAGGTTGTAGGAGGTCAGATTCTGAGGTAAGGTGAGAGTAAAGGATAGTAAATAGGTGTAGTGTGTGACAGAATAGAGTAAACCACTATAGTAATAGAGTCAGGAAACCGTGAAGTGGGCTAAGATCTGGGAGGGGTATTGTGAAGTATTTACAATTGTATGGAACAGCTATTATTTATAATAATATTAGAGCAACAATTGTATGACAGAATCTATGTGATCTGGATAACAAGAATAAGGAGTATAGGACCTTGAGGAGTGTGCTAATGGGACACAAGTGAAGTGAAGGGCAGTAAATAAGCAATACACTATGAAAGAGATATCAGGGGAAACCTGTCAAATGATACAATATAACCAGCCTACTACATCAGACTATACAGAAAGAAGAGGAATACAAAAATACTATTAAAATAAAAGATGTAAGAATAATGGAAAAAATAATAATAATACAAATATGCAGTAACTTGCAGGTTCTCTGTAATAGCAGCATGAAATTTGTATCACTGTCACAGCTCTTGTGATGCCCCTTCTTTGGGTCCAACTCTGGTCCTTTCACAGATCCAAGTGTTTTGTTTTTGTTTTTGTTTTATTTATTTTTTGTCTCACTTGTAAGTATTTTTTAAAAAGGCAGATGAAGGAAGAAAGAAGAGATAAAATTGGAAAGAAAGGAAGAAGGAATAAAACAAGAAAGATGGAAAGAGAGGGAAAAGGAATTGAAAGACAAAAAATAATAAAAATGTAAAAAATAAAAAATTATTAAAAAATAAAGATAGCATAAAATGAAAAAGCCTCTTGGTTTCTAAGTGGCCAGACCGGGTTTTTTGGTCTTGCTGGCTGCAGCAAGCTGAGGGGCGATTGGTATGGCTTTTCTTCCTTCCCATCTGCATTCAGTTTGCCACATGTACTCTCCTCAGAGCTATCCTGGCACCTCTCCCCTGTGCCTTGGGTGGGGGATCCAGGCCTTTTTCCCGGGTTACCACTGTGGGCTGGGGTGTGGGGATGCAATGGCCCGTGTGCTTGGCAAGGCTGCCTTACCCTTCCCAGTGCTGTGGAGGTGTGCATGGTCTTCTGCACAACCTTCCGTGGAACCTTGGGATCACTGCCTGGCTGCGTGGCAGGGAGACCAGAGTGATTGCTGTAGGAGAATTCCCCAAACAGTGTCTGTCTTTTCACTTTTTCTTTTTGAGAAATTCCTCCTACTCAAGCCTGCCACTCCATACAATGGCCTGGCCTCTCCCACAGCCCAATTCTCTGGCCAGACCAGTGACTATGAGGGTCAGGGCCTGTCACTGTGAGACTCTCAACTCTGCCTGTGCTCACAGCCCCTGTGTGTTTGCTAGCAACTGGGTTTCTCCCATGCTGCTCAGACCTTGTTTGGCTGGGGAGGGAGCAGTTGCCCCAGCTCTCTCCCAAGGACTCTGTGGCAAACCTGGCAGTGAGCACCATGCCAGGGGCTGCAGATCCCCTGGACCCTGCGCTGGTCCCTGGGACCCTATTGTCAAAGCACTCTCCTTACCATCTGGTTTTTCAGCTCCACTACAACTTTTGGTCTCTTATTTTCATATATGCTGAAGTACTGTTGGTTGTTTGCTCTTTTACTCTGTAGTTTGACTAGGATTTTCTCCCATGTGTAGGAGAAAATGGAATCTGCTCCCCCCTACCCCAATGTCATCTTCCTTCAGTCTCTGATTACCTACCTGTGTTTGAACTCTGCATCAGATAGGTTGTCTATATCCTCATCACTTAGCTCTTATTCTGGGGTTTTTATCTGTCTTTAATCTTGGCCATATTTCTTTGTCTTTAGCATACCTGTTATGTTTTAAGGGGACAGGGCATTAGTTATTTTCAAGGATGGGGCAAACCTCTTTGCTACGTTGTGGTGTTGTCTGCGGGGGAGGAGTCAGAGAGGGAAAAATGCAGCTCACTTGCCCCGCTTTCCAATGAACTCTCCTGTGATACTGGGAGTTTTTCTTGCTGTTGCAACCTCCTCAATATTTTACAGCTACTTTTGAGTCTTTAGTTTCCCATTTCAGCCTGCCTGGCCTGACCCGATGAGTCCGAAGTCTTGCCGGGCATCCTCTCCTATCATCTGTCCATCTCCCATCTCTGCCCTTCCTACTACTCTGGTGAATGTTCTTTAACTCCTTGGTTGTGAGAATTCCATTAAGTTTGATTTTCTGGCACTTCTGGCATTATTTATTACTTTTTAAATTGGTTGTTATCCTTTGTTTTTATGAGGAAGTGAAGTGTTTCTACCTACTCCTCCATCTTAGGTGGTACTTCTGAATGTTTTTTATTGTTATTCAAGTACAGTTGTCTCCATTTTCCCCCCACCAATACCTCCACCCCAACCCTCCCTGCCTCCCAGCCTCAATCCTACCCCCTTTGGCTTTGTCCATCGCTTTTTTATACATGTTCTTTGATGAGCCTTTTCCTTTTTCCCCCCATTATTCCCCTCCCCCCTCCCTATGGTTACTGTCAGTTTGTTCTTTATTTCCATGTCTCTGGTTGTATTTTGCTTGTTTGTTTGTTTTGTTAATTATGTTCCACTTATAGGTAAGATCATGTGGTATCATCTTTCAACAATGTCTTTTCTCATACAGAATGAATTTGCCCCAAAATAGGCATAATATTTTGAACCACACAGTAACTAAATCTTACTGGCCAGAAAAATCATACAAGAGAACTTTGTGAACCACAAAGCATAAAGGGAATTCTGGAGAGAAGAAAAGAAAAGAAAGGAATCCCTTAACTGTATATGAGTCCATATAATCTCACAATCAATCCTGGGCTATGCATGTGCAGAATAGATCCTAGATAGCATAGCAAAGACCTAGAAAACAAAACTAATGTTTAAACCCACCTATAGAAGATAAAACAGAGACTGTAGTTAAAGTCTGTGTTGATACCCTACTAAAATGAACAAAAATAAAATTAAAAATAACTAGAAGATTGTAACAAGGCCGACTCTATACACCAGAACACTCAGAATGTCCATAATATAGTCCAAAATTACAGAATACAGAAAGAATCAAAGAAATTCTAATCAATTATTAAGGGCAATAACAACAAACAGATATCTATCCCTAGATAACTTAAATGTTGGAAGTATCAAAAAAAAAGATTTCAAAGCATATATTTAAACTATGTTCTTTGAGGTAAAGGCAAACACACTTGAAGTGAATGGAAACAGCAAGTTCTCAACACAGAAATATAAGCTGTAAAATATAATGAAATGGACCTCCTGAAACTGACAAGTATAATATCTGAAATTTTAAAATTTCTAGATGATTCAATATACAATTGAGATGACAGAGGAGTCAATGAACTTGAAACTAGATCAATATCAAATACACAGTTTAAGAAATAGAGAGTAAAATAATGAAACTTGGATAGAGCTTCAGGGATTCATGGCATAATACTAAACGGCATAACATTATTGTTGGGAGTCCCAGAATGAAAGCAGGAAACAACTGGTATACAAAATGATTTGAAGAAATAATGACAGAAATTTCCCCCAAACTTAGTAAAAGACATATATTTATTGATTTAAGAAGCTCCTCAGATCTCAAACAGGAAATTCAGACAGAAACATGCCTAGACACATCATGATCAAACTGCTGAAAACCAAAGACAAGTTTCAAAAACAGCCAGAGAAAAATGACCTATAGGAGAACAAAGATTTAAATGATTTCAGATTTTTCATCCAAAACCATGGAGGAAGAAGACAGTAGAACATCTTTATCATACTGAGAAAAAAAGAACTGTCAATTTCAAATTCCATATCCAGAAAAAATACTTGTTGGGAGTGAAGGTAAAATAAAGACATTCGCAGATGAAGGACAATTAAGGGACTTAGAAAACTGCACAGGGAATACTAAAGGGAGTTCTTCAAAATGAAGGGAAATGATACTAGAAGGAAACTTGGATCTTCAGAAATGAAGTAAGACACATGGCAAATACCTGCTTAAATATAAAAACCAAATTTTTCCTCTTAACTTCTTTAAAATATATATAACAATTGCCACAAGAAACATTTTAGCAGCATTTATATTTAATATAATTCTCAGTCTGATCTACCTAGTCTTCCTGCTTTCTCTCGTTCTCCTTACTATTGTATAACACATGAGTCACTGGATCTTATAGCAAGTACCTTGCTTTTAATTACTGGTTTAGACCTGCTGTTCAGACTCTACTTGTTTTTTTCCCTCTTACTGCCACTACCTCAACCATAGTTTCTTATTCTCTCCTACAATGCATGCTTGAATCTGTCAACTTAGGTTAATCATGATTATTTATTTAAATTTCTTCAATATTCCTTCTTGATAAATATAATTAAGTCCAAATATCATAGCAAAACAACTAAGTTCTTTCACAACCTTACCCAAACTCTCTTCCCCTGCCACTCCTTTACTCAGCTACAAGTAGCTCACCAAATTTCCCAGTGTTTCAGCTCAGTTTGCATTCTAACATACAGGTATACTATTTCCACAGCCTAAAACATCCTTTCTATCCTTATTTTTAAAAAACTCAACTATGGTATCATTCCCTAATAAACCTCTTACTGAACATTCCCCCAGAGTTAATCATCTGTGCTATTTTTTCTCTCCCTCAGTGTTATTAAGAACAGCTACCATGTTTTGAGGGCTTACTTTTTGCCAGATACAGTGCTAATGTATTTATGTGTAGTAGTTCATTTTACCCTGAAAACAATCCTGTAAGAGAGATGAGTATTATTATAGCCATCTTTCAATTGTTATAAAAGAGTCAGAGAGGGTAATAGACTTATCAATAAAGATATAGCTATTGTATCCTTTTGCTATTTCACATAAAAAACAAGTGATTACAATGTTTTGAGATGTCTCATAAATATCAAATGCAAAGTTGGTTAGACTTTCTGAACTTTACTTTCTTCTTAATAAAGATTATGTTTAATTAAAATTAATATATGATTATATATTTATACTTACTATATAAATACTATATAGTAAAATGTATAATGCTGATGTATGCATTTAATATAAATGGTACTGTTCTATAAACTGTTTTTTTTCTATTCAACAATATATTTTGAAGACTTGTTCATGTTAGTATCTACAACTTGTATTCATTTATTTGAGCTGGCACATAAATAGACAATCATTCTCTTAATATTGGGCACTTTGTTTATTTCCGGTTTTTCACTGTTACAGACATTGTTGCAGTAAACATCCTTGTACATGCATTTTTGAGCCCATGAGCAAGCATGTCTCCAAGATACATGCTAAGTAGTGAAACTGCTGAATCATGAGATATGTACATTTTAAGATTTAATAGATACTGCACTACCAAACAGCCCTCTGATGCAGCTGACCCAATTTACACTATCAACTGCTTCATAGCTCTGCTTTGAGGATCAAACATAATTCATATATAACTCTCAATTAATAGATTTTATTATTTTTACCCATTCCCACTTTTTATTATCAACTTAGGATATTTACAAAGAATTAAAGGTAAAATTTTTAACTTACAATTCCCTAATTGAGCTTTTTTTCAGTAACAATTCCACTTTGTACTCCTGTTTCTCTAAATCCAGTGTTAGCCTAGAGCCTTCATCTTTCTATAATGTTTTTTGTTTTTATGTTAATTTACAGAATTTTTTGTATATTCTTGATACTAATGATTTGTCTTTATATGTATAGCAAATATTTTTGCCCAGCCCATATATTGCCTTTCAACTTTGTTAATAGTGTATTTTCTTATACAGAAGGCTTTAATTTTTATATATTCCAATGTGTAAACTTTTCCTTTCAGGTTTATACATTCTGTATTTTATTAAAAAGGTTTTCCCAACTGTAGGGTCATAACAACATTTTAGCAAGCAGTGAAGCTTCTGTGGATTTCCATTTGTTTTCCTTTTTTTGATATAGATTTTACTTATTTATTCTTGGACATATGGGAAAAGAGGGTAAATGAGATGGAGAAAAACATCAATGTGTGGTTGCCATGGGTTGCATGCCCCCAACCCATGGACCTGGCCCACATCCCAGGCATGTTGCCTAACAATCTTTGGAGTTGTAGGCCAGCACTCAATCCACTGAGCCACACCAGTCAGGGCTGTTTTCCTTTTTTAAGGGTGTTCTAATTATGATCCAGATTCTTTTTAAGTAAGCAGGAGGCTGGTAATTGAAAATTGTAAAAAGTTTCATCTATATTTTCTTTGAAAAAATAAATGTCTTCTTAGACACAAACAAGCACAGATAATCCTGGGGAAATGTGAATTAATCAGTGGGTTGTATCAATGTTGATATCCTGGTTATAATATTGTACTATAGTTTTGCAAGAGGTTATAATCAAGGGAAAGAGTACACAAGATGTTTCTGGATTATTTTTATAACTGCTTGTGAATCTATAATTACCTCAAAGTTAATACTTCATTAAAGTCTTCAAAAGGCAGAATATTCTAAATTATTATATTTTGAAGACAATCTCAGAAGAGAAGTTACTGAAATATCTTAGCAATGACAGTTTCTCTCAGATAATCATATAGATTTGATTTGATTTTTTAAATATTTTATTTATTCATTTTTAGAGAGGGAAGGGAGGGAGAAAGAGAGAGAGAGAAACGTCAATGTGCGGTTGCTGGGGGCCATGGCCTGCAACCCAGGCATGTGCCCTGACTGGGAATCGAACCTGCGATGCTTTGGTTCGCAGCCTGTGCTCAATCCACTGAGCTACACCAGCCAGGGCAGATAATCATATGGATTTTAAATGGCACTGCTTAGAAAAAGAAAACTGTAGTATATTAAAATGAATCTCCTGGCCAAGAAGTTTATTTCTTTCCCTGACCAATTTCAGAGATTACTTACATTTTTATATTGAGCATTTTACCAAACTCTTCACACTTAATCTATTTCATATCTGACAGAAACCTCTAAAATAGGTATTACTATTTTTCCTTATGTGAGGAAATAAGTCTCAGAGAGGTTAAATAACTAACTTTAGGGACACACAGCTGGTCAGAAGTGATTTGGTTCTTCATTTTTTTATCTTGGTTACACTTGTTTGTCATCTTGCTTTCTATGTCTAAGGTGAAAGCAATTGTCCTGTTTCATTTCTCATTTATAAAATCTTATTCTCCTTTCTCTTTTTTTTCTCAGGCTATTCCAGTGGGAAGTTGTAAGGTGAATACCTTTTTTTCTACTTATCAATGCTGTATGTAGGCTCCAAAGCAATTATGAGAGATGCAATTTTGAAATTAAGTAAGCAGGCTGAAAGTTCCCTGAACATGATGAAGAGAATAAAATTGATTACTCTTTTAAACATTCCCTCTGGAGACACTACAATTGATGGGTTTCTATCATCCCTTTCTCTAATACTTCCTTCTTTCTTGGCAGAAGGCTTTCATTAACTTCAAAGAATGCTCTGAGCATTAAAGAGATGAAGGAGTGTGTAATAGAGATAAATAGAACATAATGTACTTAGGTCACAAGACAATTCTTCCAGGTCATGAGGTCTTCAGACTTTTTTATGTTAGTGTAACTTCAATAAGTTTTATTAAACTAAATACTGTTTCACAAATTTTCAAGCTTACCCCTAAATTTTTCATTATAATGTTAAATATGTGCAAAGGGTGTATTTTAAGTTTTGACATTTTAAATAAACTATTGCATCACTCTTAAATGTACCCAGTGGAATTTGTTACTACATTGCCACTATCTATTTTTTTTAAATTATGTGAACAAGATCTTTAACTTTCAGAAACTTTACACCACTTCTTTTCTTCTTAGCTTTATACTTTCAGTTACTTCTCCCTCAAAGTTTTCACCTATTGTAATTATTTTTCCTTGCAAATCTTTTACTAATCAACCTACTTTTCTTCTATACCATAAGTATATGAATTTAAATTGAAATCTAATTTTTTAAAAGTTCCTTTGATCACAGAGCATCATATATTAAAATAGTCTAAGATTAAACTTTCATTACAATTATTATGAAAAAAATGATCAGAAACAAGAAATACATTACAGATTTTGATAAATAATTATTAAACATGAAAATATAATCTTAATGAAAATACACTTCTTCAAAGGCCGATAATATTGTTTTCACTCAATCAGTTTATGTATCTATGAATGGATGGCACTTATTCTTAGAATGAAATAGGATGTGACATAAATTCACTTCTTCTGTTCTATTTATATATTAGGAAAACTTGCCACTTAAATAAGAGAATGGGAATAGAAGGAGCTTTGTTATAAAACTGCCATTTAATTCTTAGAACTCTTTATAAACTATATTACAAAATTCATATAGTGATCTACCATAAAAATTATTGTTAATAATCTGGTAATTGGTTTAAGTCTTCCTTTACTTTTATGATAACAAAAAATGAGAAACCCCTGGATTATAAAAGATATGGTTGTCTAGTCTTAAAATTCATTCACTTTCTCAACACTATTATGAATTGTTTAAATTACCTTTGGTTGGCACTCTGGAGTATGTTAGATCCCAGAGGAGTGGCCCATAATAAGATTCAGTATAAGGGTCTTTCTTCTATGAAAAGGGAAAGAGCTATTGCAAAAGGGGAGGTAGGGAAGGGAATCAGCCTTAATTACAGGTTTTCATTAAGCCAGCCATTTTGAGGAAAGAGTTCAGTGAAGCTGAGGATCAAGAAATTAATCCCCTAAAACTTTGCAGGAATTTTCAGTACCTCCCTTCCACTACAGTACACATATGTAAATATGAAGAACAATGCTCAAAGTTACTATTGCCCAAAACTTTGGGGAAATTTTGTAATGCAGAATAATGGGGACTACTTTGGTTCAAATCCTAGTTCATTCACTTTCTATCTATTTGATTTTTAGGCAAATTACTAACTTCTCTGTGCTTCTATTTCTTCATTTGTAAATGGAGATTAAAATGGCACATATTTCACAAGGCTACCATAAATATTAACTGAATTAATATGTGTAAAGAGCTCAGAATAATGTTTACTGCCATATCATCATTATTATTATCAGTATCATCACCATCCTAGAAATGACTGGGAATCAGGGAAGAACAAGAACAAAATATGATTGAAAGAGAAGAAGAAAAAATGACAGGTGAGAGTGTGTGTTTGTCTATGCATATGCAAACTGATGTGCATATGTATCAGAATCTAGAAATAATTAGAATAGTGCCATTATTCAAATGCAAACTCATTGAAAGTAGCCCATACTTATTGTTTCTGTAGCTCAACCTACACTGTTCTCCTTTGTATTTTCTAGCACATTGTTGTAGTCATAATAAACTTCCAATAAATATTCAATAAAATAACAGAGTGAGGAGAGAATGCAATTCTAGTAAGTTAGTCACAAGTTATAAACAAATTGTTAAAAGTAGTTCAAGTATATGCATTGAGTCATGGTCCTGGGAGACTAGTGTTTTCTCCTAAAACTGATTTTCAGGGTCCCATGCCACTCTGCCCTATTTACACTTGCTAATTCTATTCTTCTGACCCAAAGCTGGCTGCATAATTTGAGTGCAAAATAAAAATGCAGGACTCCCTGTTCAAAATACAGGAAAAATGCCTGTACTAAAAGATAAAGCTTTTCCTTCCTTCTTCAGTTTCCCTCTCAACTTGCCATGGTGTTTTTTAATCAGCTATTTAATGTCATTCTAAGCAAAAAAAAATTTTAACTATTAACATGAATCTTATATTGTGCAATACTTATATTGTGCAATGCTAATTTTAAACACAAAAATAAGAGCATTTAACTCAAATGCAGAAACATTGAAATTACACAATTTGTATCTCATAGCCCATACATGCATATATACTCCATTCTTACCAGAACAGTGAAAGGAAAAATAACTATTAGTTGCTCCATCTTTACCTTTACTTCTATGTCATCATTTTCAGCATAAGGGAAATAACAAGAATACAATAGGAATGGTAAAGTTCATTAGTCATTTATATAGAATGGGGCAAAAGTAGGTTTACAGCTGTTTGTATGGAAATAATATAATAATTAATAAATAATAATATAAGAATAAACTCTGTGCTTGATGTACTCACAACTGTAAACCTACTTTTGCCCCATCCTGTTTTCTAATAGTGCTATTGCCTTCTTTTTTTATTAAATGTATTGGGGTAACACTAGTTAATAACATTGCATAATTTTCAGGAATATAACATTATGACAACATGTGTGGATCTCTTCCTCCAGGGAAATGATCTCCAACCATATGAGGCCTGAGGCCTAAGGCCTGAATGATCCCAGCATCTGCTCTTCTCACTGACAGATTGGCCATGACAGCAGAAGCTGCCATTTTGGGGCTCCTGCTGAAGGAATGCACAGGTGGCAAACAGTCCTGTCCCCCAGCCACTAGAGCAGTCACCTACAGGCCTGCACTGGCATGAACTATAGGTTGGTGGCAGCTGCCATGGCCTCCTCTGTGGGGGAGAGGCATGGTGCCTATCCAGCTCACGCTACAGGTGTGAGCAGTGGGTCAGAAGCAGCCACTCCAGCCCCCAGTCTTGGGGAGAAGCACAGAGTCTTCCATGCCCATGATGGAGGTGCTGAAGTCATGGGCTACAGGCAGTGCAGCTGCAGATTCCTGTGAGGGGGAGGGGTGTGGGGCCTGTTGCCCAACCACACTCCCCAAGCCTGCCAGCCCAAGCCTCCACCCCCTACCCTCTTATGGGAGCCTGCTGCACTCCAGGTTGGCCTTGAAGCCCTCAAGGAGGGGTCCCAGGAATGTTCCCAGGCCACCCAGTTCCAAAGCCCAAGACCCAGAAACTTCAGCCCCTGGGAGCTAGGAAAGAGGGAAGAATCCAAGAGAGCAGTGGTTCTGCATGCTCTCCTTTTAAAGTCTCCCTCAGAATTCCCTGAATGGCCAGAGTGCTCACACTGGTTGCCAGAGAGAGGCACTGCTGACTTAGCAGCCACAGTGTAACTGCCACTCATGCACCATTCTTGACACCTCCCAAATCCTCCCACATTTCTGGTCAGGGGTTCACCACATTGCATTCACACACACATCCATTTATAATAAAAGTTAGTAAGTAATGATTAAATAAGCCTATTATGTTCAAACGATAGATGTACTTTTTCTAATTTCTTATTTGTGTAAAATCAAGCAGTATGTATAAATAAATGAAGATATATTATCTTTAAAAACAAATATAAACAATTAAATTTCTATTTGTTTTTGGTTATAAAACAATAAGTGATAGTGGCTAAGAATTTGACTTCTGTGATTACTTTAACAACTAAGGCAAAAAATACAAAGAAGCAACCAAACTGGGAAAACAAAGAAACCAAACCCAAATGAAAGAACAAATGAATTTTACACAAGAACTAGGGGAAATAGAGGTAAGCAATTTATCACATAGAAAGCTTAGAGTGATGATTATAAGGATACTCAACAGCATGAAAAAAGACATAGAAACCATTAAAAAGTCAGTTAGAAATAAAGAATGCAATATCTGAAATAAATAATACACTGGAAGGAATAAACAGTAGGTTAGATGAAGCAGAAGATCAAATCAGTGTTTTGGAAGAAAAAAGTAGAAAAGAAGAATTGAGCAGAGCAGCAAAAACAAAAAGAAAATTTTAAAAAATGAGGAAAGCATAAGAAACATCTTGGACAACATGAAGCATAAAAACATCTGCATCATAGGAATAGAAAAAAGGAGAAGAGAGTGAGCAAGGGATTGATAACTTATTTGAAGAAATAATGATAAAGAAAGTTTCCATAATCTGATAATGGAAAAACACAAGTTCAGGAACCTCAGAGACTCCCAAACAAGATGGACCCAAAGAAATCTACATTGAGACATATCATAATTAAAATGACAAGGATTATAGATTACAATAGAATCCTAAAAGTTGCAAGAGAAAAGCAGGTAGTTACCTACAAGAGAGCACCAATTAGACTGGCATGTGGCTACTCATCAGAAATATTGCAAGCCAGAGGAGAGTGGTGTGAAATATTCAAGCTGATGAAAACCAAGGACCTACAACCAAGACTACTTTACCCAGCAACCATCATTTAAAATTGAAGGAGAAATAAGGAGTTTCCCCAACAAGAAAAAGCTAAAGAAGTTTGTTAACATCAAACCAGTACTGCAACAAATGTTACAGGGTTTGCTAGAAGAAGAAGAAGGAGGAGGAGGAGGAGAGAAGGAAAAGGAGAAGAAGGAAGAAGAAGAAGAAGAAGAAGAAGAAGAAGAAGAAGAAGAAGAAGAAGAAGAAGAAGAAGAAGAAGAAGAAGAGGAGGAGGAGGAGGAGGAGGAGGAGAAAATGACATTACATAGGTATGTATCAATAATCACCTTAAATGTATATGACTTAAATGCTCTGACCAAAAGACAGGGAGTAATTGAATAGATAAGAAAATAAGATCCATATATATGCTGCCTCCAAGAGACCCAACTCAGATCAAAAGATATTTATAGTCTAAAAGTAAAGGGTTGGGAAAAGATATTTCATGCAAATGGAAAAGAAAAAAAACTGGGGTAGCAGTATGTATTCTGACAAAATAGACTTTGAAACAAAGGCTATACTAAGAGATGAAGAAGGATAGTACATAATGATAAAGGGAAAATCCAACAAGAGGATATAACCCTAATAAATATTTATACACCCAACATAGGAGCAACTAAATATGTAAAGCAAATCTTGATGGACAAAAGAAGAGAGACTGACAAAAATACAATCATAGTTGGGGATTTCAACACCCCATTGACTTCAATGGATAGATCTTCCAGGCAGAAAATCAACATGAGACAATGGCCTTAAATGACACACAAGATCAAATGGATTTAATTGATATCTTCAGAGCATTTCACCCCAAAGCAGCATAATATACACACTTTTCAACTACACATGGAATGTTTTCTGGGATAGACCATGTGCTAGGACACAAGACAAGTCTAAATAACTTTAAGAGGACTGAAATATCAAGCATCTCCTCTGACCACAATGCTATAAAACTGAAATCAACCACAAGAAGAACAGTGAAAAAAACATGTGAAGATATGGAAGCTAAGTAACATGTTATTAAACAATGAATGAGACAACAAAGAGATCAAGGAAGAAATCAAAAGATACTTTGAAAGAAATGAAAATGAGGACACAACAATCCAAAATCTGTGGGACACTGGGAAAGCATACCTAAGAGGAAAATGCATAGCATTACAGGCTTATCTCAAAAAAAAAAAAAAAAAAAAAAAAAAACAAGAAAAATCTCAGATAAACTTCACACTTAAGGGAACTTGAAATGGAACATCAAACAAAGCCCAAAGTGAGTAGAAGGAAGAAAATAATAAAAATCAGAGCAAAAATAAATGAAATAGAGTCTAAAAAATGATACAAGAGATCAATGAACCCAAGAGCTGATTCTTTGAAAAGATAAACAAGATTGACAAACCTTAACCAGACTCATAAGAAAAAAAGAGAAAAGACCTAAATAAATAAATCAGAACTGACAGAGGAGAAATAACAACTGGCACCAAAGAAATACAAAGAATTTTAAGAAACTATTATGAACAATTATATGCCAGAAAACTGCAGAACCAGACAACATGGATAAATTCCTACAAACATACAGTCTTCCAAAAATAAATCAGGAAGAATCAGAAAATCTGAATACATAGATTGCACCTAGTGAAATTGAAGCAGCAATAAAAAAAAAAAAACCTCCTGACAAACAAAAGCTCTGGACCAGATGGTTTCACAGGTAAATTTTCACAAACATTCCAAGAACTAATACCTCTCCTAAAATTATTTCATAAAATTTAAGAGAAGGGAAGGGTCCCAAACTCATTTACGAGGCCAGCATTATCCTAATTAAAAAACCAGATAAAGACACTACAAAGAAAGAAAAAAATTATAGGCCAATATCACTGATAAACATAGATGGTAATATCCTCGACAAAATATTAGCAAACTGAATAACACAATGCATCAAAAAGATCATACAATGTAATCAAGTGGGATTTATTCTAGTAATGCAAGAATGGTACAACACTCACAAATCAATAAATATGATTCACCATGTAAACAAAATGAAGGATAAAAACCACATGATCATATCAATAGATGCATACAGAGCTTTTGATAATATCCAGAACCTATTTATGATAAAAACTCTCAGCAAAATGGGAATACAGGGGACATATCTTTATGTAAAATAAAAGCCATATATGACATAGTCAATGTGCAAAAACTACAAGTGTTCCCCTTAAGATTAGGAAAAAGACAGGGATGCCCACTTTCACCTCTCTTATTCAGCATAGTACTGGAAGTCCTAGCCACAGAAATCAGACAGTCAGAAGTAATAAAAAGCATCCAATTGGAAAGGAAGAAATAAAACTATCTTTAGTTGCTTATGACATGATACTGTATATACAGAATCCCAAAGATTCCACCAAGAAACTACTAGGATTGATAAACAAATTCAGCAAAGTAGCAGGATACAAAATTAACGTCTGGAAATCAGTTGCATTTTTATATGCCAATAATGAATTAACAGAAAGGGAAATTAAGAAAACAATCCCATTCACATTTACTTAAAAAAATACCTGGGAATAAACCTGACCGAGAATTTAAAAGGCTAGTACTTGGAAAATTTTAAGACACTGAAGAAAGAAATGGAAGAAAATACAAAAAAAGTGGAAGTACATACCATGTTCATGGATTAGAAAAATTAACATCATTAAAATGCGCATACTACCCAAAGTAATCTATAGATTCAATGTGATTCCTATCAAGATTCCAATTATATATTTCATAGAACTGGAACAAACATTTCAAAAACATATATGGAACCACAAAGGCCCTGCATAGTAACAGCAATCCTGAGAGAGAAGATTAAAGTTGGAGAAATCACACTCCCTAATATTAAACTATACTACAAAGCCACTAGTAATCAAAACAGTCTGGTACTTGCATTAAAACTGATACATAGATCAATGGAACAGAATAGAAAGCCCAGAAATAAGCCCAAACCTTTATAGTCAGTTAATTTCAATAGAGGAAGCAAGCACATACAATGGACTAAAGATAGTTTATTCAATAAATGGTGTTGGGAAAATTAAATAGATATGTGTAGAAAAATGAAGGTAGATTACCTTCTTATACCACATAAAATAATAAATTAAAAATGGATTAAAGACTTAAATGTTAGACCTAAAACCATAAAATGAAAGAAGAAAATATAGGCAACAAAATGTCAGACATTGCTATTAGAAATTTTTTATCAGATATATCTCCCCAGGCAAGGGAAACAAAAGAAAAAATAAACAAATAGGACTACATCACAGTAAAAAGTTTTTGTACAGTAAAAAGAAGTCATCTACAAAATAAAAGATAACCCACTGAATGAAAGAACATATTCACCAATACATCTAATAAGGGGATAATATCCAAAATTTGTGAAGTACTTGCAAAACACCAAAAAACCAAAAGCCCAATTAAAAAATGAGCAAAGTACCTGAATAGACACTTCTCTAAAAAGCACATAGAGATGGCCAATAGATATATGAAAAGATGGTAATGTCACTAACCATCAGAGAAATGCAAATTAAAACCACAATGAAATACCATCTCATGCCTGTCAGAATGGCTACCATCAATAAATTAACAAACAAGTGTGGGTGAGGATGTGGAGAAAGGGGAACACCCTTGCACTGTTGGTGGGAATGCAGACTGGTTCAGCTACTCTGGAAATAGTATGGAGATACCTCAAAGAGTTAAAAATGGATCTGGCTTTTGACCCAGCAATCCCATTTCTGAAAATATATCTGAAGGAACCCAAAACACTAATTTGAAAGAACATAAGTACCCCTATGTTCATTTCAGTGTTATTTACAATAGCCAAACTCTGGAAGCAGTCCAAGTGCCCATCAATGGATAAAGCACTATGGGGTGTTTACACAATGGGATTCTTCTTGGACTTAAAAAAGAAGAAAATTGTACCCTTTGTGACAGTATGGATGGACCTGGAGAACATTATGCTAAGTGAAAGAAGCCTGTCAGAGAAAGACAAATACCATATAATTTCACTCATATGTGGAATCTAATGGACAAACCGAATAAGCAAAATAGAGACAGACTCATAGATTGAGAACAGGTGACAGCTATTGGCAGGGGGAGGTCATGGGGTGGAGGAATTGAGCAAAAGGGAAGAAGGATTCACAGATGTGGACAACACTGTGGTGATGGCTGGGGGCAGGGAAGTAAAAGGGTACTAAATGGTCATGGAAAAATATTTAAAATAATACATACATACATACATACATAAATCTATCTGACTTCAGGAGTTAGACAGAGATGAATACCTAGGCTGACTTTGCCACTTACTAGCTTCAAGACTTCTGGCAAGTTACAACTTTTCTGAGTCTCAATGTACTCATTTGTAAAATGATGATAATAATCATATTTACTCAAGAAAACTGTCATGAGATTTCAAAGAAATAAAGCATCTAAAACACTTATCTTGGGGCTTTTACATAATGTTTTTATTAATATAGTTTTATTATATATTAATAAATAGGCATATTATATATTATAATATTAGTTTTTATTGTTAAAAAAATAGAAAAATCTTTCTTAGACTCAGGTTAACAATAGTCAAGAACCATGAGAAGGCCAAGTACATTTTATTGGCTAGATTAACACTGTATTTATCCCCTTTAATTTACAGAAGTCTTATTCTGTTAATACAAATTCTTACCTCTTTTAAAAATGCCCATATACATATTGAGTTAAAAAGGTTAATATTATAATAGATATTAATATAGTGACAAAAGCTGGGGTTATTTTTATTTTTCTCATTATAACTGTGGAAGCATTTATTAAAGTGAGAATGTTAGTATATCCACAAAATAAGGACAATACAAATGCTTAATGCCTAATAGGAACCAAATAGTAAACTTAATTATTCTTTTCCTTTTAAGCAAGGACACACATTTTCCCATATTTTAATATTTTTCTTTATATATGTACATATTGTAAAAAATTTCCCTCATAAAGTTTTATATATTTATTTTTTATTGTTTTTCAAGTACAGTTTTCTGCCTTATCCCCCCACCACTCAACAACACCCCAGCCCTCTCCACCTCCCTCCCCTGTTTCCACTGCCCTTGTTATTGTCCATATGTCCTTTATAATTGTTCCTATAAACCCTTCACCCTTTCACCCCATTATCCCCTCTCCATGAGTAACTGTCAGCCTGTTCTCAACTTCAATGTCTTTGGCCATGCTTTGCTTGCTTTTTCATTTTGTTAATTAAGTTCTTAATGGTGAGATCATGTAGTATTTGTCTTTCTTTCCCTGGCTTATTTCACTTAGCATAATGCTCTCCAGTTCCATCTATCCTGTCGCAAAGGGTAGGAGCTCCTTTTTTCTTTCTGCTGTGTAGTATTCCATTGTGTAAATGTACCATTGTTTTTTGATCCATTCATTTACTGATGGGCACTTAGGTTGCTTCCAGCACTTGGCTATTGTAAATTGTGCTGCTATGAACATTGGGGTGCATAGGTTCTTTTGGATTGGTGTTTCAGGGTTCTTAGGATATAATCCTAACAGTGGAATTGCTGGATCAAAAAGCAGATCGATTTTTAGTTTTCTGAGGAAATTCCATACTGTTTTCGATAGTGGTTGCACCAGTCTGCATTACCACCAACAGTGTACTAGGGCTCCCTTTTCTCCACATCCTCTCCAACATTTGTTGTTTGTTGATTTTGATGGTCATTCTGACCAGTGTGAAGTGGTATCTCATTGTGGTT
This sequence comes from Phyllostomus discolor, assembly GCF_004126475.2. Classification (NCBI taxonomy): domain Eukaryota; kingdom Metazoa; phylum Chordata; class Mammalia; order Chiroptera; family Phyllostomidae; genus Phyllostomus; species Phyllostomus discolor. Next base: position 26,554,313 of record NC_050198.1, on the reverse strand, counting down.
TTAATTTGCATCTCTCTGATGGCTAGCAATACTGAGCATCTTTTCATATATCTCTGGACCCTCTGTATATCCTCCTTGGAGAAGTGTTCAAGTCCTTTGCCCATTTTTTAATTGGGTTGCATGTCTTCTTAGAGTGGATTCATGTGAGTTCTTTATATACTGTGGAGATCAAACCCTAGTCTGAGGTATCATTGGCAAATATATATTTCCCATATGGTCGGTTCTCCTTTCATTTTACTGCTGTTTTATTTAGCCATGCAGAAGCTTTTTATTTTGATAAGATCCCATTTGTTTATTCTTTCCTTTATGTCCCTTGCTCTAGGGGACATATCAGTGAAAATATTGCTGTGTGGAATATTTGAGATTTTCCTGCCTATATTTTCCTCTGGGATGTTAATGGTATCATGCCTTATATTTAAACCTTCTATCCACCTTGAATTTATTTTTGTGTATGGTATAAGTTGATGTTCAAGTTTCATGTTTTTGCACGTAGCTGTCCAGTTCTCCCAACACCATTTGTTGAAGAGGCTATTTTTACTCCATTTTATGCTTCTGTTCCCTTTGTCAAATATTAAATGACCGTAAAGTCTTTGGTTTATTTCTGGGCTCTCTGTTCTGTTCCATTGGTCCATGCATCTGTTCTTATGCCAGTACCAGGCTGTTTTCATTACAGTGGCCTTGTAGTACACTTTGATATTAGGTATTGTGATCCCTCCTACCTTGCTCTTCTTTCTCAAAATTCCTGCAGCTATTCAGGGTTGTTTATGGTTCCATCTAAGTTTTTGAAGTGTTTGTTCTATATCTGTGAAATATGCTGTTGGTACGTTAATAAATATTACATTGAATCTGTAAATTGCTTTGGGTAGTATAGACATTTTGATGATGTTAATTCTTCTGATCCATGAACATGGTATATGTTTCCATTTGTTTGTGCCTTCCTTAATTTTTCTTCAGTGTTGTGTAGTTTTCTGAGTACAGGTCTTTTACAACCTTAGTTAGGTTTATTCCTAGGTATTTTATTTTTCTTGTTGCTATATCAAATGGGGTTTTTTCACAATTTCTGCTTCTGATGTTTCACTGTTGATATACAAAAATGCCTTTGATTTCTGGATATTGACTTTGTATCCTACTGCTTTGCCAAATTCATTTATTAGGTTGAGCAGTTTTTTGGTTGAGTCTGTAAGATTTTCTATGTACACAATCATGTCATCTGCAAAGAATGAAGTTTTGTTCCTCCTTTCCAATTTGGATGCTTTTATTTCCTTTTCTTGTCTGATTTCTGTGGTTAGGACTTCCAATACTATGTTGAATACAAGTGGTGAAAGTCGACAACCTTGTCTTGTTCCTGATCTTAGTGGGAAAGTTTTTAGTTTTTGCCCATTGAGTATGATGTTGGCTGTAGGTCTCTCCTATATGGCCTTTGTTATGTTGAGGAATACTTGCTCTATTTCCACTTTGCTGATTTTTTTAAAATCATAAATGGGTGCTGTACATTATCAAATGCATTACCAGCATCTATTGACATGATAACATGACTTTTGTCTTTGCTTTTGTTTATGTGATGCATTACATTTGTTGATTTGAGAATATTGTACCATCCTTGCATCCCAAGTGGGATGACCCCACTTAGTCGTGCCGTACAATCTTTTTAATGTATTGTTGGATGTGGTTTGCCAATATTTTGTTGAGGATTTTAGCATCTATGTTCATCAGTGATATTGGCGTGAAGTTTTCTTTCTTTGTTGTGGCTTTATCTGTTTTTGGTATTAGGATAATGCTAGTTTCATAAAAAGAGTTTCTAAGTCTTCTACCTTCTTGTATTTTTTGAAATAGTCAGAGAAGGATAGGGGCTCACTCTTCCTTAAATTCTTTGTGAAATCCCTCTGTGAAACCATCTGGTCCAGGACTTTTGTGTGTAGGGAGTTTTTTTATTACTGCTTCAATTTTTGGCAGTTGTTATTGTTCTGTTCAGGCTTTCTGCTTCTTCTTCACTGAATTTTGGAAGATTATATTTTTCTAGAAATTTGTCTATTTCATCTAGGTTTTCAAATTTCTTCATATACAGTTCTTTGTAGTAATTTCTTATGATCCTTTGTATTTCTATGGTATCAGTTGTAATCTCTCCACTTTCATTTCTGATTGTGTTTGTTTGGGTCCTCTGTCTTTTTTTCTTGATAGGTCTGCTTACAAGCTTGTTGATTTCATTTTTCCTTTCAAAGAACAAGCTCCTGCATTTATTGATCCTTAGAATTGTGCTTTTAATCTCCATGTCTGGTCTGATATTGGTTATTTCCTTCCTTCTACTTGCTCTGGGCTGTCTTTATTGTTGTTCTTTGAGTTCTTGTAGGTGTAAGATTAGGTTGTTTACTTGAAATGTTTCTATTTTTTTTAGATATGCCTGTATCACTCTAAACTTCCCTGTCAGCACTGCCATTGCAGTGTCCCATAAGTTTTGAGTTGTGAGTTCATTTTCATTTGTTTCCAGAAACGTTTTGATTTCCTCCTTGATCTCCTTCTTGTCCCATTCATTGTTTAATAGCATGTTGTTCCATGTGCATTGGATTTCCCCCATAAAGTTAATTAACAAATTCATCTTTTTATTTATTTAATTTTTCAGGCTTTTTTTGCTTAGGACATTTAAGTTCTAATATGTTAGCAAATTAAACAATACAGCGTTATCATTTATAGTCACCGTGGTCTATACATTAGATCCTCAGAGCTTATTCATCTTAGCTGAATGTTTGAACCCTTTTACCAACCTCTTCCTATCTCCCCCACTCCCCAGCCCCTGGCGACCACCATTCTACTCTGTATGTGCTTTTTTAAAAAGACTTCATTTATAAGTGATACCATACAGTATTTGCCTTTCTCTGTCTGGCTTATGTCCTCCTGTTTCATCCATGTTGCTGCAAATTACAATATTTCTTTTTAAGGCTGAATGATATTCCATTGTATGTGCATACTGCATTTTCTTTAACTGTTCATTTGTTTATAGACATTTGGATTGATTTTTACACTATGGTTATTAAAAATAATGCTGCAACAAGTATGGGAGTATAGTTATCTCTTCAAGATAAGGGTTTCTTTCTTTTGGATAGATACCCAAAAATAGGATTGCTAGATCATATGGTAGTGCTATTTTTCATTTCTAGAGTCAATATTTTTAATTGCACAAATATGTTAGCTTATTCCCATGAGAATAATATAATACAAAACCAATGGGAAGCTTCCTGGTTAGTGTCGGCTGGTCTCAGTGATTTTGGAAATGGTGCATGGGAGGGTTGCTAAAAAGTATTTTTGAAACTGTGAATTAGTGCCATGTAAATAGAAGCATTTCATTTTAGTAGATTTGTTAGTATCTTTAAAATAAATTTCAAAAGTTTCCATAAAATATAAAGTTTTAAAAATTAATCTTCATGATTCTCATGGAAATCCCTTTATGGGGTCCAGAGTGATGTTAATATCCTTACATGTTAAATAAGAGAAAACAGAAGCTAAGAGAGATTGTTACCTTATTAGTCTTCTAATAAGTAAGGTGACAGTCATCACATATACCAATCCTTGCCCAACCTGCCTGGTCATAAAAAGCACTTAGTGTACTTCTTTTGGAGATTCTCAAATGGTGATTAGAAATTTGCATTTTTATCATGTACATCACAATATTCTTATATCAGAGCAGTTTTGGGAACCACTATCCATTTCAGACCCCATTTTGTTTTAATAAATAGCTTCCTTTGACCTTCCAAATATCAGGCTCAAATTCAAGCTACTTCACAATCACAAAAGAAAGTTTTATACCCCATAGAGAATACCTCTTGTCAATTAGAAGGACCAAATTGGAAATAGGAATAGGAAGGCAATTAAATTTGTCAACAGAGTCCAGTGTTAAAAATATAGGCCTTTATACATGTGCATAAACCAAGAAAACAGTTGCATTGGTAGGAGAAGTAGAACTACCTTCACGTGCACTTAGAGTGGGTAACTCTTTATGAATTCATGATTTCATTTGTTCATGCTTTGATTCATTGACGTATTCATTCACTCAACAAACATTTACTGGACATTTACTTCTACCAAGCATTATACTGAGTATTGGGGACAACACCAGACATATTAAAAAACACTTCTACTTTAAAACATTGCCAGCAGCCAGACTCATAAGATGAGTTAGACCCATGCATTCCAAGAGTTTTTCTTAGATAAAGAGCTTTTTTAAAAAGATTTTATTTATTTATTTTTAGAGAGGGAAAGGAGGGAGAAAGAGAGAGAGAGAAACATCAATGTATGGTTGCCTCTCACTCACCCCCAACTGGGGGCATGGCCTGCAACCTAGGCATGTGCCCTGACTGAGAATTGAACTTGCAACACTTTGGTTCACAGCCCGCACTCAATCCACTGAGCTACACCAGCCAGGGCTTAGATAAAGAGCTCTTTAAGTCCCAACCATGGTGCCCAGAAAAGTAGAATTTATCATAAGCACATGCATTAAAAAAAATCTCTAGCTGTTTATCCCAATTTTTCTTTCTAAAAAGTTTAATATGCTAAGAAATGTATTGAATAAAGTAATATCTATATTATACTATAAAGGGATTATTTTCCAAGAAAATCAATCAATTGCTTTCATAATTTGTTACTAATAACCTTAATAAAGAATAATGGGTAAACTAGCTTGGGTAACTTCCCAAAATAATTGGGTTTTCCAGGAACATGACAAAAGAGAAACAATAAGATCAATAAGTCCCGAGGTTGCAAGTCATTACTGATTTATGACCTTGCTTACTTCCCAGCAAAATAACTGCTATAAAGGAGTTGGCTCATGTTTACAAATCATAATGATCTTGTGAGAAAATCTTTCTTAGCCCAAAGTTTAAACACTGGATAAAACAAGTGATAATAAAATAGCTTATTATTGTGCTGAAATTCATAATTAGCAATACCTGCCCTTCATTGAACACCTACTTTATAGTGTATGATTTATGTGAGTATAAAATTTCTTTAAATTATCTAAACTACCCTGCCACAAGAGCTAGTATTATCTTCACTTCATAGGTTAGGAAAACTGAAGTTCACAGTTGTCAAATAACTTGTCCAAGTTCACATATAAGAAGAAAGTTGCAGAGACAAGATTCAAACTCAATATACTTTGCTCATGCTTCACAGCTTCTAAAGATCATATAGGCTTAACCTCGAAAGAGCTTAACAGACTTTAATAAACTTAAGATGCTTGGAAGATGCAATCAATCAATTGCACATTTATCATGTCGCTGCAGTTTTTACCTGACAGTGGAATTCCAATTGCCATTTTCAGAATACCAACATTCCTGGGAAGACACACAATGAACAAGCTGTCAAAGACCCATGGAGAGTAGAGCAGGCATGGCTTGATCAGTGAGAATGTTGATGTGAATATTTATTCAATATTCAATACTGATTGAAATATCTTTCTGACCAAAGATTTCCATTTTTAATTCACCCCCTTTTTACTTAGGTACAATTTTGTATGGTTATCATTTTTAGGGCCCATGTGGCTCTACTTAAGTTCCCCCAACAATATATAAGCCCTGTGGAAATTCCACTAATTCACAGCTGTAATTCTTGCAGCAGTTTGTATCCTAATGAGATAAGTAAAATATTTGTATAGTTGACTTTGATTCACTGGTGTGCACCTCAGATGCTAAGAAATTAGATGGCTTTCTGAAATTCTGAAGCAAGGATACACATAAAGTAAAGCCTTGGTCTTTCTCTCCATACAATAATGAGATTTTACATTGCCTATAAATTCTTTGTAGCTGTTGTTATAATAATGACATGAGAGTATAAAAAGAAAAAGCCTCATACAGTACTTATTCTTTCATCATTTATTACTGATTGAGTATAGGGTTTGCTCATCATAGGAGACTATACTTCCACTATATTGTTCACTATCCAATGGAGAAAAAGCCTGGATATTCTACAGAAATAGCAAAGACTTGCAGATGGGTTGATTTCTCAGTTTCTACATTCTCCACTCCTTGAAATTCTTGCCTTCTTTTTCTCTTATTTTTCAGGGACAAAAAGAAACCACAGCTACCAAATCTATGGAAGAGACTTTATAGAACTGTTTCAGGGACCATCAGTGCTTTGTAACAAAGTATAGACAGAATAGTAGATAAGTTATTCTATGATTTTTTACATACTTATTTTACATAAAGATGGAAGGGTAAGTTGTCTGTCCTTTATTAGACTTTGAGTTCACTGAAGACAGAGATTGCATCTTTTTTACTCACCATTTTATCCCAATCATCTCAAATAGTGCCGGGCACATAATGGACAATCATCAAATACCTGTTGACTGAACAAATACAAGTGGAAGTTATTATAGCCATTATCTATATGCATTCACCCTGCTCCATAACCCAAGATAGGCCTGGTGGTAAATGACTGATAATTTGAATGTCCAAATTCTTTCCTCATTCTATGGGAGAAGCAGAAGAACTAATTTTGCCTTGGATCATCTTCCTGTTATCTCCTCTAGAGGAGGGTAAGGCACTGTGCAGTTTATTTCAATTACCTAAGTGTGGATTTATCATAAAGCTAGTAAAGCTTACATAGCTCTTTTACAAGGCCATAGATGAGGCTTGGACAATGTATTCATATCATGTATTTCTTGTAAAAATTGTAAACTAAGGTATTCTAACCATAGTAAGTTAAAATGACCACTGACTCCTTTTATGATAACTTCTTTTTGTTAAATTTCCATGAGTAGGGTAGGAATGGTGTGGCCAGATATTTTTCGATGTTCTATTAGAGAGAACTTGAGTTGGGATTAATTTTAATGTGGAGTTAGTGAAACATATTTATATAGGAGACAGTCATTCTGTGTAGAGTGAAGGTATTATTAGCCAATCGAGGGTAAGAGGCTTTCAGTAATACTCCTGATACACATTATGCCAGCTAACAGCATCACTATGCCAGTGCATGGCAGAAATTGTAATGGAATAAAAACACAATAATTTTCAGGCCCCACAAATCCTAGCTCTATCTCTAGCTAATATACTTACTCCATAATAATACACCCATATCAGGATTTACTTCACAGCAATAGAAATGCAGCACTCCATTTTAAATACCTTCTGTTCCATACTACTTCTTTCTAAATGTATGTACTTAGTTCACCATTCCAGAAGAACTTATGCCAGTTACTCCATTTAAGGAATTTTTACAAACATGACATTTTTGTGATGTGCTGGGTATTTGCCATAGCCAGATCCAGATTCACTCTAACCTTCACCCCCTGCCCAGTGCACTACAATAAACTTGCTTATGTAAACCGTATTTGTGGGTTCCATTGCCCTCTGCATTCTGGTTGGGTTCAGCCAGTGGAAGACACTGGATGAAATGGAAAGATGAGACAAGAATGAAGCTGGGATTTTTTTTATTTGCCTGTCTTCCTCTCTACAGGATCACCATGGATTGACAGCTTCCCTCTACTGTACACCACAATATTTGTCGAGTAGCCTTTTTTAGTATAGATCCCCTTTCTGAGTTCCAACAACTGCGCCTTCCACCTGACTATTCAAGCAGGATAGTTATAGGTCTTAATATTGTTAGATGTAGAAAACTCACTATTTTTTGTTGATTTTCTTATCCCTTGTGCCCATGCATTTGTAAATATTCTCTTTATTAAACTCTCCTCAAATTGACCAGTTTGAATATGCCCTTTATTCTCCTGAAACAGTAACAACAAAAACAAAACAGTTTTTAAAGCAAATTCAATACCAGCAAGGCCTCATGCTCACCCTCATGAGAGGGAGTAGAGCCAGTGCTAGGGAGACCCAAACCCCTTCTTTTCTTACAGCACTTCAGAGTCACAAAAAACCTGTACTCAGCAGCAGCGGAAAGAAAGAAGGAACTCCTGCCCTTTGCAACAGCTTGGATGGAGCTGGAAAGCAATATGCTAAGCAAAATTAGCCAGGCAGTGAAAGACAAATACCATATGATCTCACCTTTAACAGGAACCTAAACAACAAAACAAAGAAACAAGCAAAATATAACTAAAGACACTGAAATAGAGGACAGGCTGACAGTGACCACAGGGGAGAGAAGAGGGAATTTCAGGAGACAATGGTAAGGGATCATGGGAACAAATTTAAAGGACACGTGGACAAAAGCTAGGGGGAGGGTGGTAATGGGAGGGAAGTGGGGAGGGTTGGGTGGGTGGGCTGGAATGGGAGTAAAAGGGAGAAAACTGTACTTGAACAAAGATTAAAATAAAAAACAAAAGGCAAAAAAAAAAAACCAACCCAAAACCCCATACTCACACAGAAACACCCTTTTGTAAAGGGTTTGGAGCATGTTGTATCTCCATTTTAAATAAAGCAGGAGTTACAATGTATAACTGTAGATGACAGTTGAGATAACTAGGGAGTAATTGTGAAGAAGAAACATGAAAGTATTTTATTTTAAATTTGAACATGAATGACAAACTCGATATTTCTTGTGTAATATATAAAGGCACCTAGCAACATTAACACATTATATTTATTTGTTGCACTACTGAAAGTTGGACTATCTCAGCAAAACTGGTTAACATTATTGTTAAAATTCTTTTACTCCCTCTTTAGCAAAAAAGGCTTTTTTCTTTTTATTTAATCTTTATTGTATTTTTCCATTACCATTTAGTCCCCTTATAACTCCCCCCACAGCAATCACCACACTGTTATCAATGCCCATTAGTCTTTTTTCATTTTTACTCAGTCCCTCCACCCCATAATCTCCCCTCACAATAGCTGTCATCTACTTTCCATCTTAAAGTCTGTCTTTGTTTTGCTTGTTAGTTCAGTTTGTTCATTAGATTTCACATATGAGTGAAATCATATGGTATTTGTCTTTCTCTGACTGGCTTATTTCTCTTAACATAATGTTCTCTAGGTCCATCCATACTGTCACAAAGGGTAAAATTTTTTTCTCTTTTATGTCTGAGAAGAATTCCACTGTGTAGACATTCTATAGTTGTTTTATCCATTCATCTATTGATTGACACTTGGGTTGTTTCCATATGTTGGTGATTGTAAATAACTCTGTAATAAACATAGGGGTGCTTATGTTCTCTTGAATTACTGTTTTGGGTTCCTTTGGATATAATCCCAGAAATGGGATGACTGGGTCAAAAGCCAAATCCATTTTTAATTTTTTGTGGCATCATCATATTGCTCTCCACAGTAGTTGCACCTGTCTGCATTTATACCAACTGCAAGAGGGTTCTCCTTCCCCACATCCCCTCCAGCATTTGTTGTTTGTTGATTTATTGATGACAGCCATTCTGACAGTGTAGGATGCTATCTCATTCTGGTTTTATTTTGCATTTCTCAGATGATTAGTGACACTAGGCATTTTTTCATATGCCTATTGGCCATCTGAATGTGCTCTTTAGAGAAGTGTCCATTCAGGTCCTTTGCTCATTTTTTAATTGGGCTGCTTATTTTTTGGTGTTGAGTTTTGTAAGTATTTTATAAATTTTGGATATTAATCCATTATCAGATGTATTGGTGAATATGCTCACCCATCCAGTGGGTAGTCTTTTATTTTGTTTCCTTTGTTGTGCAAAAAGGTTTTAGTTTGATGTAGTCCCATTTGTTTATTTATTTTTTTGTTTACCTTGCCTGGGGAGATATATCTGATAAAAAATTACTATGGGCAATGTCTAAGATTTGGCTGCCTAGGTTTTCTTTTTTGATTTTTATGGTTTCAGGTCTAACATTTAAGTCTTTGATCCATTTTAAGTTTATTCTTGTGTATGGTGTAAGGAGGTGTTCTAGTATTATTTTTCTGCACATATCTGTCCAATTTTCCCAGAATCATTTATTGAATAAACTATCCCTTGTATGCACTTGCTTCCTCTGTCAAATATTAATGACTGTAAAATTGTGGGTTTATTTCTGGGTTCTCTATTCTGTTCCACTGATCTATGCATCTGATGTTAGGCCAATATCATGTTCTTTTGATTACTATGGTATTTGTAGTATAGTTTGATATTAGGTAGTATGATTCCTCCAACTTTGTTCTTCTTTCTCAGTATCTCTGTTGCTATGTGAGGCATTTTGTGATTCCATATAAATTTTTGAAACATTTGTTCTAGTTCTGTAAAGTATGTCATTGGAATCTTGAGAGGAATTGCATTGAATCTATAGATTGTTTTGGGTAGTATGGACATTTTAATGATGTTAATTCTTCCAATCCATGAACATGGTATGTACTTCCACTTTTTTGTATTTTCTCCAATTTTTTTCTTCAGAGTCTTATAATTTTCCAAGTACAGGCCTTTTACATCCTTGGCCAGGTTGATTCCTAGATACTTTATTCTTTTTGAAGCAAATGTGAATGGGATTGTTTTCTTAATTTCCCTTTCTGTTAATTCATTATTGGCATATAAAAATGCAACTGATTTCTGAATATTAATTTTGTATCCTGCCACTTTGCTGAATTTGTTTATTAACTCTAATAGTTTCTTAATAGAAACATTAGGGTTCTCAAAGTACAAGATTATGTCATCTAAAATAATGACATTTTTGTTTCTTCCTTTCCAATTTGGATGCCTTTTATTTCTTCTGCTTGTCTGGTTGCTGTCACCAGGACTTCCAGTACAATGTTGAATAAGAGAGGTGAACGCAGACATCCCTGTCTTGTTCCCAATCTTAAGGAGAACACTTGTAGTTGTTTCCCATTGAGTATGATGCTGGCAGTGGGTTTGTCATACATGACCTTTATTATGTATAGGTATGTTCCCTCTCTTCCCACTTTTCTGAGACTTTTCATCATAAATAGATGCTGGATTTTATCAGAAGCTTTTCCTGAATCTATTGATATGATCATGTGGTTTTTGTTCTTCATTTTGTTTATGTGGTGAATCACATTTATTAATTTGTGAATGTTGTACCATCTGTGCATTCCAAGAATAAATCCCATTTGATCAGGATGTATGATTTTTTAATGCATTGTTGTATTCTATTTACAGGGATATTGGCCTGTAATTTTCTTTATCTATAATGTATTTATCTGGTTTTGGAATTAGGAAAATGCTGGCCTCATGGAATGAGCTTAGGAGCTTTCCCTCATCTTGAATTTTATGAAATAGTTTGAGAAGAAGATATGTTAGTTCTTGGAATGTTTGGTATATTCACCTGTGAAGCTATATGGTCTAGGGCTTTTGTTTGCTGTGAGTTTTTAGATTAACACTTCAATTTCATTAGGTGTAATCTCTCTACTAAGATTCTTTGATTCATCTTGATTTATTTTTGGAAGATTGTATATTTCTAGGAAATCACCCATTTCATCTGGGTTGTCCAGTTTGTTGGTATATAATTGTTCATAATAGTTTCGTACAATCTTCTGTGTATCTTTGTTGTCAGTTGTTATTTCTCCTCTTTTATTTCTGATTTTATTTATTTGGGTTATTTCTTCAAATAATGAAGAGTTTATTCATGAAAGTTTTTACCAACAGAGAAATGGTAGGGCAAACAATCTATGCTTCAGGAAAATGACTTTTTGAGATATGACTTGTAATTTAACATCTCATGTACATTTTAAAATTCAAAAACTCCCAGAATATGGCCCTGAAATTTTCTTTCTTCAGTATTCATTTGTTCGTTCAGTTTATAATTTCATTCTATAGTTGTTTACTGGGTACCTATTTATGTGCCAGCTACTGTGTCAGACACTAAGCATATAACATCAAACACACTTGAGTTTACACCATGGCAAGGAAAGTGATCATTAAACAAACACATGTACAATTAATGAATACATTAGTTATAATGAGCAAAATAAAGACATACAGAGTCTATGAAAATAATTACCGAGGAAAGGATGTCCAATCAAGCTCCCCTTGTAGGACTCCAAGAACAAAATGAGGATATTATTAAGCTAAGTGATATTTAAGTTATGATGAGCAAGAGCAGCAGAGCTAGGGGAAGATCCTTCCAACCAGATAGAATGGCCTCTGTAAAGTGCAGGCACTATTCTAAATGAGGAGGAAGGCACTGTTCTTTAGAGACAGGAAAAAGGCAGCATAGTTGCGGCACTGAGCGGAGAAAAGAGACTGTCCCAAATGAGGAAGCTGGAGAGGCTAGCAAGGGCAAGACTACATATACAGGCCCTTCAAGGTCATACTGAGTCTTAGCAGATTCATTGATGGATAAATGGATACGCAATGTGGTACATACATACAGAGAAATAGTATTCAGCCTTAAAAAGAAAATTCTAAGTCACACTACATGGACAAATCTGGAAAACATTATGCTAATTGAGGAAACAAATGAAAATGAGCTCACAACAGTCCAAAACTTATGGGACACAGTGAATGCAATCCTGAGAGGGGAGTTCACAGCCACGCAGACTTACATTTAAAGACAGAAATATTTCAAACAAGCAACCTAACCCTACATCTACAAAAACTGGAGGAACAACAAAAAACAAAGCCCAGAACAAGTAGAAGGATGCAAGTAATCAAAATCAGAGCAGAATTAAATGTCACAGAGACTAAAAGAACAATTCTAAGGATCAATAAATCCAAGAGTTGGTTCTTTCAAAAGATAAAGAAAATTGACAAGCCTTTAAGCAGACTCATCAAGAAAAAGAGAGAGAGGACCCAAATAAACAACATCTGAAATGAAAAAGGAGAGATCAAAATTGATACCACAGAAATACAAAGGAGTGTAAGAAATTACTGTGAACAACTATATGCCAAGAAATTTAAAAACCTGGCTGAAATGGAAAAATTTCTAGAAACGTATGATCTTCCAAAACTGAATGAAGAAGCAGAAAGCCTGAACAGACCAATAACAGCTGACGAAATCAAAGCAGTAACCAAAAAACTCCTGGCACACAAAAGCCCTGGATCAGACAGTAGCACAGGATAATTTTAGAAATCATTTCAGAAAGATCTAGGCCCTATCCTTCTCAAACTATTCCAAAAAATTTACAAAGATGGAAGACTCCCAAACTCTTCCTATGAAGCTAGCATCATCTTAACTCCAAATCCAGATAAAGATACAACAAAGAAAGAAAACTACAGGCCAATATCACTGATGAACATAGACACTAAAATACTCAACAAAATATTGGCAAACCACATCCAGTAATACATTAAAATGATCATATACCATGATCAAGTAGGATTCATCCCAAGGATACAAAGGTGGAACAATATTGGCAAATCAATAAACATAATGCATCACATAAACAAAAGGAATGACAAAAATCACATGATCATATCAATAGATGAGAAAAAAAGCATTTGAATGGTACAGAAACCATTTTATCATAAAAAACACTCAGGAAAGTGGGAGTAAAGGGAGCATACCTCAACGTAGTAAAGGACATATGCAAGAACCTACAGGCAACAATGGGCAAAAACTAAAAGCTTTCCCACTAAGATCAGGAAAAAGACAAGGATGTCCACTCTCAACACTTCTATTCAACATAATATTGGAAGTCATAGCCACAGTGGTAAGACAAGATAAAGAAACAAAAAGCATCTGAATTGGAAAGGAAGAAGCAAAACTGTCATTCTTTGCAGTTGACATGATAGTATACATAGAAAACCTTATCAACTCCACAGGAAAACTATTTGATTTAATAAGTGAATTTGGCAAAACACCAGGAACAAAATCAATATTCAGAAATAGAAGGAATTTTTGTACACCAACAATGAAATATCAGAAACAGAAATTAGGAAAAATCCCATTCAACATAGCAACAAAAAATTAAAGTACCTAGGAATAAACCAACCAAGGAGGTAAAAGACCTGTACTCAGAAAACTACACAACACTGCAGAAAGAAATTAAGGAACACACACAAAAATTAGAAGCATATACTGTATTCATGTGTTAGAAGAAATAACATCATCAAAATGTCCATATTACCCAAAGCAATTTATAGATTCAACACAATCCCTGTTAAAATATCAATGACATATTTCACAGATATGGAACAAACACTTCAAAAATTTATATGGAACCATAAACGACCCTGAATAGCTGCAGAAAACCGAACAAAGTTGGTGGGATCACAATACCTGATATCAAACTATATTTCAAGGCCACTGGAATCAAAACAATATGGTACTGGCATAAGAACACACACAGATCAATGAATAGAATAAACAGCCCAGAAATAAACCCAAGTATCTATGGTCATTTAATATTTGACCATGGAGGGGGGTCAGAAATATAAAATGGAGTAAAAATACCCTCTTCAACAAATGGTGTTTGGAGACTGGATACCTACATGCAAAAAAGTGAAGCCCAACCACCAACTTACACCATACACCAAAATAAACTCAAGATGGATAAAAGACTTAAATACAAGTCATGACACCATCAAAGTCTTAGAGGAGAATATAGGGAGGAAAATCTCAGATATTCCATGCAGCAATATTTTCACCAATATGTCCCTTAGAGTAAAGTACATAATGGAAAGAGTAAAGAAATGGGACTTCATCAAAATAAATAAATAAATAAAACTTCTGCATGCCTAAAGCAAACATTAGCAAAATGAAAAGGAAACAACACATATAGGAAAATATATTTGCCAATGATACCTCAGACAAGGGTTTGCCCTCCAAAATACATGAAGAACTCACATGACTTCACTCCAGGAAGACAAACAACCCAATTAAGAAATGGGCAAAGTACCTGAACGGACACTTCTCCAAGGAGGACATACAGAGGGCCCAAAGACATATGAAAAGATGCTCATCATCACTAGCCTTCAGACAGATGCAAATTTAAACCCCAATGAGATACCACTTCACACCAGTGAGAATGGCCATCATAACAAAATCAACAAACAATAAGTGCTGGCAAGGCTGTGGAGAAAAGGGAACCCTAGTAGACTGTTAATGGGAATGCAGACTTGGGCAGTCACTGTGAAAAACTGCATGGAATTTCCTTAGAAAACTAAAAATGGAACTGCCTTTTGACCCAGCAATTCTGCTGCTGGGATTATACCTTAAGAATCCTGAAACCCCAATTCAAAAGAGCCTATGCCCTCTACTGTTTATATAAGCACAATTTACAATAACAAGTGCTTGAAGCAACCTAAATGCCCATCAGTAAATGAGTGGTTCAAAAAACAGTGGTATATTTACATATTGGAATACTACACAGCAAAAAAGGAAGAAGCTGCTACCCTTTCCAGCAGCATGGATAGATCTCAGCACCTTATGCTAAATGAAATAATCCAAGAGGTGAAAGACAAATACCACATGATCTCACCTATAAATGGAACCTAATCAACAAAACAAACAAGCAAGCAAAATATAACCAGATATATTGAAATCAAGAACAAACTGACAATAACCAGAGGGGATGTAGGAGGGGATAACCATGGAAAGAATGGGAGGGGTCATCAAGGAACATGCATAAAGGACACATGGACAAAGACTAAAGAGGGTAGGATTGAGGGTGGGAGATGGGGATGGCTCAGGTGTAGGGGAGTCTGGAGGGAAATGTAGACAACTGGACTTGAACAACAATAAAAAAGAGAGTGAGAGAAAAAAAACATTATGGTAAATGAAAGAAGCTAGACACAAAAGAAAAAATATTATATGATTCTACTTATATGAGGTACCTATAATAGTCAAATTCATGGATACAGAAAGTCAAATAGCAATTTTTACAAACTGGGGGGATCAGGGAATGGGGAGTTATTGTTTAATGGGTATTTAGTTTCAGTTTCCCAAGATGAAAAGAGTTCTGGAGATAGGTTATACAACAATGTGAATGCACTTAATTCAATTGAACAAGACACTTAAAAATGATCAAATGTGGCAACATTTTTTTATGTCTATCTTACCACAATAAAAAAGGGTGGGGGAAAAAGAGTCTTGGTAGATTATTCCTAAGAACACATACGGCACCATAGCAGTTTGAGTGAGGTAGAGGAAACATGATCAGATTTGTTTTGGAAAGACAGCAGCATACAAACCAGATCTGACCACATGGCAAATAACTGACCAGGGTCCTCCAGGCAAGCACAGGGGAGCTCAGGACCAACCCTGCAGAACCTACTTGGCTGAGTGATAAAAAAGGAATCATTTTCTTCTTGGGTCAGAGAGCCTCCTAGCATTAGGCAGAGGTTCTAGCTAAGCTGGCAAGGTCACACTTTGTTTATATGAACTCCACTAGGCAGGTCTTCCAGTAACATCCTGGATGAGGGCCTTTCTGAAGAATTCCTTGAGCATTTTCTCATGAGCAATAAGCCAAGGGCATGCCCCACTGCTAACTCACACAGCAGAGAGTTCCACTGACTGAAACTCTATTTCCTGTTGTTTCAGCAAGATAGGGGTACATGAACAAGGCCATTCACCAGGCGTATATGAGAGGAAGCCATGCTCAGCTTGGGCAATTACAGTAAAAACCTGTTATAGTATTTCAGCTCTTGACTTCAAAAAATCTTTGGTCACTTAAAAAAGACTTCAAAATGTAGAAAGGATATGCTTTAAAGCCAGAAGACCTAAGTTGAAGTCCCAGATCTGCCACTTGTTAGCTTCAGAACTGTAAGTGCACTTTCCACTTCTCCAGACTCAGTTTCCTCATGTAGAAAATGGGAGTAATAATGTTACTAACAGGATGGAAGCAAGGGTTACATGAAATGATGGTGACAAGGGCTTGACACCCTGTCAGTGTGTGTGCTCTATAGAAGCTCAGTTCAGCATGTCTGCATTCTTATTTTTAACACAGAATCTCCAAGACTTGGGGATGATAGAATGTGAACGGTGAGGGAGAGAGTGATCAACAGGATTTAGTCACTTGGAGCTTGGGCTGTTGAGTTGATGGTGAGCAGAGGGAAAAAGCATGAAGGGAGGAGCGCAGCAGGTGATGGGGGCAATGGAGGTTCAAGTTCTGCTCTAGCAATGGTAGTGGAAAGACCAAGGGATAAGGAAGCTGCATTTCCAGGACTTCCTATCAAAACACATCTCTGACAGCTCAATGGAGAGAAACCTTGCTACCTCCTCACTGGGCTTCAGGAAGACATCCCCCCTGCAGAAGAATCAGCTTGAGAATGGGTACCTGCATTAGTGTCTCTTCCATTTCTGGGCTCAGATTCATTCCACTTTCTCTTACAGCCTTGATAGTTGCAGCTGTACACTCTGGGAAGCTGACCATATTCGTCAAAATCAGCTGTGGAGACTTTATGGAGATCTGGCCAATCTGGTTTAAAGCAAACTTCCTGTCAGCAGTTACCACAATGATGTGATCAAGGGATCCTGGTGCAGTCCTTATGTTGACTGTCTTATTGAAATTATCCTTGAGTGCTTCCAACACAGACTTCATTTCTTCCTCCACCTCTTCCAAGCTGATTATATTCTCAACCAAGGCAGTGTTAAGATTCACTCTGGTTTGGTACTGTCCTTTCCATTTGGCTTTGGATTTCTTGGTAGAAAAATGATGGAATGGTACAGCTGGATAGGATATGTATTGGCTATGGTCATTCTATTTTCTACTCACTGTCTTCAGTATAACTTCTGAAACAAGTCTGGTCAAGGCAACAAGAGAGTTTCAAAAGGCAGGGAGGACCAGGCAGAAGCACTTTAAACTCAAGGCCATGTCTGAAGATTCCATGTGAACATCTCATTAAACAACAACAACAGAAAAGAAAACCCCATCCTAAATTTTGATGCAGCACAATAGACTTTGCAGCCAGGAAGACTTGGAATCAGGTTCCAGCTCCATCACTTATGAAATGACCTTGATTAACAACTATCACTCAGGATATTAGGAAAAGTTATTTGGATTCTTTCTCATTTTTTCTTGATGAGTTGCATTAAAAGTTTGTCAAACTTGTTTATCTTTTCAAAGGACAAACTCTTGGATTCATTGTTGTATTGTATCACTTTTTTAGACTCTATGTAATTTATTTCTTCTTTTTCCTTCATTTATTGTTGTTCAGTTACACTTGTGCCCATTTTTCCACCATTATTGTCCCAGCCCTACTCATGCCCCACCTTCCACATTCAGTCCTCCCCCTGTTGTCTTTATCCATGGGTCCTTTATACATGTTCCTTGACTTGACCTTTCCCCTTCTTTCCCCTGTTAATACCCGCCCCTCTCCCCTCTGGTTGAGAGCATCCAGTGAAACCAGGCCAGCAAAGAGGGAGGAGGAGGGGTGCAGGTCGCTCATAATCAGTGCACCTCACAAGAGATACAATGTGGTGGACTAAAGGTGTCAACCTGGTACAGATGGACAGTGGGAGCCACACAGAGCTCAGAAGGCTTGGGCTGGAGGATAGACACTTGTGGTTATTGCAGCCCAGACCTAGCCCCCATCCTCAAAAAACCACAAGAAAGGGAAAAAGCGAAGTCCAGACCCTCTCTGCCTGCTGGAGCCAGGAATACCAGTAGAACTGGCTTAACAGGTTTAACATCTTCAGGAGGCTTCCCCCACCCCCTCTGCCCAAATGTGAGGCAATAAGATATGGAGCTGCGAAAGGATCAAAGAAACAAACAAAACCAGAGAGAGATCAGAAAGCTAATGCCAACTGGGAAACTGAGACAAATTTCATTTTGCTATCCTACAGAACTTGCATTTTACTTTTATTTTATTATTTTTTATTTCTCTACTTTCTGTTTGATTTTCTTCATTTTGTTGGCTCATTTAATTGTATTGTTTGACTGGTTTTCTTTGTTCTCCTTTTTACATTGTAGTTTGATTTTTCTCCTCTCACTTCACTTGTATTCCAATAACACACTACTCTTGGTCTCTTTCTATTCTTTTTATTCAGATCATATATTTCTTGTCATGTTATTATTGTTCCTGTATTATTGTAAATAATAGTCATTCTATATTATTGTAAATCCTACACAGCACCCCTCCCAGGTCTTGGTCCATTTCACTGTCTTCCTGAGATTTATTACTATTGTGGTTAACTTTATTCACTCGCACACTGAGCCTAGTTTCTATATCTTATGGTCACTATATCTCACTGTAGAATCTTGCCCAAGCACTCTGTTTTCTGGATTTAGCTCACATTCTTTCTTCACTCTAATAAGAGTCTTATCTCTTTTGCACCTTCTATAAAACTGGCTAGTTGGGTGAAATATCATGGTTATTGCTGTACTTCTCCAAGAATCTCCTCTGTTTTCTATTGGTCAGTAATTTAAATTCCATAGAATACTCTCCCATTGTTTTATTCTATTTTGCCTATGCCCTTCCACTGATCACATACAAGAATAGGTGGAGCTGTGAACATCACTATACCTGCTGGAGGACAGAACCCACCAACAAAAGAACCACTAAAAGGTAAAAACACAAGTACAACAAGAGAGCCCACACAAACAGAAGAAAGAGCAACCCTAGAACATCCAGACAAGGAGATCAAAGAGACCACAACACTGAATCCCATAGAACTCCTACCATAGAAGTTAGCCCTACAGGGGCAGCAAGCAAAGCAGAGGATCAGGAAGGGAAAAAACAAACAAAAAGAGACACCTAAAATGGGGAGACAAAGAAAAAAACCTGAAATCAGAAGGAATGGAAGACTCCTCACTAAAAAAGCTAAATGAAATGAAGGCAAGCAAGCTATCAGTTATAGAATTCAAAAGAATGGGTATAAGGTTGTTCAAGGAACTCACAGAAAACTATAAGGAACTGAGTGAGAACTACAACAGCGTGAAAAACGAATTAGAAACTATAGATGAGAACCAGGAAAAAATGAAGAATACATTATATGAAATAAAAACTATACTAGAAGGAACTACAAATAGGCCAGATAAAGCAGAGGGCCGAATTGGGGAGCTGGAAGACAAGGTACAGAGAAACACAAAAGTGGAGCAGCTGCATGAGAAAATACTCAAGAAATATGAAAACAGCTTAAGGAAACTACAAGATAACATGATGAAACACAACAAAATTCAAATGATGGAAATATCGGAAGGAGAAGAAAAAGAGCAAGGGATAGAAACCTTGTTTTAAAAAATAATGACAGAAAACTTTCTGAACATAGAGAGGGCAAAAGCCACTCAAGTTCAGGTAGCAAAAAGTGTCTCAATCAAGATGAACCCAAAAGAGGCCCACTCCAAGACATATCATAATTATAATGCCAAGGTTTAAACACAAAGAGAGAATCTTAAAAGCAGCAATGGAGAAATAAGAAGTGACATATAACACATCAGTCTAGCATGTGATTTCTCAACAGGCACACTACAGGCCAGGAGAGAATGGCAAAAATATTTTAAGTAATGAAAAGCAAAAGCCTGCAACCAAGGTTACTCTACCCAGTGAGACTCTCAATTAAAATGGAAAGTGTAGTAAAGAGTTTCACAGGCAAAATAAGACTGAATGAATATACCTCCACCAAACCAGCCATTTCAACATATGCTAAAAGGACTGCTATAAGAAGAGGAAGGAAAAGAGTGAGAGAGATAGGAACACAGGTACAAAGGGAGAAAAAAATGAACAAGTAACTATTGATAATAACCTTAAATGTTAAAGGATTAAATGTTCCAATCAAAAGACATAGGGTAGCTGAATGGATAAGAAACCATGACCTACGTATATGTTGCCTAAAAAAGACCCACCTCAGAAAAAAAAAAAAAAAAAGAGCAACATAGACTGAAAGTGAAGGGTTGGAAAAAATATTCCAAACAAATGAACAGGAAAAAGAAGCTGTGGTAACAATACTTATATCAGACATATTCACAACGGACACTGGAGGACACTCCATATACTCAAGGAAAGAATCCACCAAGAACACATAAACATTGTAAACATATATGCACCCAACATAGAAGCACTCAAATATATAAGTAAAATCTTGGATAACTTCAAGAAGGATATAGACAGCAACACATTTATACTAGGAGATTTTAACACCCCACTGTCAAAAATGGACAGATCTTCCAAACAAATTATCAACAATGATATAGCAGCATTGAACAATACCCTGGATCAAATGGACTTTATATATATATAAGCTTTCATCCTAAAGAAGCAAAATACACATTCTTTTCAAATGCACATGGAACATTTTCAAAGATAGACCACATGATAGGACACAAAGCCAGCCTCAACAAATTTAAGAAAGTTGAAATCATAACAAGCAATTTCTCAGACCACAAGGGCCTGAAATTGGAAACCCACCTCAAGGGAAAAACTCAAAAACACTAAAACTCATGGATATTGAATAGCATACTATTAAACAATAAATGGGTTAAGAATGAGATCAAGCAACAAATCAAAAAGTTTCTGGAAACAAATAGAAATAAAGACACAACAGTCCAAAACTTATGAGACACAGTGAATGCAGTCCTGAGAGGGGAGTTCACAGCCATGCAGGCCTACATAAAAAAAGATAGAAATATTTCAAATAAACAACCTAACCCTACATCTACAAGAACTGGAGGAACAACAACAAACAAAGCCCAGGGCCTGTAGAAGGAAAGAAATAACCAAGATCAGAGCAGAATTAAATGACATAAAGACTAAAAGAACAAACCAAAAGATCAATAAATCCAGGAGCTGGTTCTTTGAAAAGATAAACAAAATCAACAAGCTTTTAAGCAGACTCCTCAAGAAAAAGAGAGCGAGGACCTAAATAAACAAAGTCAGAAATTAAAGAGGAAAGATTACAACTTATGCCATGGAAATATAAATGATTTCAAGAAATTACTACAAGCATATGCCAAGAAATTTCAAAGCCTAGGTGAAATGGACAAATTTCCAGAAAACAATAATCTCCCAAAAGTGAATGAAGAAGCAGAAAGCCTGAACAGACCTATAACAGCTAGTGAAATCAAAGCAGTAATTAAAAAAACCCCAACGCACAAAAGCACTGACCCAAATGGTTTCATGGGTGAATTTTACAAAACATTTAAGAAAGAGCTATCCCTTGTCAAATTATTCCAAAAAATCCAAGAGGGAAGACTCCCAAACTCTTTTTATGAAGCCAGCATTATCCTAATACCAAAACCAGATAAAGACACAACAAAGAAAGAAAACTACAAGGCAATATCGCTGATGAACATAGATGCTAAAATCCTCAACAAAATATTGGTAAACCATATCCAGCAGCACATTAACAAGATCACACACCATGATCAAGTGGGGTTCATCACAGGGATGCAAGGATGGTACAATATTCACAAATCAATACAGGTAATATATCACATAAACAAATACAAAGATAAGAATCACATGATTATATCAATAGATGCAGAAAAAACACTTGATAAGGTACAGCTCCCATTTACGATAAAATCATTTGGCAAAATGGGAAGAGAGGGAGCACTCCTCAACATGAGAAAGGCCATATATGAGAGACCTACAACCAACATCATACTCAATGGGCAAAAGCTAAAATCTTTTCCACTAAATTCAGGAACAAGATGAGGTTTTCCACTTTCACCACTTCTATTTAATATTGTATTGGAAACAATAGCCAGATAATAGCCAGATAATAGGTCAGATAAGAAAGAGAAATAAAAGGCATCCAAATTGGAAAGGAGGAAGTAAAACTGTCACTGTTTGCAGATGATAGGATAGTATACATAGAAAACCCTATAGACTTCACCCAAAAAACTATTCAACCTAATAAGCCAATTTGGCAAAACATCAGGATTCAAAATCAAAGTCATTTTTATAAACCAACAATGAAAGATCAGATTCAGAAATAAGGACAAAATTCCATTTGCTATAGCAACAAGGAAAATAAATTACCTAGGAATAAACCTTTGCCAAGGACATATAAGACCTATATTCAGAATACTACACAACAATGAAGAAAGAAATTAAGGAAGAAATAAACAAATGGAAACATATGCCCTGCTTGTAGGTTGGAAGAATTATCATCATTAAGATGTCCATATTACCCAAAGCAATTTATAGATTCAACACAACCCCTATTAAAATACCAATGACATATTTCACAGATATAGACAAACATTTCAAAAATTTATATGGATCTGTAAATGATCCCAAATAACCATAGCAATTATGAGAAAGAAGAACAAAGAAGGAGGGATCTCAATACCTGGTCTAAAACTATATTGGAAGGGCACTGTAATCAAAACAGTCTGGTATTGGCACAAGAACAGACACAAAGACCAATGGAACATAATAGAGAGCTCAGGAATAAGCCCAAGTCTCTATGGTCAATTA
This sequence comes from Phyllostomus discolor, assembly GCF_004126475.2. Taxonomy (NCBI): domain Eukaryota; kingdom Metazoa; phylum Chordata; class Mammalia; order Chiroptera; family Phyllostomidae; genus Phyllostomus; species Phyllostomus discolor. The sequence continues at coordinate 26,531,176 of NC_050198.1, read as the reverse complement.
ATATTCAACAAAAGGGACAGCAGCATAAAGTGGAGTAAAAATAGCCTCTTCAACAAATAGTGTTGGGAGATCTGGACAGCTACATGCAAAAAAAAAAAAAAATGAAACTTGGCCACCATCTTACACCCCACACAAAAATAAATTCCAGGTGGATAAAAGACTTAAATATAAGTCATGATGCCATAAAAGTCCTAGAGGAGAAAATAGCCAGGTAAATCTCAGATACTCCAAGCATGCAATATTTTCACCAATATGTCCCCTAGAGCAAAGGACATAAAAGAAAGAATAAAAAATGAGACCTCATCAAAATAAAAAGCTTCTGCATGGCTAAAGAAAACAGCATTAAAATGAAAAGAGAACCAAGCATATGGGAAAACATATTTGTAAATGATACATTAGAAAAGGGTTTGATATCTAAAATATATAAAGAACTCATATGAATCCACTCCAGGAAGACAAAGACAATTCAAAAATGGGCAAAGGATCTGAACAGACACTTCTCCAAGAAGGACATACAGAGGGCCCAGAGATACATGAAAAGATGCTCAGCATCACTAGCCGTCAGAGATGCAAATTAAAACCACAATGAGATACCACTTCACCCTGGTCAGAATGGCCATCATAAATCAACAAACAAGTGTTGGAGAGGTTGTGGAGAAAAACGAACCCTAGTGCACTGTTGGTAGGGATGCAGACTGGTGTAGCCACTGTGGAAAACAGTATGGAATTTCCTCAAAAAAATAAGATGGAACTACCCTTTTACCCAGCAATCCCACTGCTGGAATTATACCCTAAGAATCCTAAACACCAATTCAAAAGAACCTATGTACCCCAATATTCATAGCAGCACAATTTACAATAGCCAAGTGTTGGAAGCAACCTTAATGCCCATTAATAAATTATTGGATTTAAAAACTCTGGTACATTTATACAATGGAATGCTAAGCAGCAGCAAGAAAGAAGGAACTCCTGCCCTTCACTACAGCATGGGTGGAGCTGGAGAGGATTATGGTAAGGAAGTTAGCCAGGCGGTGAAAGGTAAAAACCATTTGATCTCACATATAAGTAGAACCTAATCAACAAAACAAGCAAGCAAGCAAAATACACGTTGAGACATTGAAATAAAGAACAAACTGACAGTAACCAGAGAATAGGAGGGAGAAGGATAATAGGGAGTAATAGAGGAAGGGCCATCAAGGAACATGTATAAAGCATATGTGGACAAAGCCAAAGGGGGTAGGATTGAGGATCAGAGGTGGGGAATGGTAGGGTGGGGGGCCCAGAGGGGTGAAAGTGGAGACAAGTCTATTTGAACAAGAAAATAAATAAATAAATAAATAAATAAATAAATAATAAATAAAAAAGAAAAATTGGAAAACGGTAACAGTATAATCAATAAAATATACTTAAAATGTAATAAGTAAGTAATTTCAATATCAAGGTTACAAAATAAATTTGTTGCAATCTTTGCCTTTCAGTAGTTTATCATATGAAAAGGATAAGCCTTATAATATAATTGTCAATGGGCATATATGGTTACTCTGATGTGATATGCATAATATACCAAGGGACGGAGCACAAAAGCATCTGCTTTAACCTTAAGGGAGAAATAGGTGTGTCTTGGGGTGTAGAGATTTTTTTCTTTTAACAACTTATAAAGAATGAATAAGAACTGGGGCTTTTGGACTTTTTCCTATAGTAGAAAAAAGAATTTCAGATAAACTGTACAGCTCACCAAAGGCAAAGAGATGTGAGTCAATGTGGCAGAATAAATATTCTAAAAGTATAAAGACTATACCCTAGACAACTGCTTCCTGCACTTTAGAATACAGAAGATTCCCCTGAAATATTTGTTGAAACAAAGATTCCTTGTCCTTCACCTTGCCCCAAGATTGGGATTCAGAAGATGTGGTTTAGAGCCCTAGAATTTTGAATACACTCTGTAGTCATACTAATGCTCATGGTCTAAGTATCACAATGACTTAGACTACAATGAAATGCCATCTAATGAAGTCCAGTCTGGATGCCACCAAATCTCCAGGAGGTAAATCTATAGATTTAATGCACACTCTAAGTCATCAGGAATACCCATGTTCTCAGAATAATAAAATACAATCTGAGTAAACTACAATACTGAAACTCTGGCCAAAGCTTAAGGGTGCTTTATAAAGCAATGGAAAAAGAATTTGTTGAACAAATGAGTGTGTTAAAGGACATTAGAAGGGGATGGACTGCTTTTTAGTGTGGTCTCATTAAAAAATCATGTACATGTACTAATTATAAATCACTTTTATTTGCTCATTAAAAGGGACCTTCCACCAGATGATATTTGGTTAGTCTGTTTCTGCTTCTAGGTGAACCTCAAAGAACTAAAACCATTCTTCCCATAGTAGATGGCAATCATGAAGCTTGACCACTACACAAACACATCACAATTTCCTCTTATCTGGGGAGGGGGGCACTGAGTCAAAGTCGTTAAACTCTCTACTGTTTCTTGTCCTGGTTAATTATTGTTAAAGATATCTTCAAAGAGCTACACATACCATTTTTGTAATTTTCTGTGTTCATTAAGAATTCATGGCCTCCTGATCTTTCTCTGCAGTCTTAAGAGTCTTCTCTCAGCTGATGTTGTCAGGTGAATATTTGAAAATATGTTTAGGGTACTGTAAATGATGTCCAAGTGGGAAAACACAGCCTGAGCTGATTAGTACAAAGGGCTGTAAATGAGATAAACTGTTAATGGGATCTTTATGGAATATACTCAAGCTGGGCATTTTGAAGCCCAAATTTTGAAGTATCTTTTGGAGATATTTCTATTTCCAAAGACAGAATTTAAAACTTAGAATTATTAAAGCTTACATACCTTTTAAACAATTCTTTCTTCAATATTAGTGGATATTACATGACTCTGGTTGGCACTGAGAAGATATAACTTCTGTACAAAAACAAACTTATGAGGAGAAGAGAGGATTCTTCATTGACTTTCCACATTGTACTGACAGGACCACTGCAATATACACAGCGGACATTACCAAGTGGCATTTGATAGCAAAAGTTAAGTGCTTGAGAGAAACAAGATACAAAATACAACTTCATGCCATTGTAACGGTCCACATGTTTATGGTCTGATCATTCTATATATTAAGAGGTAATTTATAAATCAAAACACAAGTATCTAATTTATAATAATTATTAATAGAAAAACAGTTAAGGGAGAAATATAAAAGTTCAAGAATTATTTCCAAATTTCAGACAGTTTTTAAACTTTTCTCTGAACAGTGAAATAATGTTTAAGCTGGTAAACAGTTTTACCACTCCACTAGTATGCAAAACCACAAGCTTTCTTCAGAAGAACATATGTTCTAATGCTAATTTTGCCAATGTACTTCAAAGCATTACCAAGATATACTTCTGTTTATATTACATGTTGTTTAAAGCTTGAAAAATAACTATTATGCTACAACTAGTCACTTATTAAACGTTGGAGCTAGACTATAAGGAGCCTGATTGATGATAATGACCTAAAATTCACAGATTAAAAGTAATGCTTTGCATTATGAAATGTAATGGAAATTACTGTGACTCTAAATGAAGGTGCCATCATGATAGAACCTGTCCTTGATTTTCTTCTTCAACCACTCCCATGAAATTTGACAACAGCTAAAAAGGCTGTCAAAGCATGAAATCTCTATAGATCCTATGTTCTCTATGCATCCTGAGAGACATTTGCTTGAGATATAGTCAAAAGTAAAAAAGAGGGTCTATACCTGTTTCAAAACTCTTCTGGCCCACTGTAGAGAACATTATACTTACATTTTAGTCTTCAAATTGATTTTTTAGATGTCACAAAAAGCAATTAATCTGCTATTGTAGTACTCCAAACTAAGCAATTGCCTTCAATGCAAGTATTTTCCTTAAATAGACAGTTGTTTTTTTTTTCAAAAAATTACCATTTGGGATTTTCTTTTCATTGGTAGACCAGTGGGGCAAAACAATCTATTATAGATGTCTTTGTCATAATTTCCACTGAAAAAGTAATCCGCTCTTCTCAGTTGTAAAGGATCATATATATACCTGGGGGAACTCTCCACCACCAACTGAAATTGGTTTAGAATTCATTGAAATGCGATTTTAAAAAATTGTTTCTGACTACATTTACACAATGGAATTCTATGCAGCAGAAGGAAAGAATGATCACTTACCCTTTGAGACAGTATGGATGGAACTGGAGCACATTATGCTAAGTGAAATAAGCCAAGCAGTGAAAGACAAATACCATATGATGGTATTTTCTTTTTTAACTAGCTATAACTTACAAAAGTAATGTGTATAGATCTTAAATATATACAATTGATGGATTTTTACCTACATCAAGACATAGAACATTTACAACACCTCATCATACTTTTTCATGTTCCCTCATATGATTAGGTTCCACCTATTGGTGAAACTTATGGGTGGAACCTAATCAACAAAGCAAACAAGCAAGCAAAACATAACCAGAGACATTGAAATTAAGAACAAACTGACAGCCCTGGCTAGCATAACTCAGTGGATTGAGCGTGGGCTGTGAACCAAAGTGTTGCAGGTTCGATTCCCAGTCAGGGCACATACCTGGGTTGCAGGCCATGGCCCCCAGCAACCGCACATTGATGTTTCTCTCTCTCTCTCTCTCTCTCTCTCTCTCTCTCTCTCTCTCTCTCTCTCTCTCTCTCCCCCTCCCTCCCTTCCCTCCATAAAAATAAATAAATAAATATTTTTTTTAAAAAAAGAACAAACTGACAGTAACCAGAGGGCATGTGGGAGGGGATGATGGGGGAAAGGGGGTAAGGGATTTCCAGAACAGCTATAAAGGACACATGAACAAAGCAAAAGGGTGGTGCAATCAGTGGAGGGACGTGGGGGTGGTTAGGGTAGGGGGATTGGTGGGGAGAAAATGCAGACAACTGTACTTGAACAATAATAAAAAAGATGGAAAATTATTTCTAATAAAACTTGAATGAATAAAGAAGACCTATGCTCTTAATGAGATCATTAAAAAATAATGTGCATGATGTAGAGCAACTGGAACTCTCATATATTTCTGATAGAAATGAAAATGTGTGCACTTTGCAAAACTAATTTTATCTACTAAAACTAAATATACACATATGTGACATAACAGTTTATTCCCAATAAAAATGAGTGCTTATGTCTCCAAAAGATATATAAAAGAATGTTCATAAAGAAGTAGTCAAAATAATAAAAAAACTGGAAACTGAGTTAAATGCCCATCAGCAATAAATTGGATAAATAATTTGAACTATGCAATGGAATATAAAACAACAATGAAAAAAATTAACTATTGCTATTTGCAACAGCATAGACATTGTGGAATAAAAAAATCTACACACAAAAGAATAAACATGGTATGATCCACCTATATAAAATTCAAAAACAGGCAAGATTAATCTATGTTGTAAGAGATCAGAAAAGCAATTACCTTTGGACAAGGGTTTTGACTGAGAGGGAACATGAAAAAGCATGATGAGATGTTGTAAATATTCTATATCTTGATGTAGGTAAAAATCCATCAATTGTATATATTTAAGATCTATGTACAGGACTATTGGAAATTATAGCTAGTTAAAAAAGAAAAATAAAAGAGCAGTATGCTTAAAATTTGGCAAGACATATCTTAACCAGTTAATATGTAATACTGTAGCCTCAGTTGTTTTAAGGGGTCAATAGAAGAAATCTTTTCTTTTACTAAGGAACATTGAGTAACAAAGTAGATGGTTTATTTATTTATTTATTTTTATTGTTGTTGGCTCAACAACAATAAAGTTGTTGGCTCTAATGGGAGGTGGGGGATAATGGGTGAAAAAAGGAGAAGGGTCATCAAGGAACATATATAAAGTACCCAAGGACAATCCAAAGAGGGGTAGGATTAAGGGTGGAAGGTAGGGGTAGATAGTATATTTAATCACACTTTTTCAACAGACACAAACACTATTTACTTAAACGCCAACACAAAGCATCATATTTTACTTTTTAAGGAAAACAAGGTTTTCATTCATTCATGCTGCCAATAAAAAGAACTTGTTATTTTCCAAGAATTTGTTTCTTCCAGAATTTTTTTTATTTAGCTGTAAGAAACCATAGTTACAAGTAGTGTTAAAATTTTCAAGTATTTCATATTAGGTTCCTGTTAATGAATTTCTATTTCTTTCTTATGTTCCACTGTTCTACTTTATAGAGTTTTTAGCTTGAGGAATAAATATAGAATACATATAAATATATTCAAACATACCTATGTATCTCTCTCACTCTATCACCTCTCCCTTCTTCTTCTCTCTCTCTCCACCTCCCTCTATTTCTCTCTCTCATACACATATATACACAGGGAAATGGTAAAAACTGTAAAAGAATAAACTGGAAAAATCAGTTTAGATATACTTGCATCATATGGGATATTCCTGAATCTCCCAATGCAAATTTTTCTTAAACACCTAAATAAGGGACTTTACATTTTTACATCACCGCCATGGGCCAAGTTCCCTGATTAAAAAAAAAAAATGTTGTTGATCTGATTGTGGGAGATGCCTGCCCTTGATTTCCAGTGGTCTGTATCAACTTTTATGAATGTTAAAGCTGGATAATAACAGAATTATTGGGAGTCAAACTAGCCACCATTTGCTAGTTTGACTCCCAGCACAATCAATATTTGTTGAATGCACACAAGGAGGCATAAAATCATTAGATCTTACGTCCCATACCAAATTCTAATTTTGGCTCTCTCTGTATATACTTCAGGTTGATATGCCAATGAAATATTGAAAAATGTAATTATATTCATGAGTTTTTGGAGAAAATTTTAACTGGGAAAAAGATTAGATCTCTGGGTGGGGGAAAGGGGAAAATATACAAGAAATTCATTTGTCACTGTGGCTGGTGTGGCCCAGTGGATTGAGTGCCAGCCTTCGAGGCAAAGAGTTGCTTGTTCAATTCCCAGTAAGGGCACATGCCTGGATTGCAGACTAGGTCCCTATTAGGGAGTGCGTGAGAGGCAACCATACATTCATGTTTCTATCCCTCTCTTTCTCCCTCCCTTCCCCTCTCTCTAAAAATAAAATCTTTAAAAAATTGATTTGTGTTATCCACTTAACTAAATGTTACGCTACTGGTATTATTAGTCATTTATTTAACACCTAATATGTGCAGAGTTTTTAGAGGTGGATCACAAGCCACATGGTCTGTGAAGCAGACAATTAATTTTACAAAGGGAGAATTATGAAATTTAGTCACAGTTTATGGGCACAGGGAGAGTTTGGTGTTAATATTATTGTGAGTCAAATTCTTAAAATTTTAACTCCTAATCTTTTTATTCCTTTCATACCCAGCAGTTCCAGACTAAAATAGATAATTATAATAAGATTCTACTATAATTCTAATGATCCCTCCATCTGCTTTGCCAGCCTAATTTTCTCTGGCCTCAAAGTAAACCTTTTAACAGGGCCATGGGAAGAATGAGAAAATTTGTGGGAAGAGACTATTAGTTCTTTTTAAAACATATTGAATTTCGTATTTGTCTTTCACCTGGTGGGGTGCAAATGGAGACAACTGTACTTGAACAGCAATAAAAAAATAAAAATAAAATAAAACATATTGAATTTGAGGTAAGTATCAAAGGAAATTCAGGTGAAGGAGAAGTGAAATTGAAACACAGATGTAGCAATCAATATTAGATTAACAATGGTGATGTCAGCAGAAAAGACATAGAAAGGACTTCTACAAAGGCGAGGTCCCAGTAAAAGCAGTAAGATTGCTGGCCAAAACAAAATTAAAATTAAAGTTTCAGAACTCTGGATACTAATCAAAGACTTGCAGCAATATAATGCACATTTATTAAATAAAAATGATTAAATCTCCTAAAAATAGTGATATTTTTGGCATTTAACTTTCACATTTGCCATTCCAATAGCCCCATAATTGTTATGATAACCAACAGTATAGAAGACACTAGGTGGTGCAGAATGTGTTAGAAGCACCCAAAAAAACCATTCTTTTCCTAGAAATATACAATCTTCTAAAACTGAATCAGGAAGTATTAGAAAATTTGAATAGACAGATTATAGCTAGTGAAATTGAAGCAGTAATAAAAAAAATCCAACAAATGGAAGTCCTGCACCAGATGGCTTCACAGGTGAATTTTACCAAACATTCAAAGAAGAACTAACATCTACCTTTCTCAAATTTTTCAAAAAAAATTCAATAGTAGGGAAAACTCCCAAGCTCATTTTATTAGGCCTGCATTATCCTAATTTCAAAACCAGATAAAAACACTACAAAGAAAAAAATATATAGGCTAATATTCTCAATGAACATACATGCTAAAATACCTGAGAAAATATTAGCAAACCCATCCAGCAACATATTTAAAAGATTATACATTATGATCAAGTTGAGTTTATTCCAAAGATGCAAGGTTGGTGCAATATCAGCATACCAATAAGTGTGATATACCACATAAACAAAATAAAGGATCAAAATCACATGATCATATAAATACATGCAGAAAAAACAATTAATAAAATTCAGCACCAATTTATGACAAAATTCTCAGCAAAGTGGGAAGAGAGAGAACACAGCTCAATGTAATAAAGGCCATATATGGCAAACCCACAGTCAACATCATACTCAATGGACAAAACTAAAAGTGTTTTCCTTAAGAATAAGAGCAAGACAGGGATGTCTATTTTCATCACTCTCATTCAACATAGTGCTAGAATTCCTAGCCACAGCAATTAGACAAGAAGAAGAAATAAAAGGGATCCAAACTGGAAAGGATGAAGTAAAACTGTCATTATTTGCAGATCACATGAGACTATACAGAGAACTCCAAAGATTCCACAAACAACTACATGAACTGATAAGTGAATTCAGTAAAATAACAGGATTCAAGATAAATATCCATAAATCAGTTGCATTTTTATACAGCAACAATGAACTATCAAAAGTGAAACTAAGAAAACAATCCTGTTTACAACTATACTTGAAAAATTATATGAAAAAAACTGAGAAGATTAAATAGGTAGAAGCATATACTGTATTCATGGATAGGAAAAATTAACATCAGTAGCATGTCCATATTACTCAAAGCAATATACAGATTCAATCCAATTCCTATCAAGATACCAATGGTGTATTTTACAGAACTAGAAAAAATATTCAAAAAAATTATATGGAACCACAAAAGAAATCCTAAATAACTACATTAATCTTGAGAGAGAAAAAAAAAAAAAAAACATTGAAAGAATTGTGCTTCCTGACATCAAACTATACTACAAGGTCATAGTAATCAAAATAGCATGACACTGGCATAACAGACATATCAATCAATGGAAGAGAATAGAGACTTCAGAAATAAATCCACACCTTTATGGTCAATTAATACTTAACAAAAGAGACAAGAACATACAATGAGGTAAAGATAGTCTATTCAATAAATGGTGCTGAGAAAAATTGAACAGATAACATGCAAAAAATGAAACTACACCACTTTCTTACACCATGCACAAAAATATACTCAAAATGAATTAAATACTTAAATTTAAGACTTGAAGCCATAAAAATCCTAGAATAGAACATAAGCAGTAAAATCTCAAACAATTTTCATAACAATATTTTTTCTGATATATGTCATCAAGCAAGAGAAGTAAAAGAAAAATAAACAAATGGGAATACATCAAACTAAAAAGTTTTTGCACAGCAAAGGAAACCATCAACAAAATAAAAAGACAACCCACTGGTAACAGGACATATTCATCAATAATATATCTGATAAGGGATTAATATCCAAAATTATACAGAACTTACAAAACTCAACCCCAAATAAAACCAAACATTCAAATTAAAAAGTGGGCAAATGACCTGAATAGACACTTCTCCAAAGAGCACATACAGATGGTCAATAGACATATGAAAAGATGCTCAATGTCACTAATTATCAGAGAAATGCAAATTAAAACCACAATGAGGTACGACCTCACACCTGTTAGAATGGCTATCAATAAATCAACAAAGAAGTGTTGGCAAGATTATGGGGAAAAGGGAACCCTCTGACACTGTTGGTGGGAATACAGATTAGTTCAGTCACAAGGAAAGCAGTGCAAAGATACCTCAAAAAGTTAAAAATGGAACTGCCTCATGACCCAGTGATTACACTTCTGGAAATTTATCCAAAGAAAGCAGAAACACCAATTCAAAAGAACATAAGCACCCCTATGCTTATTTTAGCATTATCTACAATCATCAAAATATGGAATAAGCCCAAGTGCCCATCAATAGATGAATGGATGAAAAAACTATAGGCAGTTACACAATGGAAATCTACTTGGCTATAAAAAAGAAGAAAAAATTCCCCCTTGCAACAGCATGGATGGACCTGGAGAACATTATGCTAAGTGAAATAAGCCAGCCAAAGACAAATACCATATGATTTTACTCATATGTGGAACGTAATGAACAAAACTGAACTAACATAGAGAAAGACTCACTGCTGGAAAGCAGGCTGGCAGATCTGGTTGTGGGTGGAGGCTGTTTAGGGGGTAGAGGGTAGAGCAAAAAGGAAAAGGGATTAATGGACATGGACAACAGTGGTGATTGCAGGGGGTATAGAGACCTAAGTGGGAGAAACAGTCATGGAAAAAATACAACTGAAAAAAAGCCAGATAAGGGAAAAGTTTAAATAAGGAAACAATGGTCATCAGGGTAAAACTTTAATGTGGGTAGGGGGAATGGAGGTAAGGTTGAAAAGACATTTGACTTGACAATTAGAAAGTCTCTGAGAAACACCAAGAGAATAATTTTAGTAATGTGGTGAGGGTGGTAAGAATGAGTGAATGAGGGGATGTAAGCAATGTTAGTACTCCACTGTTTTAAGCACTTTGTTAGTAAAGAAAATAAATAAAATAGAACAAGAAGTCAAAGAATTGGTAATATTATGGGAATATTTTTAAGCATGCAAGAGAATTCAGTATAACACAGACTTTCAACTGTGTGGGAAGTCAGATTCCCTAACCCCTTCATTGTTCAAGGATCAACTTATTGGGGAAGACAATGATTGAGTGAGGTACTAAGTAGGCAGGACAGGGTAGGATTAAACATTTACCTGCGCGAACTCAATAAAAGAAAGGCCATATGCTTTTCAGAGAGAAGAGATATTGGTTGTGGTTAGGGGCATTAGAAAATCATAATGGGAGTTTTTTTCAATGCTTTCCAAAGTGTAGTCCATAGAACTTCTTATGTCAAAATTAGCACAAGTGAACATTAGAAATGCATTTCTGAGTCTCACTAAGATGTATGAAATGATCATTGTTGACACTGGGAAATCTGTACTTCAGTTTGAGAATCTTGGCAATTAGGCATTTAGGTGAAGGATAAATTAAAGAATTGTCAAGAATGTTCAGCTTAGATCAGGAATTTATAAAGTAGTGGTCCCCAAACACTAGCATTCATCAGAATCACCTGGAGCATATATTGAGCACAGATTGCTGAGTCCCCTACCCACAGTTTCTAATTCAGTAGGCCTTGAGTGAGGCCTGAGAACTTGTATATCTAACAAGTTTTTAGATAATGTGGATACTGCTGGTCCAGGACCTACAATTGGAGAGCCACTGCCATAGTTAATCTAATCACTCTGGTGCTGAATAACTCATAATGTGGAGAGCAGAGAAAACTGACAGCAAGATGTCCTTAGGACTGAAGACTGACAAGGTAGTAGAAAGACCAGGGGAGCTCTGGAGAGAGAAGGCATTATTGAACAAGGCACCAAAGTGGACAGGCTGTTTAAGAGAAAGGAAGCTAAGTGTTTGTAAAGAAAGGGAAAAGCTAGCAGGATGGAAGACACTATGAAAAGGAAAGAGAATGGTCAGAAATGTAAAAGCAGTATGTTTTGGCCGAAAGGAAGTTTAGAGTTAAAATTCTTTGAGGTGACAATAAGTAATAAGATGGGTTCCTGTATGATTTGGACTGCTATGAACACTCTGGTTCATGGAGTCCGTGTGATGTGGCTGCTATGAACAAATTCACATGGACTACAGAACTCCTGTGGAGGAAAGGGATGGCACAGCCACTCTTTCAGTGAAAGAGAGGGCCCTGACCCTTGACTGGACAGACTTGTATTGCTTTTCTGGGCATATTATATAGAGGATGGTCCTCATTTACTATGCACAGGTTCACTTTAGGTAGTTACCTTTTACAGAAAACAAAGGAGAGGGTGTTGCTAATTAAATCAAAGAAGAAGGATATTTGCAAATGCAAAGGGAAAAGTGGTTGAACTGTCCTTGGGAGATTTAGCATAGATTTTAGGATGTTACTTTAAACATATGCAATAAACGTTTGCTGCCTCAATTCAGGGTGAGGGAGCTTTAGCAAAAGCAAGCCTCAAAGCAGCCTAAGTACAATGCAGGCCTGATTACCCATGGCCAGGGTACTTATCTGTGGGCATGGGTCCTGTGTGCTAACCTCACTCCCTGTCAATTTTCCGAAATCAGAGACTGGGCTACATTACTGACCGCCACGCGGAAAGGTTGCCTATACCTGTGAGACCATGTTAATGGATCAGTGAATTAACAGGGAGAAAAGGGGTGTCAAAATGTGAAAAGTTCAAGACTGTGAAACCAGGCTGTGGACTTGTCATGAGAATGTATGGTGAAGTCACCAGGAATGATAACAAGGAAAGGGATGGAAAAGGAAAGCCTGAGCCAGGTGCTAGACCAGGTGCTAGAAATAGGTCTAAAACACTCAGATGTTACATTTTGTTGCTGGATTTCTATTGATATATATAAAAGTATTAAAAAAGATAGCTATCAAGCACATCATAGTGGTTGTCTCTGGGAAACAGCAAGAGAACGATGCCTCTAAAGATATGGTCAAAGTGGAATTTTATAAAAACAAAAGATTCATTTTTTTTAACAAAATGAAAGATGTATATGTAACATGTGATTTTTTAAAAATATATACATGTAAAAAGGCTAGAAAAATTGTTAAAATTAACAGCTTTAAAATCTGTGGCATGATAATATATATGGGTGTTTGTTATATATTGTTCTTTTAAAAAGTATAACTTTCTTTTTAAAGTATATTTTATTGATTATACTGTTATAGTTGTCCCAATTTTTCCCTTTGCCCCCCTTTGCCTAGTACCTCCCTTTCCTTCCAACAATGCCCACCTATAGTTCATGTCCATGAGTCGTGTGTGTAAGTTCTTTGGCTTCTCCATTTCCTAAAAATGTATGAATTTATAAAGGAAAATTAAGTGTTCTAGAATTATTCCAGAAACATAATTGTTCTGTCTCAGGGAAAAAAAATAATATTTTGTTAGAAGTGGTCAGACTATATACTAAATGTTCATATCTTGTGGTTGGTCTAGACCTGTCCACAGTGGTGCATGTACTCCCAAGCTAGTTATATGTACACCTTCTTCTGTGGAAATCCCAAAGGAATCTTTGGAGAGTGATTCCATCACAAACTTACATATTTAAGAAAGTCACAATTAAAGAGTGGGGTATGAAAAAGCTCATTGCTCCATTAAAGACCAGACAAAAGGAAAAAAGAAAAGAAATTCTCCCTTGGGAGAAGAAAAGCACAGAAGATAATAGAGTGTTTAAGTTACTTGTACTTCGCACAATCCCCCTTCCAGCTGGGCAGTTTATTCTAAGACACACTGTTCTTATCACTATTCTTGGAATAACTCTTGGGTCTGAGTCTGACATTCTGTCTGAAACTATAAAAACCTCTTCCTCTACAGTTAGCACAGCCATAGAATAATGACACTGCATTAGAGACATGAATCACAGCATAAATAATTTTTTATTATGATAAAATAAATCATTGGTTGTCTGTTTCTACAAGCATAAGCAGAAAATGCATTGGACTTTCTATTGTTTTATTATGCACTGGAACTGAAACCATCAGTTGTTGAATAATGTGTTTTTAAAATATCTGTATAGCCCTGGCTGCTGTGGCTCAGTGGTTGGGTGCCAGCCTGTGAACCAAAGGGTCACAAGTTTGATTCCCATTCAGGGCACATGCTTGGGTTTTGGGCCAGGTCCCCAGTAAGGTGTGTATAAGAGGCAACCACACATTGTTGTTTTCCCCCTCTCTTTCTCCCTCCCTTCCACTCTGTCTAAAAATAAATAACTAAAATCTTTAAAAATGTCCTTTACACCTGTAATGGAGGAAAAGATATGTAATCTGGCAGATCCTTGGTCCAAGCATGGGTGATTCTTTTACTGCAGAAGAAAAAAAAGTCTTAACACCTCTAACATAATAAAGAGGCACAGTAGCAAAATAGAAAACAAGTATAGTGGTAAGGGAGGGGAAAATGAAGCTAAAGTCATAATAGTCTCTATAAATATACCACACTAGGTTGAAATTAAAGAAACAAAGGGGGTTTCATTTGCAGTATCTTTGGTGGGCCACACAGTCCTGCAGTTAATAGAAGAGTATTAATCCTTTGTGCAGATAAACTAGTGTACACTACAGTAACAAATAATCCCCAAGACATAGTAGCCTGGAGGTTGATTTCTCATTTTTGTGACAATTCCAAAAATCCTTTTGGTTTGGTGCTATGCTGTTGCCATCATCCTCACTTTAAATTTCAGACAGATGGAGCAGCTACTATTGTAGAATGTTGCCAGTCGCTATGGCAGAAATAAAAAAAGAATATCACATGGGCTTTTAAGACTTCTGCCAAAGGTGATTCACATAATTTCTCCTAGCAATTTATTGGTCAAGACAAATCATATGGCTAAGTTTGATAACACAATCGGTCTTCTGCTCCTATAGCTCTAGCTTGCTGTACCATGCTTCAGTGGATTTCATACTTGTTAACATGTCCAGGTTTCATGGAAAACTTTCCCATGAGGAGAGACAAAAATGTGGGATTAAAATGAGGAGCAGTGAAGTGATTTTTATGGTGCAAAAGCCCCTTTTCAGTGGTATGAAAAAAAATCACCACAGCCTAGCCCATTCATGCATAGGATAAAGGTATTGTCAAAGACAGGCATAAATTTGAAGGAAAACATAGGAAATATTGATGAAAGTGGAAAGACCTGAAGGTTTCCATCTGCCCAAGAATTGACCAAAGATAGTTCTGAACCTACTTCTCATCCTTCCCACTGCCAAGGGAGAGGTAGAATTACAGTCTATTTAGGCAGAAAGAAACTTTTGAGCCTGAAAGTCTCTTCTAAAATACTAAGAAACTGAGCCACAGAAATGAAGTAAATGATATAATCAGTAAAGGCAGTACATAAACAAAGGTGAACTTATCCTCTTGGAGATTTTATCCAGCCTGCATTTACTCACCTACCAGTTCCAATCATCTCAGAGTATTTTTGTGTTTAAATTCATCAACTTCATTCTGTCCTGTTTAGAAAAAAAAAAAAAAAACACATCCTTTTTTTCCAATCCCCACCTCTCCCAACTTCTTGAGAAAGAGCTCCTTCCTAAGTTCTGCTTTGCTCATCATCTTCTACCTCTCCTTCCTAGACTTTATTTCTCCTTTATTTGACTCTCAGATATTGAGAATACGTGGTCCACATCTGGTTGACATGTAATTTGCAAGAAGACAGGGGGTCTTCTGCTGATAACCTCATAAAGAAAAGTTTCAAGAATTCCACTACTGAGTTTTCTAGCACTGTCTTCACTCACTCCTGTTTCTCCCAAGATCTTCAAAAATCCCTCAAGTTCCATTTCTAGTCTAAAGGTTTCCCTTGTATTATTACTCCAATCTCCAATAAGTTTCCTTTTTTTAAAAAAATGTTTTTCAAGCCCTGGCTGGTGTAGCTCAGTGGATTGAGCGCGGGCTGGGAACCAAAGTGTCCCAGGTTCGATTCCCAGCCAGGGTACATTCCTGGGTTGCAGGCCATAACCCCCAGCAACCACACATTGATGTTTCTCTCTCTCTCTCTTTCTCTCTCTCTCACTCCCTCCCTCCCTCCCTTCCCTCTCTAAAAATAAATAAATAAAATCTTTTTAAAAAATGTTTTTTCCTTAAGATAATCACAGCTGGTTTCTGATGCTTACAACCAGGAACCCTATCTAATTCCCTCCCCATTATCCACAGCCAGTGAAATAAAGCCCAAATCCAAATTCCTAAGCCCAATATCCAAAACCCTTAAACTTTCAACTCACAATGTTAGCAATCACAGCATTACTTCATATGTCTTAGCTTGGGTTGACTAGAAAATAGTGCCTGGGGCAAACGTGTGCATGCTAAGCTTTTTGTGGGGGAGATAAGCAGTCCAAGGTAATTAGTTACAAGGAAATGGAGGACTAAGGCAGGAAAGGAAGAAGAGAAAATGCAAGGAAATGCATTATCAAGCTGGCTACATATTTTTTTAAAAGTGTAATTGCTTGTTCTTACTAGGTATCCTCAGAGAGGCCATGTGAAGCTACCATCTCCCTAAACAGCCCAACTGAGAATGGCGCCTAACTAGGAATTCATCAGTCAGTTTTTTCCTATCTTTCTTCTAACCTTATTTGTTAAAGTTCACACCATGGGAAATTAACTCATTCCAGTTCTGGGTTGCATTATGTGACCCCTTTAGCAATAGCTGGAGAATCTAGATCCCACTTATGGCTGTGTGGAACCATATTTAAATCTAAAAGTAGTGGAAGGAGCCAGAGTCTCCTGGAAGCAAGGGACTCCCATTGATTCCATCACCACACAGTGGACTAAGGCAGCATAAGTGGCACTAGAGATACATGAAGCTGAAAGGATCTAAGGAGGCACACAAGAGTTATTAGTTATACTATGAACAATACACACCCAAGAAGGAGACACAGAACAAACACCAGTGTCCATTCTTCCAGCCAGGCCCCTGATACTTCTTCTCATGTGGGCATTAACAATAGTTGATGTGTGCAAGTGGTTCAATTTTTTTAAAACTAAGATTTTTACCATTCATCAATGTGATTTATTAATATCTTGGTCAAACAAAAAGCACCTGTTCAATACACATTTTTAGAAATCTTTACCCATATCCTTCACTCCTAAACAAATTTCTGGATTATAACAATGCTGACTAAACAATAATTAAATATCCCCCTAAAATCATCAGTGAGGAGAAATAATCACTCAAAAGTACTAGTTTTCAAACAAGAGATGAATAAGTCCCCAGGAGACATTATAAAATATAATTTTAAAATTACTTAACATTTTAATTCAAATATAACTGTTTATAACCTAGTATTTCTCAAGAAAAAAAATAGAAATATGTTGGAAAAAAGTGGAAGTCAATGTTTTGCATTTTATCCTTATTATTCTGAAGTAATCACTCAAATAAAAATTGACCATAATGTTAGTTCCTCAATGCTCAATTGTTTTCAAACTTGTTTTTCAAGTGACTATATTATGTTAATTTTACCATTCAGTTATCAGGTTCCTATGGAACCACATAACTCCTGATTTAGAAGGTCCTTGGTATCTCACCACTCCACACCCCAAACTTAGGACTAACTAGGGAAAATGACATAGGTACATAGATAGCTGGTGCTTAAACTCCAAATTTAATGCCCCCTCTCAGTCCTGTTCACTGAGCACTCCAGAAACACAAAACAAACAAACAAACAAAAACATGAAAAAGACTGATTGGTATACAGGAGGTAGAATAAATTTGTGTTAGATGAGCAGTTTTCCCCACCCATGGGAATCTTGTAGTGGAAAGAAAGCAAGAAATATACAGCCAATTGATATGTGACCACCTTTCGGTCACCTTCAGACAGCAATCTTGCTGCCCCCTCCTCATGTCCCTCCTCCTGATGCTGTTCAGGACCAGACTGACATTACATTCTTACTTGTTCTCTTTCATCACAGGAAAGAAATTCTGGGACAGAAAAGTGGAACAGGAAATGGCTGAAGCTGTCACCCTGTTACAACCCTATTCATAGCAGTCTTTCAAAGGTTAACTGGAGTTGAGTATACAGCAGGCTTTCTCCACCTCTTCTAGGCTCTCAGGTTACTTCATTGCACCTCTAAGATATAACAGTAGGGTAATTAGCAAGAAACATTTCAAACTACCTGGGATGAGGTGTCTTGATCAAGGCTGTTTTAGATGTGTCACAATGTCAAACAATTTGTGCTTGAATTTTGTCAAAAGATCAGTTCTTACACAAAACAGTGCTATTACACCTTCTGACTTGTAATCATGTTGGTTTAATGCTATAAATATAGGATGAGGTAAAGAGAAGAATTAGTGCTTGAAGACAGAGGGTAAGTGACATTTCTCTTAATCACCTTACTGACTTTTCTGGTTCCCAGCGAGTCCAGTCTGTCTCTCCTTACTCCAAAACTCTTGAAAGCAAACTCTAAGTTAAGAAATTCCAAGGACTTTCTCTGTTTGAAACAAGTATAATAACAATAATAATAATAGGTATGTATGTATCATACTTTGTAGAGACATTATTTATAATCTATGCATCAATCTACCAAAGAAGCAACATCATCTGTCCCAATTAGAGATGAGATAAAAAGAAGCCTAGATAATTTAAAGTTGCACATAAGTTTCAACCCATGAATTTCCATGGGTCCCTTGTACCATAAAGATCCATTTCTCTTTAATAAGAGGAAATGGTGGTGCCTTTTCTAGCAAAAGATAATTAAAAATGATAATACATAGGTCGTACTATTACATATAACTATAGACCTTTCATAATTTTAATTTCATGCATCTCCCTCTCCAACCACTGCCTTTATGTTTTCAGTTCACTTCCTTGAGTACCTTGAGCCCCATAATTCTTCAGCCCCACTGAGACTTACAATTAATTGAGTCTATTATTTTTTATTATTTTGCATACCCTAGGTACCACCACTTCATTTATTATCTAGTTAGAAAACTTATGGACAGTTATCATCAACACCAAGAACATAACATAAACTTTCTCTTCTCTCAAATCCTTATTCTCACATGGCAAAACCCCAACCATAGTTAAATTTAGCTCTTCAACTATTCTATGACTCTACCTTTATATCTGAATGTGGCTGGAGAAAAACATGTACCCATGCTGACTGTTCTTTTAAATCTATGACAACTAACCTCAGAAGGGTCCTTAATGCTAACCTGGTAACCACATTATATTTCCTAGTCTCTTCTCTCTACTACTCTTTATAGAACTTTTTCATACTTTTCCCACATTTTCAATCCCCCAACACTTTCATTTTCTTGGTCTCACCTGATCTTGTTTTTTGTTTCACCTGCCTATTAGAATTTATATCATACAATTAACACTTTCTATTGTTGCTAAGGATGGACTGCCTGTGATTCTAGCAAAAAGAGTTGTCCACTAAAGCAGGAATTAGGGAGAAGTGAGTGAGTTCAAAAGTTCAGAGACTTGCAGAGTTGGAAGATGTAGGTGGTTTTCACTGCTGGCTATCACATAAAAAACTGGAAAAACCTTTAAACCACAAAGTGCTTTAAAACTAATTCTCAAAGCAAGGACCAGACAAAAGAGCATCTGTCATGTTCTTTGTGAAAATCACTGAGATTTTAGGACCATTTGCTCCTGCAGCACAATCTTCCCTATCCTGACAGAAGCTCAAACCTGCTCAAGCAGTCTTTCCAAACTCATTCATAGAAATTCAATCATTTTCATTATTCAGGCCAAAACCTCAGAAGTCATTCTTGATTTTTCTCTTTGATTCATACTCTCAAGAAAAACGGAAAGTATTGTCCCTACTTTGAAAATATACCCAGACTCTATCTACTTCTCATCATCACCACTATTACACCCTGATCAAAACTGACATTGATAGGCAGAATAATGACACTACCCCAATGATATCCACACCCTAACACCTAGAACCTATGAAAATGTTGCCTTACATGGAAATAGTAATTTTTCAGGTGCAATTAAGAGTGTGAATTTTGAAATAGAAGATTATCTGTATTGTCTAGGTGAAATCGATTAATTAAATAAATCCCCAAAAGCACAGAATCTTTCTCAGGTAGGTCAGAGAAATATATGACAATGGAATATGAGTTAGAGAGACAGCAGCATGAGAAAGATTCCACACCTTGTGGCTGGTTCTGATATGTAAGGGGTTAGGTGCAAGGACTGAAAAGAGTCCTTTACAAGCTGGGAATAGCCCTGAGCTTACAGCAAGCAAGAAAGTAGGGACCTCAGTCTCACAAACACAAGAAACTGAATTCTGCCAACAGCCCAAATCAACAGAAAATAAGTCCTCCCACTAGAGCTTCCAAAAAGGAACACAGCCAGCCAACACCTTGATTTTTGTCCCATGATACCTATACCTACTGATCTACAAACCTGCTTGATAACAAATATTTGCTGTTTAAGCCATCAATTCTGTGGTAATTTGTTACAGTAGCAATAGGAAACTAATACAGGCATCATCTCTCTTTTGGATTATTGTAAAAGTGTTTTAAATGAACTGATCCACCTGCTTCCATCCTTAACTCCCTCCAGTGTATTCTCAACAGAGAAGTCAGAGTGGTCATTTTAAATCATGTCAGATCATGTCACTTGTGCCACTTGTCTGCTCAAAATGTCCAATGATTTTTTAGGTCACTCAGAATAAAAGTTAAAGTCATTACAATGTCTTTTAAGGTCACAATCTAGTCCCTTATTATCACTCTTATCCCTACTTTACTAGTCTCAACCTTGTTTACTTTATTACAGCACACTGTATGTTTTGATATTCCCTGAATATATATATAGGTATGTGCCTCCATCTAACGCCATTTGCACTACCTAGTCTCTCTGCCTAAAATAGTCTCCCATCAGATATATATTCAACTCTTGCATTCTTCAGGTTTTGCTCAATTGTCATTTTCTCAGACAGATTTTCCATGACTATCCTATTTAAAATTACAATATCCTTTCAGTACTTTCCTTTTTTATTTTTTCAATAGCACCTGTTGTTTTCAAATATATTCCTTATTTTACTTATTTTATTTGTTTCTGTCTTCCTGTACTAGAAGTTGAGCTCCACGAAGGAGTGATATTTGACTGATTTTGTTTACAGATTTATCCCTCAATACCTGGAATAGGGTGTGGGCACCCAGTAGATACTTAACAAATATTTATTGAATGAATAAATAAGTGAATAAATGAGTTAATGAAAAGAACTAGGAACCTCTGCATGGATCGGAGTAATCAGAATTTAGTGGCATAAGGCTGGTGAACTCTAAAAACCCACTCTTGGGACTTCCACAGTCTTTGCACATATCCTTGTTTATACACACACTTCACAGACTCTTTCTTAGCTGTTCCCAATATTGGCATATACAAATATTCAGTGGCAAAAAGGTTTCTGATAAATTATTTGCAAGCCTCATTTGTTTTAAGCAATATCTATTATCATCACAATTTCAAATATAGGGAAAAATTAGATCATGGCTATGTAAGATCAGTATAAGGTATAGTGGTTAAGAATATAGTCATACCAGTTTACATCTTGTTTCTACCACTTATTATTTATAGGACCTTAGGCAAGTTATATAGTTACTATTAACCTGAGTTTCATTATATGTACTATGTGATTAGTAATACTTAACTCACAGTGTTATTGAGAGACTCAATCAGTTAGCATATTTAAAGTATCTAGAATAGTTCCAAACACATACAAAGTATGAAATACTTACCTGGAAATCATTATTGTTATCTCTAGAATGTTTTCCATTCATGACCACCTCAAGTTCTGCTTTACCTTTGGTGCCAATCATGCATTCTACTTTTCTGAAGACTTGCTATCTACACAAACACCTGCTTCCTTTTACCATCATATTCCCACTTTTCCCATTGGCTCTGAACTAAAGCTGCAGGTTTTTTTCCTTGGAAGTACAGGGTCAGACATAGGACTGAAACTCTACTGAGTCTTGAAGGACGTTTGATCAGAAAAGTGCACAGAAACACATATGAGAGCATTGGGGATAGGATCTTGTGGTCCAACTTACATTTTTACATCGCCTTCTCTTCCCCTTTTCTCCTTGGTTCTACCCATTGTGCAGTGGGAGGTTCCTTCATTATTCACAAAGACACCCTTACTAGAATTATGGGAACAGATCACAGAGTAAAGAATGTTAGAGACAAAAAAAAACCCCAAATATCAACCAAACAATCCCTTCTTTCATTGGTGAATCAATTTCAAAGTCATTCATGGAAGAATCAGGACTCAGATTGAGATCACAGTTATCCTGTGTGCTTCTCAGACACACCCAGCATAGCAAACTGGAAAAAAAAAAACATTCATTTCTACACTTCCCAAAGCCATATTAATTGATCTTATCCTTCACTGTTTTTTTTTCTCTATTACATTGGAACAGTAAAGAAACAGGAGTTAAGGCATAGAAATGAAAGGAAGTAGCAGGTATTTTTCAAAAGAGAATTTTAATAACTTACTCTTCAAGACTCAAGCAACTGTATTATCTCTTCTGAATTAATCTCCAGCTGTTGTGCTAGACAGAATTCAACTTCAAAAATGAGAGGCTTTAATTTAATCAATTTATCTTCTCTGACTCATTAAAATTTTCTTTCCTATTAAAACATTCTCTTTAGTATCTAAAGGTAAACCAGACAGGTGGAAAGAGCAGGAGGAGGTAAATTATCCAGTGTGATGTACCATAATTCAAAAATGCCTCCATTATTGTTGGATGCAATGGCGTGTTAGTACAGTGTGAAGGACAGAATTTACTCATGCACACACATACACATACAGGAGCTAAGTCAAAATAACAAGCATTTTTGAATGAGACAATATCTTAACTTTTTCAGTAAAATTTCAGCAGACTCTGGAGAATCTAAAGGCAGGGCTGAACTTACAGTAGACTTAATAATAGATTTTAGATACTGACCCCTGAATCTGTGTAGATGCATGAAATGGTTATAATCTCAATTCTGTTAAAATAACTATTTCCAAATCACCATCATAGAATACAGCAGGGGCCTTCCATCAGTACAAAAAGCTGTTATTTTTTTAAGTTTCCACTTTCTGTAAGAGAGCAATGTTTTTCTTTGCAAAGTGATAGTCTTTTCAGCAGCTGAGAATAGTGGGGGGGTTGTTTTGTTTTGTTCTTTAAAATATTTTATTTATTTATTTTTAGAGAAAGAGAAAAAGAGAGAGAAAGAGAGAGAGAGAAACATCAATGTGTGGTTGTCTCTTGTGCATCCCCTACTGGGGACCTGGCCTGCAACCCATGCATGTGCCCTGACTGGGAATTGAACCAGCAACCCTTTGGTTCACAGGCCAGCACTCAGTCCACTGAGCCACACCAGCCAGGGCAGCAGTTTTAAACTGTTTTGTTTAAACAGTTTTAAACTCTATATCCAGAGGGGTAAGAAATTAATATAATAAGTCTGTTTTTATAAATGGACTTAAATGTATAGAAATAACTAACTGACCCTGGACTGTGACTGATCTGTTTACAAATCATACACTGTAATTCATTCCAATCCAATTTACTTTTAAGGGCATAAAGGCCTGGGAAACTATGCCAAATGGCATTGTGTTTATCCCATTAGCAGTGGAGAGCCATCAAAGGATTTTGAAAAATAAAATCTCAAGATTACCTTGGGAGATCTGTGTTCATGGGATTAGAATACTAACATAAAATCTTGGCAAGAGATTATGGCCAGGTAGCATCAATTTTTTTTAAAAAAGCAAGAATTCAAGAGTCAATTTTGAGGTAAAGTTGGCAGAAGTTGGTAACTAATTAAGTGCAAAAGGCACTGATCATCACACAAAAATACTTTTTTTTCTATTAATTAAAGAAATCTTAAGCAGGATCAAAAGATCGCCAGCCTACAGGAAGCATTGAAAGCTTCTCTCTCAGATAGGACTACCTTTTTAAAAGGCTAGATCTGTTGTCCCAAAGTCTTAAGAGAAGAAAATTTCACAGGTTTCTTTAAGATATCAATGTTTGAAAATCATTTTGGTAGGGAAGATCAGACAAACTAAGAAACTGAAAAGACATTCATTGCTTAGCCTGAGAGTCATAGTTCTTTCTAAAAGAGGAGACCAGCATTTCATAAGTCTCCTCAGAATCTCTGACTTGGCAGTTCAGTTTGGTTAAAGAAACTAATGCATTGAGCACTAGTCATGTATTAGGTGACAAGGATAGACAAATAAGTAAGACGAATCCTCTTGTCCTCACAGAGTTAATAATGATGGGTCCAGTTAGCCTTTGGTCAGGACACATCTGACATGCTGCAGGCCAGGGTAGATGGTTTCCTCTGTGTTCTCAAAACCCTTCTACATGTCTCTTTCACTGTACTAACCACATTAATTTATAACTCTCTGCTTAGGTGTTCATTTCCACCTAAAGACTGTGAGATCCTGAGGTGCAGTGGCCATGTTTGCAATTCCCAGAAACTTGGACAGTGCCTGGTACATACCAGGAGTTCAAAAAGTGAACAGATCTTGACTTTATTACTGAAGTGAGTTTATATCTTCTCATTCTAGAGTCAGAAGGAGCAAGAACTCTGAAGACATTTGATAATTACTATCACCCATTCACAGGCTTTTCTTATTGAAGTTTAGAGATACTAAAACTTTTAATCATTTATGCTGGCTTATTCTCTCAGTAACTTAAACACATTGATAGCTCTTTTCTTCAGAATTGTACAGAGCAAAAGAGCATAGGACTTGAAAGCTAGAGACATAAATGAAATAGTAGCTTGGCCATTTATAATGACAGGCAACCCTTAGGTTACCCATCAGGGAATAGCTGGAGACAATAAGAATGCTGTACTCATAGGATTATTCTGAGGATCCCATTAAGTAATGAATATTGTAAACTATAAAATGATATGGAAATACTTGTGTAATATATTGACTACATGAAATGCCCACCAAGAAAAATGCATGATTATTTTCCTTGAGTTAAAAAAAAAAACTTTTTATTTAGATGCATATGGAATGTTGGACTAACAGCTGCAGCTTTCAATTCTGAAATATGGTAAAGTAATATTTATTCCAAATATTTTAAGCAACAACATATCACTAAATGACTAATGTGCCATAAGACTCTAGGATTTATGCTAGAGAAATTTTACAAGTTTTTAAATACAGTTCTCTTTTGGGTGAAGAGAGTTTTAATAGCTCAGTTGACAAAGAATGATTTTGAATAGGAATGAGAACTTTAATCTTATTTTGAAAACATCAACTGTCCAATTATTATGGGCTCTGTATATTCTTTTTCAATAACTGTGACAAAGAGAATTTCATAGTCAACACCTTCTGCAAATATGCTTTTGGGGTAGAGAGTACAAATATATTTTGGAAAAGAAAATAACCAGATTTAGAGAATTAGACTGCCTTGTTGACTCACTGGCTGAATTAAATAATCCCCCCTCAGACACTTGGCAGACTGAAAAACCAAGCCCTTCAACTTCATGGCTGATTGTGTTTGCTTTTACCTAGTTCATTTTCTCTTAGGTCCCAAAACCTGAATTAAAAGTGTTTTGCTACCTGATGATAGATAATAAACTTCTTAAGTTTTTACTTCATAAACATAAAAGAAGTCAGGATTCTGTCTGCTTACAGCTTGTATTCTAAATGAATACTTTTATTACTGCCTTCTCTATGGTGATAAGCAACTCAGTTAAAAAAATAATATACCTACCTTTCTACAGTAGACTACACTCTACTGAAGGACACAAGTGATGCCAAAGGTAAAAGATAGCATAAATTTGACCAAATTATGATCTTATTTGCAATGACACTGAGAAGTTTTATAAAATAAGTATACATTTAGTTATAATAACTAATGAGTTTCTAAAAAAAATATTTGCTTCATTTAGTAAATATGTGTAGTGTACCAGTTATAGGCCAGGCATTGTGCCAGGTACCAAGGAGCAAGAAAAGACATTCCCTACTCTCATGGAGACTGACATTAATCAGTTGATCACACTGATAAATACAAAATTCTAAATGGAGAAAAATTTTGTGACACAAAGAACTGTGGGCCTCGTAAATAAATTACAAAGAAAACTGTTGTGAAAGAAAGAAAGAAAGAAAGAAAGAAAGAAAGAAAGAAAGAAAGAAAGAAAGAAAGAAAGAAAGAAAGAAAGAAAGAAAGAAAGAAAGAAAGAAAGAAAGAAAGAAAGAAAGAAAGAAAGAAACTGTTGTAGCCAGGCAGTGCAGGGAGAGTGGGCTTTCAGGAGGAGGAAGCATGTGACCTCTAAGAGTTTAAGAAAGGATAAGAACTCATTAAGTGAAGAAGGACAATAAACCCAGAGAGAAAAGACAGTATGTATAAAGACCCTATGGAGAAAGGGAGCAGGATTTGTTTGATAAGCTTAAAGAAGCCCAGTTTAGTTGAAGCAGAAAGAGTTACTTTGGGTGTTACAAAGCATAAGAAGCTTCTAGGAGGGACACTGATGTGACATTATACTGGAACCTAAGCAGGGACAAGTGATGCAGCATTGCACAGGCCATGTCAAAGACATTATTCTTTAACATCTTAAGGCAGGTGAAGATGTTTGTTTAGATATTCAACATATACTTAGAATGCCCACTATTGCCAGGTACTCTTATAAATGCTGAGGATAGATCAATGAATTGAAAAAATACGTGATCACATCCTGGCTTCAGGATAAAAGATGGATTGAAGAGGGGTCAGCATTAATGTCTGGAAAATAGTTTTTAAGCTATTGGAGAAGTTCACATGAAACATGATAGTGGTTTTGTTTGGGCACTGGTGGTGGTGGTGAAATGTAGAGAAGTAGACAGAGCTATGAAATGTTAGGTAAAATTGACAGGACTTTGTGATAGATTAAACTGGCTTGAGAAAAAGGAAAGTATCATCTCCATTTTTGTATTTCTTCCTTGGGACACTGTATTGATAAAGGTAACATTCACTAAAACAAAAAGTATGGAAGAGACAGTGACATTTATTTATATATTTATTTAGTGTTCTTTTTTTAATTTATTGTTCTTCAGTTAGTTGTCCCACATTTTTCCTCATTGCTCACACCAACCCCATTCCCCACACTCCTACAGTCAATCCCCACCCATTGCCCATGCCCAAGAGTCCTCTATTCATGTTCTTTTGCTTGTCCCTTCCCCTTCTTTCCCACATTATCCCCCTCCCCTCTCCACTCTGGCCACTGTCAGTTTCTTCTTTATTTCCAAGTCTCTGGTTCTATTTTCATTGCTTGTTTGTTGTGTTGATTAGGTTCCACTTATAGGTAAGAACATACTGTATTTGTCTTTCACCACCTGGCTTATTTCACTTAGCATAATGCTCTCCAGTTCCATCCATGATGTCATGAAGGGCAGCGGTTCCTTCTTTCTTTCTGCTGTGTAGTATTCCATTGTGTCAATACACCACAGTTTTTCATCTACTCACTTACTGATGGGCATTTAGGCTGTTTCCAGCACTTGACTGTTGTAAATAATGCTGCTATAAAACTGGGATGAATAGGTTCTTTTGAATTGGTGATACACAATTCTCAGGATATGGTCCCAGCAGTAGGATTGCTGGATTGAAAGGCAGTTCCATCCTTAGTTTTCTGAGGAAATTCCATACTGTTTTCCACAGTGGCTGCACCAGTCTGCATTCCCATCAACAGTGTACTAGGGTTTCCTTTTTTTCCACAGTTTCTCCAGCACTTGTTCTTTGCTGATTTATTTTTGCTTAGTTTATTTCTTTTTTTATTGTTTTTCTAGTGCAGTTGTCTCCATTTTCCCCCATCCCTGTCCTCCACACCACCCACCCTACCTCCCACCCTCAATCCTTCCCCCTTTGGCTTTGTCCATGGGTATTTTATTCACATTCCTTGATGACCTTTCCCATTCTTTCCCTTGTTACACCCCTCCTCCCCTCTGGTTACCTTCAGTCTATTCTTTATTTTGATGTTTCTGTTTATATTTTGCTTGCTTTTTGTTTTGCTGTTAAGGTTCCTCTTATAGGTAAGACCATATGATATTTGTCTTTCACCACCTGGCTTATTTCGCTTAGCACAATGCTCTCCAGATCTATACATGCTGTAATGAAGGCTATGAGCTTCTTCTTTCTTTCTGCTTCATAATATTCCATTGTGTAAATGGACCACAGTTTTTTGATACACTCATTTACATATGGGCATTTAGGTTACTTCCTATACTTGGCTATTGTAAATTGTGCTGCTATGAACATTGGAGTGCATAGGTTCTTCTGGATTGGCATTTCAGGGTTCTTAGGATATAATCCAAGCAGTGGAATTGCCAGGTCAAAAGGAAGTTCCATTTTTAGTTTTCTCAGTAACTTCCATACTGTTTTCCACAGTGTCTGCACCAGTCTGCATTTCCACTAGCAGTGTACTAGGGTTCCTTTTTCTCTACAGCCTCACCAGCACTTGTTTGTTGATTTGTTTATGATGGCCATTCTCACTGGTGTGAAGTTTTATCTCATTGGGATTTTAATTTGCATCTCTCTGATGGCTAGTGATGTTGAGAATTTTTTCGTGTGTCTTTGGGTTCTCTGTATGTCCTCCTTGGTGCAGTTTCAGTTTAGGTCCTTTGCCCATTTGTTAGTTGGATTAATTATCTTCCTGGTGTGGAGTCACATTATCTCTTTATATATATTGGAGATCAAATCCTTGTCTGAGATATCATTTGCAAATATGTTTTTCCATATGGTTGGTTCTCTTTCCATTTTGTTGGTGTTTTCTTTAGCTATACAGAAGCTTTTTGTTTTGATGTAGTCCCATTTGTTTATTCTTTCCTTAATATCCATTTTCCTAGTGGATGTATTAGTGAAAATATTGCTGTGTGGGAAATCTGAAATTTTACTGCCTGTGTTTTCTTCTATGATTTTTATGGTGTTTTGCCTTATATTTAAGTCTTTTATCCATCTTGAGTTTGTTTTTGTGTATGGTGTAAGTTGGTGGTCTAGTTTCATTTTTTGGCATTATTTGTCTACATCTCCCAACTCCACTTGTTGAAGAGGCTATTTTTACTCCATTGTGTGTTCCTGCCCCCTTATCAAATATTAACTGACCATATTGACATCAGTTTATTTCTGGGCTCTCTATTCTGTTTATTGGTATATATGTCTGTTATTATGCCAGTATCAGACTGTTTTGATTACAGTGGTCATGTAATATAGTTAGATAAAAGGTATCATGACATTTACTTTCTTTATTGGAAAATAGTGAGGAAGGAACAACCATATATTTTAGTTCATAAATTCAGTCTTAGACATATTGACCCTGAGGTTGTACTCAAATAGAATTATTGAAAAGAGATAGTTGGACATACAGCTTTGGAACCCAGTGAAGAGGTTTTGCTAAGTAAATTTGAGAGTCATCAGACCAGGGATGTAACTTGAAATCATTATGTTATAATGTTCATGACAGGTATGGCTACATCTCTTTTTACTCACAACTGGAATTTTAGAATAGTGCATCTGGCACATTCCAGGTGCTTAATAAGTATTTGTTAAATTATGAAAGCTTAACAGATGAACCCAAAATTCTTTTAAATTTTCTTACATAAGGTCATTAAATTCACTTATCTGAGTTTCTCTAGCAATTTATGGTACATTTTGCCTCTTCACCAAAAGTCATGAGCAAAATATCAACATAATTAATTTAGGGTGGTGCAAAAAATAAATGAGATGGAACATAAATGTGATTTAATCTTGGCAAAGATGACTTTCTCCTTTGATAGAGTAGGTTTCTGATCATTTATATTTTACTATGTAATAATATTGGACACTGATTTACACAATGGAATATTATGCAGCATAAAGAAAACAGGAACCCCTCCTTTTTGCAACAACATGGGTGGAACTGGAGAGTATTATGCTAACTGAAACAAGCTAGGCAGTGAAAGACAAATACCATATGATCTCACCTACAAATGGAACCTAATCAACAAAACAAATGAGCAAAATAGAACCAGAGACATGGAAATAAAGAACAAACTGATAGTAACCAGAGGGGAACAGGAGGAGGATAACGAGGGAAAGAAGGGTTAAGTGAAGGAACATGGATAAAGGATCCATGGACAAGAACAAAGGGGAGAGGATTGAATTTAGGAAAGGGAGGTTGGCTAAGGCAGGGTAGACTAATGAGGGGAAATGTGGACCACTATAATTGAACAAGAATAAATTTTAAAAAAAAAACATAGGAAGGAAAACAACAAAGTAGGAGAAGAATAAGTAAAGAAGGAGGAAATGGCGGTGCAGAAGGAGATAGTGATACAAGGACCGTACAGAACAGAGGTCTTTGAAAAACAGGCAAAGGAATTTTTCCAGTTGATTGTATTTGGCATAAATTCTTCATGCCTGATTCCAAGATCAGGTGAATGTGCTCAAGCCAAAAAAAAATAGAAGTTTCTGTGTGACTTATTTTGTTGAAAAGACAAACTAAACTTAGCCACCTTCCCTTATTTTAGTGTACTCAGTTCACTATAAGAAAATGCCATAAACTGGGTGGTTCATAAACAGCAGAAACATATTGCTTACGGTTCTGGAGGATGAAAATCCAAGATCAAGGTAGCAGTATGAACAGGTACTGGTGAGTGTCCTGTTCTGGGTTACATACTGTGAACTTGGCAGAAGAGGCAAGGGAGCACTCTTAGGCCTCCTTTATAATCCCTTTCATGAGGGTTCTGCCCTCATGACTCAATCACCTCCTAAGCCATAACCTTGGGGATGGGGATTTCAGCATATGAATTTGTGGGGATACAAACTACTTCAGACAAAGCACTCTTTGGCTCAAATCTTCCATTACAGCAAATTGCTCCCTACTCTTCAACAGAAAAACAAAGGTGAAAAATATGGAATATATGTAGGCACCAGCACCCAACATATATTGAACCCTTTTGTGTGTAGAGTTGCATGCTACACTAGAGAGCTGTATAGAGAAGGCATGTGCCTTGCCACTGAAATAGTTAAAGTCTAATATTAGCAATAAGCCCTGGCTGGTGTAGCTCAGTGGATTGAGCATGGGCCTGCAAACCAAAGGGTTGCTGTTTCAATTCCCAGTCAGGGCACATGACTGGGTTGCAGGCCAGGTACCCAGTAGGGGTGCTGGAGAGATAACCACACATTGATGTTTCTCTCCCTCTCTTTCTCCTTCCCTTCCCCTCTCTCTAAAAATAAATAAATAAAATCTTTAAAAGAATAAAAAATAAACTCTGGTATTAGCAATAAAATGCTTAAAATATACTTCTTCAATATATGTATATATTATTATATTTTATTAATACTAAGGCACAATGTGTCATATTTTAACAGCCCTCAAATCAGGATATACCCTCTAATTAATGTCAACTTACAATTGCTGTCAGACAGGACCACATTCATGATGTAGTTGTTATTATCTGCACATAGGAAAACTTGGTTGTTTTCTTAATGACTTGACTGGACAACTATAATTATTTGATATCTCAAACAACAAACCATTTAAGGGCCATTTGATAAAGGAATATCAGTCCTGGTTGTTGTCTGAAAATCTTCCATGGACATTGTATTATCAAAGCTTACAGAATGTGTGCAATGTTTTGGAAAAATTTTTGAAGACAATAGCATACTTTTTTAAAGATTTTATTTATTTATTTTTAGAGAGGGAAGGGAGGGAGATAGAGAGAGAGAGAGAGAAACATCAGTGTGCACCTGCTGGGGGTTATGGCCTGCAACTCAGGCATGTACCCTGGCTGGGAATCGAACCTGGGACACTGAGAGCATACTTTTTTTATGCTTCCTTACATTTTCTTTGTTTTTTTCTTTTTGCCTTTTTTTCATTGTTGTTCAAGTACAGAGCACTCCTTAAAAAAAAAAAACTTGTGCATCACTGACATGTTAGCTGGAACAGAGGATATTACTATGTGAAGAAAAACATGGATATTAATCACTTTAAGCCAAGAAGTGATTTAAAAGAATCAGATTTTCTCTGAATATGAAGACATTTTAGAAATACATTAATCAATTTATTTCACTCATGCTTCCCTTTTTATGTATGCACGAGTGTAATATGCAATAAAATCTGTATTTACATAAGTCTAAAATATATGATCTCACCTTTAACATGAACCTAATCAACAAAACGAACAAGCAAGCAAAATATAACCAAAGACTTTGAAATTGAGAACAGGCTGACAGTGACTAGCGGGGAGAGGGGAGGGGATTATAGGGGAAAAGGGTAAAGGGTTTGCAGGAACATTTTTAAAGGACACATGGACAATAACAAGGCGGGGGGTAGAAACAGGGGAGGGAGGTGGAAAGGGCTGGGGAGGTGGGGGGTGGGGGGAAGGCAGATAATTGTATTTGAGCAACAATAAAAAATGTTTTAAAAAAGAACTCTTTCAGATAGTACCAATAGAAATTCCAGGTGGTAAGGAAGATTTATGTCATAGTTTAAATTGCAGCATTTTTACCATTATGTAAAGATAATGGCATATCTTATAATCAATGGCAGCATCATAGATTCAATGAAATACAATACGAAAATCTGCACAAAACACCAAACCAGTGTTCATGACAACAAATAAACCTTAGGGCTCTTTACAATACTACCAGAAAAATCTGAAGGTAAACTCAATTTAACAAAAATGAGATGCAGCTGAGAACAGACATGTTTGCCATTAATTCAAAGTTGATTATTTTAAAATGAAATATAACTGCTCACTCAAATTGGAGTTAATAAGGTTTAGCATGAGAGATGTTTATAGAATATTGCATTGCTATTTTTTCATTGCTGGTACCTTTCCAGTCACAATAGTCATAAAGAGATTTTTGCCCAGTGTTACACGAGAACACTTATTACTCTATGGCTACTTCTTGACCACACACTCATACACACTGTGTTTCCATCTCTTGATGAATTGCGTTAATTTTCATGAATTACCCTTGAAAGTAATTCTCTTAAACTATTTTCTGAGTCTTTGCCCATGGAGAAATATTTTTATGCTTAGAGAACATAATTCAACATAATTTGTAATGTAGTGTAGGTAAATTTAAATTAAAAATTATAATATGCTATGCTGGATTGGGAGTAAAAGGGAGAAAACTGTACTTAAACAATGATTAAAATAAAAAAATTATAATATGCTCCTTTTGTGCACTTGAAGCAAAACATGACAAAGTTAACATTCTTGAGATATACTACTGGTCCTCTATGTTGGGTATTCTGTTAACCTAGATAGTTGACACCAACAGGAGGATGTTAGAAACTGATTTTTTAACCAATTATATAACTAGGCAGTATACTAAAAACTTTTCAGATAATGTCTCACTTAAACATCACAGCTTCCCTAGGAATACATTAATATACTTGTTTTGGTGGAAGAAACAGCCTTTTGAAGGTTCATTTGCATAAAGTTTATTATTTTTAAATTAAATATTTCATTAATACTAAGGCAAAATGTGTTATATTTTGAATTTTTAGCAAAGGAGATTATTTAAAAATAACTAACCTTGTTGCCCTAGCTGGTGTGACTCAAGTGAATTGAGTGCTAGCCTGTGAAGCAAAGAGTCGTCAGTCTGATTCCCAGTCAGGGCACATGCCTGGGTTGCAGGCCAGGTCTAGCCCCCAGTAGGGGGCACATGAAAGGCAACTGCACATTAATGTTTCTCTCCCTCTCTCTTTCTCTTCCCCTCTCTCTAAAAATAAATAAATAAAATACTTTAAAAATTAAATTAAAAAATAAAAATACCTAACCTTCTTAATTGTTGCCTCAGAAGGATCTGCTTATCACTTAATACTCCTACACAATGTCCCCTGTCCAGGAAAAAAAGTTTCCTTCAAAGAATTTAAAACATATTATCTGAACATATAAATTAATCCATTTCCTTGTTCATCAGATTAATCCCTATTGTCCATTACATTCACCTTAAATAAACCCTTTCAAGTACCTTTAGAATAAGGCAAGGAGTAAACAAATAGCAGGTTTTAACAGCTTTCTTCCTAGACATTGGCAAGCCCAGTCAATAAACTAAGGAGTCCACAGTAAATCTGAAACTGATAAACTTGCAAAGCAGTACTTAGAACTGCAGTGGAGAAATTGAATTTACCTTCTCTAGAATTCTTTTACTCTAGAATCTTTTTCCCAACTGTGCAAAAAATTTAAGCATCACAAGACCTAGGCTTTAACTCAGCTGCTCAATCTAACATCAGATAGATCCCAAGGACTTTATAATTGGTGATAACCCAAAACATTTGCAAGGTGTCTGCATCTTTTCTTCCCCACATTTTTTTCCTTCTTTGTTTATTTGTTCACTTGACACAAATGTTCTTATTAAGTGTCTTTTACATGGCAGCCTCTGAGATATTGCCTGACATTACAGAGATGAATGAAACATACCCCAATCTAGAGAAGTTCATAATCTGACTGAGTAGATAAACACATGAAAATAAAGTTACATTTAGAGGAGTCCATACTTCAACTCTAATTGATTTTTCTTTGATTTAAAATTGCAGACTAGTACAGCCACTGTGGAAAATAGTATGGAATTTCCTCAAAAAACTGAAAATGGAACTGCCTTGAACCTGGCAATTCCACTGCTTGGATTATACCCTAAGAATCCTGAAATATCAATTTAAAAGAACCTATGCACCACACTGTTCATAGCAGCACAATTTACAATAGCCAAGTGCTGGAAGCAACCTAAATGCTCATCTGTAAATGAGTGGATAAAAAACTGTTGTCCATTTACACAATGGAATACTACTCAGCAGAAAGAAAGAAGAAGCTCTTAGATCTTCTCGACAGCATGAATGGATCTAGAGAGCATTATGCTAAGTGAAATAAGCCAGGCCATGAAAGACAAATAATATATGATCTCACCTATAAAAGGAGCCTTATCAACAAAGCAAACAAGCAAGCAAAATATAACCAGAGACATTGAAATTAAGAACAAAGTGACAGTGACCAGAGGGGAGATGGAAAGGGAATAATAGGGGAAAGAATGGGAAAGGTTGGCAAGGAACTTGTGTAAAGGACTCACGGCAAAGACAAAGGTGGGGGTGGATGGGGCAGGGGAAAGTGGTGGTGGGAAAATGGAGACAACCGTACTTGAACAACAATACAAAAAGGAAAAAAATAAAAGCACTGAAAAATTTTTTAAATATTTTTTCTTCAAGTCTAAAACTGAATGAAGTTTCATTACCCATCACCACAATAAGCCCAAACTAAACTTCATTGCAGCCTAGGTTTGTTTTATTTGTCACGGAAATCTATCCTCATTTACTGATTTTGACTACAATTGGGGCAAATGGGATGTATCCTTCATAAATCACAACTTCTGTGCAACGATTTAATGACCTTAGGAAGTGACTCCAAACATATATCATGAGTCTTCTTAGATTCAAAATGACTTTGACTCCTCCTATCTTCCCATTTTGCAGCTATCTTTCTGATTGCCTGATTTGCTGAAACTTCCCCTCATATGTCTGAGGTTCCCTCTCTAGCAGCTTCTTTTTCTTTATTAAAAATGGTTGACATTTTCTTGATAGGAACTAGACTGGTAGCAAAGAAGCTGAGTCATTAGAAATACAAAATCTGTTGTGGTTGCTATAGCAAACAGCTCAGTACTGAGCATATAGTGAGGCTTATTCTGATTCCAGCCCCCAGATTACCTTGGTTTCCCTCTGGTTGAATGTCTGTTCCTGTCACATTTCTGCCAGAGGAACCTAATCTAACAAGGTATCATTTCTCAGAGAGCTGCCCTGCAATGTCACATAAATGATAGTACCAAGGTGATACTCCTGGAGAGGAAAAATAGTGGAAAAGATAGCACTTAAAATATTTACAAAACAACCACCAATACCGAAATGCCCTTACCTGTTTGTTTCATCTTTCTATAACATAATTTATTGGCTCTTCTTAGCAAGGGAACTGTGCCTGCACAATACAAGCCCATTAAACAGCCCTAGCCATTTGTTGCTTCCACTTATGGCCTCTTGGCACTTCACAGCCTTCATTGATCTCTTTTCTTCTTCCTTTTTATAGTATCTAATTTGCCAATTATGCAGAGCATGACAAATATCCTTGAGAAAGGAAAAACAAACCCAAGAAACCTTACTTAAAATAGCTCCTTAAAATATTCAGCTCTAATACCGATTAGTTATTTCCATGAATATATAGTCATATGAGTCCTTCAGGGGTAGTTCTAGATGTTATATGCACTTGTTTTTAAGAGGTATCCAAACCCAAATAAAAATCACATCTCCCTGTTTGGGTATAATTTGCATACACACCTCAGGGAGCCCTGGGGAGCTCAGGCAGGCCCTGTGGCTCCCTAATAGAGGAATTCTAGGTCCCAAAAGGGAATTGTGGGTAGAATCTTGAACCTTATCATTTACACACACATGCACACACACTGCAGTTCTAGGAGTGGTAAGCCAAAGAATACCACATAGTTCGAATTATGCAGCCAGGTAGGGAGTAAAGAAAACTGAACTTGAGTCTTCCCTAGTACAATCTCTGAGGACATAAATAAGCAAAATTTAAAGTACATCTGTGTGATATAAGGGAAGGGGGAAATCTATTTAGAAGATGCACATTACCAGTACAGATGATCCATGGGAGAGGTAACCAGTTGGCTCAGGTCAGTAGGTAGATAACTGATAACTAAGGGGCTTGAGTGCTATAGGATCCAGATTGTGGTTAAGCAAGTGAAAGTAGCACTAGCAGTGTCTGTGAAAACACACAGAGATTTGAGAACTCAATGTTACAGGCATCTCTGCTTTGAAAAGTCTAGCTTATCCATCATTCCATAAATATATATGCATATTTCATCCATATGTCTCCTGGCTGGAATATCCTTTCAGCCTGTAATCTAAATCCTATGAGTCTTCCTCAGCTCACCTTTCCCAGACCATTCCAATCTACTGTGATCACTCAATTTCCTGAGCTTCAATAACATTCATATTGCACTTAAATATTATCTTTTATTGTCATTAGTCTTTTTCCTATACATGCCTAATCTTCCAAAACAACTTTAGAGGCCGCTTGAAAGCATCAGACTCAGGGCTGGATGGTTTATCTTGTTTCCTTATTTACCTTTCATAGCACTCAGCACAATGCATTGCATACAGTAGATTCTCAGTAAATACAAGTTAAAGATATGTCTAAATCAGCCAGAAAATTACTATAGCTATCCTTATGCCTATACTTCACATTTAAGCACAACCAGGACTACCTTAAATCCTTTACTATGTATCACTATTTTTTTACTTCTTGGCATGGATAATAATTACATCCACCTCATCATCATAAACAAAGATAGCTAGTCTCTGTAGACTTTGTTATAGCTGACTTGATTTCCAGGTGCCATTGGACAATGAAAAGGTCTTTAACTCTTCTATCTAATCCAGGTGACATTTTGAACACCTATATGCAGAGCTCTGTGTGATACACTATAAAGTTACACAAGAATATATGAAACAACAATTCCTACTTTCAAGAACCATGCAAGTTAGGAGAGATATAGCACAATGATGCTTAACTGTGAATTATTTTTTTCAGTTTATTGCACACAGAAACTATAACCAGTATTAATAAAGAGCTGTAAGGAGTACATTGGTAGTAAGGGAAGGAATCCATCAAGGCAGGTTTGATAAAGCAAGTGTCATTAGAATTAGGCATTGGATGATGAGTCTGACTGGGGCCAGACCAGGGAGGATCCTATACATTTAGGCTAAGTTGCTGGGTAAGGACAAGGAAAGATCTGTACACTCATTGAATTGAATAGATCAAGTCAACTGAAAAAGCTTTAGACAAACATCCCAGACCTGGGTTACATCACCAGGACTTGGCCAGAACACACTTGGTTTTGAGGGTTGCAACTGGTGAAAATTTGACATGATATTTTCCCTGGTAATCAAGAGGCTACTATCAAGCAATGAGAGATGCTAGGTCAACTTTTAGCAGCAGGAAAAGACAACTAGTCAAGAGACACACATCTGCTGGTATAGTTTATTAAGTACATCAATAGGTAAAACTACCCACCAATAACTATGACCAGCATGGACTATGCCACCAAAATGTGTGCTTAACTCAAATGATAAGGGAGAGGAAGACTTACCAGGTAGTACTTTAATCGCTAGATCAACCTCTCTAGACTTCTTGGGTGAATGCATTGTTTGAGTCAATACAAGCAGTGTGCCTAGGGACCAGGAAAGCTTTCCCGACTAAAGTGGAAAAGGATAGAAAGTCTAAAAAATCAGTCTCACAATACATTTTCCCTACTATCATACAGAGGAAATACTTGTCCATTTGAATTGATAATCTTTTTGTTGGATAGTCATTCTGTCCTTCTGAATTATTGCCATTCCTGTATTGGAACCAGTTATGAAACATTCTATGTGCTGGAAGCAATTATGAACCTACATGTTCATAGGAATAACATAAATAGAGGAGGTGGTGAAGGGGAGGAGACAGGCTGGAGTAGAGAAGGAGGTTTATTCTGCAATAATGGGGGCTCCTGGATGATTGGATATTGGCACAACTCCCTGCCCACTGGGGCATTGGAGACCTTGGGATGTATGCAGAAGCTAAGAAAATGTTACTTAAAGTACCTTCCTAAGACTTCTTGGATAGGGTGTCTTGTTATGTAGATTTCTGAATCTCACTCTATTAAGTCAGATTATTTATGGGTAGAACTCTGGAATCTATATCTATAACAAATTCCCCCAGGTGATTGCTGCACATACTAAAGTCTGTAAATTAAGAGCTATTGTGTGACAGCAAGAGTATCTAGACAAGTGTTTCTCAAATCCACCATGCATTAGTACCACCTTGAAGGTTTATTAAAACATGGATTGTTGGGCTCCAACCTCAGAGGTGTGATTCCATATGCTGGGTGAGGCCAAGAATTTGCATTTTCCCAAGTTTCCAGGTGATACTGGTACTGCTGATCTGGAGGCCACAGTTTGAGAACTACTTACTAATGGTGAAAGTTAATTTGACGCCAGTAGTTCCAGGTGGTCTCCTTGACTTAGAACAAGACAGAACTTGGATGTACAGGAAGCAAGGTAAAGTCCTTTGGTGAGAGAATATCAGTAAAATCCAGGCAATATGGGCAGGCTACAACCAAGCAAGATGGGTCCAGAAGAGAACTGCAGACCCAAAGAAATCTTAGTGCCTTAGAAAACCAAAGCATGAACTTCTCTGGACCTAGCATTCTGGGGTCAAAGTCATGAGGTGGGGAAAAAAATGGAGCCACGGGCAAGGGCTGTCAGCTAAGGCAGTGCCTTCTGCATCTCTCCAAAGAGGCAAGTTACCAAAAGTGTAATATTTAAAGGTGCCAGGATGAAACAACCACAAAAACAAGTGGGAAGCTAGAGGACTCTAATATTGTGGATGCCCAATGGGAGAACTTGAACCATCAGGAAGTAGGAAAATGCTGAGGCAACAGAATAATGTGCAATAAAAAAGATGCAAGGTTATGCCTGGAAAGGTCAAGGATTCTAGCTACAGCATGGACATGAGTCATTGTGCATTTCTTGTGTCTTGCTAAGTCTTAATATAATGAAGTTGAGTTTAGGAACTAGCTAACAAAGCAAGAGTTAAATGGAAAGGAAACAGCTCAGTGAGCACATCTTATGTCCAACAGGTTAAAGGAGAAGTAAATAATAAAGCCTAATTCCCTAGGTTCACTAACCATTTTCTTGTCTGGGGGCAGGACTAAGGCTGAACTCAAAGAATACCAGTGTCCACAAAGCAGAGTGCAGACAGAGAGACAAGGAAGGAAAGGCATTAAGGAGGGGATTTGTTTCTACCCATCAGGATTTTACAAGTTATAACTAACACAAATTTTTCAGTTGTGTTGTCTTATTAGTTTATTTAATTACACAAGTAATGTATAAATAACTTCTTGTAAACATGTAAAGCAATAAAAATGTATTTAGGAAAAATACTAAAATTTCCCTTTTACCTGCTCATCCCTAGTGAGGTATGTATGTAAATACAGTACTTGGATGCACATGTTGGTTCTTTGGGGTTTCTTTCCCCTAGCAAAAATAAAAATATGCTACTTGAGTTTCTTGGTTTTTTCCTAGTTTCGTATTTTCTTACATGCCTGTACATCTTGGACATGTTTCCCTATCCATATAGATTCCCTTATTTTTTCCTAATAGGTGCATAGCATTCCATAATATGAATGTGCCTTCATTTAACATTTCTCCTTTTAATGAAAATTTTGGTCCTTTTCAGTTTTTCACTAGTATGAAGAAATGCTATGCTGTGAAAACCCTATTGCAACATTTCTTTAGAAAACATTGTAAAAATGAGTAGGGTTTTTGAGCTAGATATTTTATTTGTTGCTGAAGACACACCCTCCATCCTTTAGCACCCTGTTCCTTGTGCAAGGAGACTCATCCGTTTTGACTGTAACCTCTAGTTTCTGGTCCAGTTTCGCTACTGGGAGATGCTGACAAGAGATTGCAAGAATGAAGAACAGTGAGACTGAGGTATTTGTTTCTCTCAGCACTCTTCCTGCCAGCACATTCTTCTACCAAAATATAGCTATATGCTTCTATCAAAAGCCAAAGCTCCTGGAGGGACGTCTTTCCTTATAGCCCCAAGTTCTGTTCACCACTCCTTCCTCTTGCTCCCTCAGTCCTAGAGTGGTAATGGTTCTATGCTCCAGCAAGCTTCAGATACTGTACTATCCCTTGTTGGTTTTCCTAAACCCTTATTGCACACTCTCAATACCCATTTGAAAGTGTCATCTCTTTTGTGCCATTTCTTTTGCTAACTGATATCATGCATTTTAAATTTTGATACATATTCCTAAATTGTCTACCAAAAGGCTATTGTCATTTTTCCTCCTACCAACAGTGCATGAGAGTGCCCTGTTAACCCACTTTGTGCATACTGCTAGGGGGAGCACTGTATAAACAAGGAGCTTAACAAATGGTTTGAAAGTCAGTGATGGTCAGTTCATTATGTTGGAAAAGTGTCAGAATTGTTCTAGATTTCCCTCTTCCTCTATCATTAAAGAACAACTCTTCAGCTGACCAAGGACCTTCAGGCAAGCTATGTGACTTTTACTCTCAATCAAGGTTTCCTTCTTTAAGCTCCAGTGCATCATTCCTATGACTCTTGATAGGCTTGGCCAACATGTGTTAATCAGAGCTAGTACTAAGCCAAAAGCCAAAATGAACACCTCTCTTGGCATCAGTTGCCAGTTTCATGTATTGGCTTAATCACAAATTTCCACAGGAATCTCAAGAAAGACTAAAGAGGCAACATAACCAGTAGCACCTGTTTTAGGGACTACTCCTCAGATAACCCTGGAAATAAAGCATACTGTGATGGACCTAAACATTGTAGAGTCTCAAAACTTGTTGTGGTACTTGGCATTCTCTACAACTATGCTTCTTATTCCTACCTCCAACTTTCAACATCTCCAAGTGCTTTGTTTCAATAATTAACAAGTCTTCATAGTTGGTAATTGCAAGTTAGACTATAGAAGTTAAAACAAAATTCAGAAGAAATCATTCTCTGGAGACAACTACTTGAACAGCAATAAAAATGTGAAAAAAAGAAATAAATTGAGACTTAATGTAAATGGCAAAGCTTCTCCCTCAACAATAAATAAATAAATAACCTCAAATCCAGAAAATAAAATAAAATCTTATTGGAGCTGCTGAAGGTATTCTTCTCAGCCATGGTGGAGAAATGAATGGCACTAGGAGAGCCCTGTGAGACCCTGTGCCATTTTACCTGGCAGCTTTAAGCTAAGGCTCTCCCCTTAGGCTCCTCATTAGTACAGAAATCTTTATCATTCTCTATTTCACTGGAGTCTGAAATCCAGAATCTCCTCATCTTACACTCTCTGTCCAGCTTGCAGAATTCTAATTTTAATTCATTATATCCTCACTGTCAGAACATGGTCATCTTTTCCTCCAGTTCATTACAATTACTCACTATTTATTTATATGTATATGTTAACATTACATGAAGAATTTTAAGTGTATTTTATTGATTATACTATTACAGTTGTCTCAATTTTTCCCCTTTATTACCCCTCTGCCCTACAACCCCTATCACCAACATTCCCCCCCCCCAAGTTCATATTCATGGCTCATACATGTAGTTCCTTGGCTTCTCCATTTCCTATACTATTCTTGACCTCTCCCTATCCATTTTGTACCTACCATTTATGCTTCTTATTCCTGTAACTTTTCTCTCATTCTCCCCCTTCCCCTTCCCACTGATAACCCTCCATGTGACCTCCATTTCTGTGATTCTGTTCCTGTCTAATTGTTTGCTTAGTTTGTTTTTTTTTTTTCAGGTTCAGTTGTTGATAGTTGTGAGTTTGTTATGATTTTAATGTTCATAGTTTTTTTAAGTTGCATATATACAGCTTTCTTTTTTAACTATTTTATTGTTGTTCCATTACAGCTGTCTGCATTTACCCCCCACCATTCCCACCCCACTCCAGCCAACCCCAGTTCCCTCCCCCTGCTTCCACCAACCCCCTTGGTTTTGTCCATGTGTCCTTTATAGTTGTTCCTAAAAACCCTTCTCCCTTTGTCGCCATTATCCCTTCCACCTCCTCTCTGGTTACTGTCAGATTGTTTTTAATTTCAATGTCCCTGGTTCTATTTTCCTTGTTTGTTTGTTTTGTCACTAGGTTCCAATTAAAGGTGAGGTCATATAGTATTTGTCTTTTACCTCCTGGATTATTTCACTTACAATAATGTTCTCCAGTTCCATCCATGCTGTTGCAAAGGATAGGATCTTCTTCTTTCTTTCTTCTGTGTAGTATTCCATTTTGTAAATGTACTACATTTTTTTGATCCATTCATTTACAGATGGGCACTTAGGTTGCTTCCAGCACTTTGATACTGTGAACTGTGCTGTTATGAACATTGGGGTGCATGGGTTCTTTTGGATTGGTGTTTCAGAGTTCTTAGGATATAATCCCAGCAGTGGAATTTCCGGGTCAAAAGGAAGTTCCATTTTCATTTTTTTTTGAGGAAATTCCATACTGTTTTCCACAGTGGCTCCACCAGTCTGCATTTCCACCAACAGTGCACTAGGGTTCCCTTTTCTACACATCCTCTTCAACACTTGTTGTTTGTTGATGTATTTATGATGGCCATTCTGACCAGTGTGAAGTGGTATCTCATTGTGATTTTAATTTGCATCTGTCTGATGGCTAGTGATGGTGAGCATCCTTTCATATGTCTCTGGATCCTCTGTATGTCCTCCTTGGCGAAGTGTCCATTCAAGTCTTTTGCCCATTTTTCAATTGGGTTGTTTGTCTTCCTGAAGTGGTGTCATGTGAGTTCTTTATATATTCTGTAGACCAAACCCTTGTCTGAGGTATCATTGACAAATATGTTTCCCCACAGAGATGGATCTCTTTTCATTTTAATGCTGTTTTCTTTAGCCATGCAGAAGCTTTTTAATTTGATGTGGTCCCATTTGTTTATTCTTTCCTTTATGTCCCTTGTTCTAGGACACATATCAATGAAAATATTGCTGTGTGGAATATCTGAGATTTTCCTGCCTATGTTTTCTTCTAGGACTTTTATGGTATCACGACTTATATTTAAGTCTTTTATCTATCTTGAGTTAATTTTTGTGCATGGTGTAAGTTGGTGCTTGAGTTTCATGTTTTTGCACGTAGCTGTCCAGCTCTCCCAACACCATTTGTTGAAGAGGCTATTTTTACTCCATTTTATGCTTCTGCCCCCTCTGTCAAATATTAATTGACCATAGAGACTTGGGCTCATTTCTGGGCTCTCTGTTCTGTTCCATTGGTCTAGGTGGCTGTTCTTATGCTGTTACCAGACTGTTTTGATTACTGTGGACTTGTAATACAGTTTGATATCAGGTATTGTGATCCCTTCTACTTTGTTCTTCTTTCTCAAAATTGTTACAGATATTTGGGGTCATTTATGGTTCTAATGTTCATTGTTCTGATCATCATCTTTTTCATGGATAATTCCCTATAACATTTTATATAATAAGGGTTTGATGATGATCAACTCCTTTATTTGACATTTTCTGGGAAGCACTTTATCTGCCATTCCATGGCAGCTTTGCTGAATAGAGTAACCTTGGATGTAGGTCCTTGCCTTTCATGACTTTGAATACTTCTTTCCAGCCCATTCTTGCATTTAAGGTTTCTTATGAGAAATCAGCTGCTAGTCTTATGGGAACTCCTTTGTAGGTAAGTCTCTCCTTTTCTCTTGCTGCTCTTAAGATTCTCTCTTCATCTTTAATCTTGGGTAACTTAATGATGATGTGCCTTGGTCTGTTCCACGTTGTGTCTAATTTCCTTGGGATTCTCTGAGCTTCCTGGATTTCCTGAAAGTGTATTTCCTTCACCAGATTGAGGAAGTTTTCCTTCATTATTATTTCAAATAAGTTTTCAACTT
Organism: Phyllostomus discolor; assembly: GCF_004126475.2. Lineage (NCBI taxonomy): Eukaryota > Metazoa > Chordata > Mammalia > Chiroptera > Phyllostomidae > Phyllostomus > Phyllostomus discolor. The sequence continues at coordinate 26,486,842 of NC_050198.1, read as the reverse complement.
CTTGCTCTTCCTCTTCTCTGTCTGGCACCCCTCTGATTTGGAGGTTGGAATGTTTAAAGTTGTGCCAGAAGTTCCTAAGCCTCTCCTCATTTTTTTCTGAATTTTTGTTTCTTCATTCTGTTCTGGTTGAATGTTTATTTCTTCCTGCCATTCCAACTTGTTGATTTGAGTCCTGGTTTCCTTCCCTTCACTATTGGTTCCCTATATATTTTTCTTTATTTACCTTTGCATATTTCACTTTTCTTTGTTTTACTCAGCCTTCACATTTTCCCTCTATTTTATGGTCATACTCAACCATTTCTCTGAGCACCTTGTTTACCAGTGGTTTGAACTGTTCATCTGATAGGTCAGTTATCTCTTCGTCCCTTAGTTCTATTTTTGGATTTTTGATCTATTCTTTTATTTGGGCCATATTTCTTTGTCTCAGTACACTCATTACATTTAAGGGGCAGAGCCTTAGATATTCACCAGGGTGGGGCAACCCACATTGCTGCGTTATGGTGCTGTATGTGGGGGAGATGTCAGAGAGGGAACAATGCCACTTGCTCGGATCTCTGCTGGCTTTCAGTCACTTCCCCCACTATCCACAAGCAAATTGGGTCCTTCTGGGGCTGATTCTGGATGGGTGGGCATGTGTACATCCTAGAAACTTGTGGGTATCTCCAACAAACTCTCCTGTGGGGCTGGGAGTCTCTCCCACTGCTGCAACCCACACAGGTTTTTACAACCAGAGGTTTTGAGGTTTTCTTTTCCTGTGCTAGAACCCTGGGTTGTGAATTCTGTCTCTCTCCCCAGTTGTTCCTCCCACTTTATCTGAATGCAAATGTGGTACTTCCTGGTCCATCAGCCACCGCCTTGCCCACTCAGTCCTCCAGCTGCCACTTTGCCACACATCCTCTCAGCCCAAGCTACTCGTCTCCACCCCTCCTACCAGTCTGAATGAATGTTTCTTCTTTAACTCCTTAGTTGTCGAACTTCCATACAGTTTGATTTTCTGGCCTTTCTGGTTGTTTTTATTTTTAAACTTGTTTTTTTCCTTCTTTTGGTTGGGCAAGGAGGCAAAGTAATCTACCTACTTCTTCATCTTGGCCAGAAGTCTACATTAGAATTTTTCAAAATCATTTTTACTGGAAGAAAAGAATCTCCCTTTATCAAGATTCTTAATTGACTTTACACACTTTTTTATATATAAAAAGGGATGGGAGAAGGGTAATATCTAACCTTCACTTTCCAACATGAAAACATTGTCACTTAGCTGTTGAAATCATTGCTTCAGCTCCATGCCTCTTTTTTTTTGTGGTGAAAACAGTGATGGATCAGGCAGCAGGTTTTGTTTACTTAAGGTAAAATGGCATATCCTGTCACAACAATGCAATAGTCTGAGTTTCATTTATAAAGATGACACTATTAACCTACCACATGGAGTGTGTGTGTCTTGAATTGTTTTTTCCCAAATTGGGCTGAAGCATTCAGTATCCTCTTTATACTTTCTTATGGTCAAAAGCTAGCAAGATGTATGACAGAAGCCACAGAGACTAGAAAAAAATTCCAATTGGTTAGACTTCACAACTGACAGTGTCACCCTGTACTACACTCACAATAATTACTAATGTTATCAATTTCCAACAATGGGCTATGCACTACACTCTGCACTTTACGAGGACTGAGCCCTTTAATCCTCATACATATCTATGAGTTCTGTAGTATCATTATTCACCTTTTACTGAGGCACAATAGAGTGATTAGTGGCTTTACCAAGGTAATACAGCTAAAAGGAGACAGAGATAGAATTTGAATCCCAATGTCTTAGGTCAAGTTCACCAAATATGGATACTGATATGAGATTAAGATATAAGTTATTTGTTAAGCAAATAGTACCAGCTGAAGACAGAGAGTGGAGGAAGCAATATGTAGCAGGGTTTTGTTGCTACATAAAAAATATCTCAAAATTTAGTGGCTTAACAATAAATATTTATTATCTCACATCTTTTGAGGAGCCAGAATTAAGGAATGGCTTAGCTGCATAGTTTTGGCCCAGGGTCACTTATGAGCCTGAGCCTGTAGTCAAGATGTCAACCAGAGCTGCAGGCATCTCAAGGCTTCACTGAAGCTGGGCAATCTATTTCTAAGACGATTCATCCATGTGAATGGCTAATTTGTTCCGGATTTTGGCTCAGTGTCTTGCCTTATGCACCTCTTCATAGAGTTATCTGAGTGTCTATCTCATATTACAAATTACTTTCCTTGAAGTGGACAACCCAAGAAAGAGCAAGGTAGAAGCCACAATGACTTAACATTCTAGCCTTGGAAGTCACACACCATCATCTGCAACATATCTTATTGGTTACACAGGTAGACATTATTCCATATGGAGAGGACTATACAACAGAATTAATATCAGGATATCAGGGTCATTGAGGGTCCTTTTGGAGGCTGGCTACAACACAGGACAATAAGACTTAAGGCAAAGTCCCAGCCCCTGCTGACCTTGCAGTGAACCCAAGAGTGTTAATTACACCTCAAGGAATGCTTCACCCCAAAAAAAGGGATCTAGGCTTTCATAGTATGAGAGCTCTTGGGCATTTCTGGCTTTCAATGTAAAGGAAAGAGTTCCAGTTAATACTGGGAAGAAGGTCACAGGCATTAGCTGTTTAAAGCACACAGAACCTGGAGCCGGAGGGGCTCTCAGAGAATCAGTAAATACAATGAGGGAATCTAAGGTGGTCCCTAACAATGTCCTTTATTTCAGGCATATCCTACTGTTTAATTATTACTTGTAAATGCTTTCTATTTTGCAACATTTGGCTTTTGGCTTTGTCAAAATTATCTGCTTTGCACTTAGGCTATTTCCAGCACTTAGCTAGTGTAAACAATGCTGCTATGAACATTGGTGTCCATAGGTTCTTTTAAATTGGGGTTTTGGGATTCTTAGGCATACTAGCAGTGGGATCTCTGGATCAAAAGGAAGTTCCATCCTTAGTTTGTTTGAAGAAATTCCATATCGTTTTCCACAGTGGCTTCACCAGTCTGATTCCCACCAACATTGAAACTGTGGTACATTTACAGAATGGACTATTATGCAGCAGAAAAAAAGAAGGAGCTTCTACCCTTCACAACAGCATGGATGGAACTGTAGAGTATTATGCAAAATGAAATAAGCCAGGCAGCAAAAGTCAAATACCATATAATGTCACCTATAAGTGGAACCTAATGAACAAAACAAAAAAATGAGCAAAATAGGATCAGAGACTTGGAAATAAGGAGCAAACAGACAATGACCAGAGGGGAAGGAGGAAAGGGAAAATGGGGGAAAGAAGGGGAAGGGTGTAGTCAAGGAACATGTATAAAGGGTCCACAGTAATGGACAACAGTGTGGGGATTGACTGAGGGAGTGGTGGTAGGGATGGGACAGGGGAGAGCAATGGGGGGAAATTGGGAAAACTATAATTGAACAACAATGAAAAAAATAAACTCACAACAAGCAAAAAAATCATCTGCTTTGCCAGTATGAACCAAGAAATGCATATTATACCTGCTTTTTTTAAAGGAATAAAGGCCCCCTAAATATAGCTTTTTTTTGTACAGAAAGAAAGAAAACCACACATTTTCATACCTCTCGAGAGAAATTTGACTTTCTAAAAGTTAAAGTTGCTAGAATGCTTACAGACAACATTCTTTCCACCTTAGTTTTCTAGTTTTTAAAATATATCTACATTATTTTACAGTCTGAATTGAATCTCAGTAAAATAGTTCAGTAGACAAAACTTGCTTAGGGCAAACTTTGTTCTTTATTTTTTCTCTCCTCAGGGCCCATTGTCCTGATTTCTAACTAATTATTTAGTCAATGTCTACTTCTGGCTGTGAGCCAAATTCCAACTAATCTGAAATTATTACTTTCTAAGATCAATAAATATATGCTAATACATAACTCCTTTCAAGAACATCTATTTTCAAAGTAGCAACCCTTGAATATGTATAAGGAGATACTGCAACTTTTCTGGAAATTAGTTAGACTATGGTATCTGTTAGGGTCAGGGAAATTCAGTCCTAGCAAGTCCCAGCGTGAGCTCACCAAAACTGATAAGCCATCTGACATTTCAGTATACACACAAACACATACTGAGGAGGCCAAGAAATGAAATTAAGTGATGCAATTGCTGAAAGTAAAAGAAATAATGTAAAGACCCCCAGTGCTCTCACCCTCAAACAGCAGAGTAAAACAAGAGCACTCCAAAGTCAGGCACATTATTTTCTTTGCCTAATTTTATATTTTCTTCCTCAGTGCTTATGAAAGGAACATAGAAATCCTATAATGACTTGGCTCAAGGGAAATTTTGATTCATTAAAAGCAATTCACTCACTCATCTACACAGTTCAAAAACTAGATTTTGACTCTGGCTGGTGTGGTTCAGTGGACTGAGCACTGGCCTGTGAACCAAAGGGTTGCCAGTTCAATTCCCAGTCAGGGCACATGCCTGGGTTGTGGGCCAGGTCCCCATTAGGGGGTACGCAAGAGGCAACCACACATTGATGTTTCTCTCCCTCTCTTTCTCCCTCCCTTTCACTGAAAATAAGTAAATAAAAATATCTTTTAAAAATTGGATTTTGAGACTTCATTATATACTTTTGTTGTGCTTACTTTTGTAGTTGAGCTCCAGTTCTCTCTTATAACCCACATTACCTTGTTATATTTGTTAAGCTGTTTTAACACAATGTGGGGCATGCCTACAGCACTCTCAAAATAATACTGCCAAATTGTCTCCAGATTTATTCTGAAATCAATCAAATTCAAATTGAAATATTAATTAATGCTAAAGTTATTTTCTGTTTTCAGCAAAATGGGGTCTGTTTCCATAGAAACAGGCTGTGACTGCAAACTGTAGTAAAAACATCCAAGATCACTTACCAGCTTTGGTGAACTGAGGCTGAGACTAGGTAAGACTGAATTTCTCTAACATCAACAGAAAAGACATTCCAAGTATCTCTTTGCATATGTCTTGATGCATGAAGTGGGTAAATGTTTTACTGCATTCCCATACATACAGTAGAATATTACTCAGCCATGATGTTTTGTTGTGTTGTGCACTTGAAACCTGTATGGTTGTGTGAACCAATATCACCCCAATAAATTTAATTGTCAAAAAAGAAAAAAAAATACCTGTATAAAAATAATTGAAATCTTACTATTTGCAATAACATGATTGGACCTAGAGGTTCAATGCCTAGAGGTATTATGCTAAGTGAAATAAGTCAAACAGAGAAAAAATAGCATGAATTCACTTACATATGGACTCTAAAGAACAAAATAGAAACATACTCATAGTTGCAGAGAACAGACTGATAATTGCCGGGGTGGGGGCAGTGTTTAGGGGACTGGATGGAAAAGGTAAAGGGATTAAGAAGTACTAATTGGGCCCTGATTGGTGTGGCTCAGTGGGTTGAGCACCAGCCTGTGAACCAAAGGGTCATTTGTTCGATTCCCAGTCAGGGCACATGCTTGGGTTTCAGGTGGGTCCCTAGTGGGGGGTGCATGAGAAGCAAACATACATTGATGTTTTTCTCCCTCTCTTTCTCCCTCCCTTCCCCTCTGTCTAAAAAATAAATACATAAAATCTATTTTTTAAAAAAAGTACTAATTGGTAGTTACAAAATAGTCACAAGGATATAAAGTAAAGCAATATCAATCATATCATAATAACTATGTATGGTGTCAGGTACGTACTTGAAATATCAGGGGGATCACTTTGTAAAGTATATCATTGTCTATCCACTATGCTGTACACCTGAAACTAATACAAAATACTATTGAATGTAAACTGTAATAGATAAATAAAATTTTAAAAGTAAAAGAAAAGATAAAATTAAAGAAAACCCTCAAATGGAAAACAAGTAGAAGGAAATGATCCAAACTATATGTCAAAATGTTAAAAAAAAGAGAGAGAAAATTATTATAAGTGATTGTATAACATATTATTCTGATCATATATTCTTATTGGGATATACCAAGAACAAAAAGAACTGCAAAGAAATAGTGATAATCTTTCTTTAATTAGTACAATAGTAATATTGGTATAGTGATTTTGAAATCTTAAGTTAGATGGTGGGAGGTAAGATGGCATCAGAGTAGGAAGGAGCAGAATCGGCTTCCCTCTGCTCAGGGGAGAAAATCTTCACCGATCTATGGAGTAGAGAAGCAAGCAACCAACATACTTCAGCAAATGTGAAAATAGGGGACCAAGTATTGTGACAGAACCAAAAAACCGGACCCTAAGAAGAGTGCTGCAACAAGGTAGGGACCCATGGACTAGTGTGTGGTCTGGGGGCTGCAACCCCAGGCCCAGGGCCCGCTGCTGGGTTTGCCACAGAGTCCTTGGTAGAGAGCTGGGACAACTGCTCCCTCCCCAACCAAACGAGGTCTGAGCAGCACTGGGAGGAATCCAGGTGTTAGCAAACACACAAGGGCTGTGAGCACCTTTGCAGGCTGTGGATACTGGAGGGACTGGGTCACGCAGCGGACCCTGATCCCCACAGTCACTGGTCTGGCTGGAGAGTTTGGCTACAGGAGAAGCCAGGCCATGGTGTGGAGCAGCAGGCTTGAACAGGAGGAATTTCTCAAGAGGAAGGAGTGAATAGACAGACACTGTTTGGGGAATTCTCCTAAAGTGATCAGTTGCTCCAGCCTCCCTGCCACCCAGCCGAAGGTGCAAGTGCAGGGAAAGCATCACCGCACCCCAGTCAACAGCAGTAAACTTGGGGAAAGACTTGATTCCCACACCCAAGGCACAAGGCTGAGGAGCCACGTTAGCTTCCCAGACAGCATGGTAGTCAGTGCCAGCTCCACTGACCAAGAAAGAAAAGCCATACCAATCACCCCTCAGCCTGCAGCAGCCAGCAAGAGCAGAAAAACCACTTTGGCCACTTTGAAACCAAGAGACTTTTTATTTGTATTCTATTTTTTAACAATTCTTAATTTTTAAAATTTTTACTGTTTTTATTCTCTTTTGACTTTTTTTTTCCTCACGTTCCTGATTTCTTATTTCATTCCTTCCTCCTTCCTTTCTGCCAATTTTACCGCTTCTTCCTTCCTTCATCTGCCTTTTCTATTTTTATGTTTTTAATTTTTTTCTAAATACCTAAAGTGAGACAAAATCCTGGATCTGTGAAAAGACCAAAGTTGAAACCAAAGAAAGGGCATCACAACAGATGGGACAGTGAGACAAATTTCACTCTGCTATTACAGAGAACCTGCAAATTATTGCATATTTGTATTATTATTCTTTTTCCAGTATTCTTACATCTTTTTTAAATACCATTTTTGTATCCCTCTTCCTTTTGTATAGTCTGCTTTGCTAGGCTGGGTATATTGTATGACCTGACAGCTTTGCCCTAATATCTCTTTCCATACTATGTTGCTAATCTACTGTCCTTTAACTCACCTGTGTCCCATTACCACACTACTTGAGGTTCTGTACTCCCTATTCTTGTTACTTAGATCTCATAGATTCTCTCATATGATTGTTGCCTTAATAATATTGTAAATAACTGCTGTTCCATGCAATTGTAATTACTTCACAATACCTCTCCCAGATCTTAGCCGATTCAAAGTTTCCTGAAATCTACTACTGTAGTGGTTAACTCTATTCTCTCACACACTACACCTATTTACTATCCTTCACTCTCATTCCTCCTCAGAATGAGGAAGCCTCCCACAACCTCCCTGCTTTATAGATCCAACTCACAATCCTTCCTTCCCCAACAAGACTCTTATCTTTTTTCAGTCCTTTCTAAAAATCAGCTAGTTGGGTGGAAGATCACAGTTAACACTATACACAGAGAAAGGATCTCCTATATATTCTCTACTTGCTGCTACTGTAAATATCATAGAATACTGTCTTGCTGTCTTAAACCATTTTGCCTTACCCCTCGAACTGATGACAAAAAAGAATAGGTGGAGGCGGTAAACACTAGGATACCCACTGGAAGAGGAAATCCAACAAATGAACCACTAAGAGATAACAACAGAAGAGGGTGAACGAGGGAGTGGTAACCACACAAACCTCAATCTAGGACCTGTCTGGAAATACAACTAAACAGTAAAGACAGTACCCAATTCAAACAACGGAAAAAGAGCAAGAGAGAATTCTTTAAACCTTATACACACACAAGAAACAGCTTCAACACAACCTGCCTTCACCAGCACAATAACATACAAGAGATGGTGGACAGAGTGACCCTCATTTAATCAACTGATGGGAAGGAACCACCAAAGAAAGACTCAAGAAGAATCAAAACCCAAAGGCAAACACAAAGCCAACTTAAGTGACAGCCCAAGATGAATAAGCTTGGGAGATCAAGGAAACTGCAACACTGAAACTCACTGTTATTCTACTAAAGAAGTTCACACCACAAACCCAGGAAGCCAGAACAGATAAATGTAAGAAGCTTAGACTAACAAGAAGAGTCTCATAAACAATGGGAAAACAAAGAAACAACCCTCAATTGAAGGGAAATGAGGAAGCCTCAGGAAAAATGTTAAATGAAATAGAGGCAACTCAACTATCAGATAGTGAGTTCAAAGCAATGATTGTCAGGAAGCTCAATGAGCTCACAATGAGCTACCAGAAACTGCAGGGAAGCTACAATGAATTCACTGAAAACTACATCAACATGAAAAAGGAAATAGAAACTATCAACAAGGGCCAAGAGGATATGAAGAATACAATCTCTGAACCGAAGAACACAGTAGAAGGAATGAAAAGCAGGATCCATGAAGCAGAAGATCGGATCAGCAAGCTAGAGGACAAAGTAGATAAAAACACCCAGAAACAGCAAGAAAAGGAAAAGAGGCTCAGAAAGAATGAAGAGGGATTAAGAGAAATGCAAGACAATATGAAACATAATAATATCTGTATAATAGGGATACCAGAAGGAGAAGAAGAAGAGCAAGGGATAGAAAACCTATCTGAAAAAGTAATGATGGAAAACTTCCCTAATTTGATGAGAGAAAAAGTCACACAAATCCAGGAAACGCAGAGAGTCCCAATCAAGAGGAACCCAAAGAGGCCCACCTCAAGACACATCATAATTTAAATGGCAAAATTTCAACACAAAGAGAGAATATAAAAGGCAGCAAAGGAGAAACAGGAAGTAACATACAAGCGAGCCCCAATAAGGCTAACAGCTGAATTCTCAATGGAAACACTCCAAGCCAGAAGAGAATGGCAAGAAATATTCCAAGTAATGAGAACCAGAAGTCTTCAACCAAGGCTACTTTACCCAGCAAGGCTCTCAATCAAGATAGAAGGCCAAATAAGAAGCTTCTCAGACAAAAGAAGTCTACAGGAATACACCTCCACCAAACCAGCTCTGCAAGAGATGCTAAAGGGACTGCTTTAAGAAAAGAAAGGAAGAGAGAGAGAGAGAGAGAGAGGAACACACGTACATAAAAGGCAATGAATAAGTACCTATCAATAATAACCTTAACTGTAAATGGATTCAGTGCTCTAATTAAAAGACATAGAATAGCTGATTGGATAAGAAAACATGACCCACACATATGCTGCCTACAAGAGACCCACCTCAGGATAAAAGACCTGCACAGGCTGAAAGTGAAGGGCTGGAAACAAATTTTCCAAGCAAATGGACAGGGAAAAAAAGCCGGGGTAGCAATACTCATATCTGACAAAATAGACTTCCAAAAAAGGGCCATAAAGAGAGACCCAGAAGGTCACTTCATAATACTCAAGGGAAGAATCCACCAAGAAGACATAAACATTGTAAATATATATGCACCCAACATAGGAGCACCCAAATACATAAAGAAAATCTTAGAGGACTTCAAGAAAGATATTGACAGCAACACAATTATTGTGGGGGATTTTAACAGCCCACTATCAAAAATGGACAGATCTTCCAAACAAAATATCAACAAAGATATTGGCATTGAACAATACCCTAGATGAAATGGGCTTTACTGATATATACAGAGTCTTCCATCCCAAAGAAGCTAAATACACATTCTTTTCAAATGTACACGGAATATTTTTAAAGACAGACCACATGATAGGACACCAAACAAGCCTCAACAATTTCAAAAAAATTGAAATCATACCAAGCATTTTCTCGGACCACAAGGGACTGAAGCTAGAAACCAACCCCAAGGAAGAAAACCCAAAACACTCAAAATCATGGAGATTAAATAGCATGCAATTAAACAATGAATGGGTCAAGAATGATATTACAGAAGAAATCAAAAGGTTTCTGGAAACAAACGAAAACGAACTCACAACAACCCAAAACTTATGGGACACAGCCAAGGCAGTCCTGAGAGGGAAGTTCATAGCAATACCGGCACACCTAAAAACATTAGAAACATTTCAAACAAACAACCTAACCCTACGTCTACAAGAACTCGAGGAACAACAACAAAGACAGCCCAGAGCAAGCAGAAGGAAGGAAATAACAAAGATCAGAATAGAATTAAATGACATAGAGACTAAAAGCACAATTCTAAGGATCAATGAATCCAAGAGCTGGTTCTTTGAAAAGATAAACAAAATCGACAAGCCTTTAAGCAGACTCATCAAGAAAAAAAAGAGATAAGACCCAAATAAACACAATCAGAAATGAAAGAGGAGAGATTACAACAGATACCACAGAAATGCAAAGGATTGTAAGAAATTACTATGAAGAACTGTATGCCAAGAAATTTGAAAACCTAGGTGAAATGGACAAATTTCTAGAAAAATATAATCTTCCAAAATTCAATGAAAAAGAAGCAGAAAGCTTGAACAGACCAATAACAACAAAAGAAATTGAAGCAGTAATCAAAAAACTCCCAACACACAAAAGCCCTGGACCACATGGTTTCACAGGAGAATTCTACAAAGCATTTAAGGAAGACATAACCCCTATCCTTCACAGACTATTCCAAAAAATCCAAAAAGATGGGAGTCTCCCAAACTCTTTTTATGAGGCCAACATCATCCTAATTCCAAAACCAGGTAAAGACACAAGAAAGAAAGAAAACATCAGACCAGTATCACCGATGAACATTGACGCTAAAATCCTCAACAAAATACTGGCAAACCACATCCAACAATACATTAAAAAGGGTCTTGCTGACTTTAAGCCTGTTCAGTGAATTCTGCTGGTCATCCTGGATACCACAGGAAGAGGGGTGTTGGGCTTCACTTTTTTCCCTTCCTATGGTTTTGAGAGGATGGGGACCAGGTCTCGGTCTCAATATTCACAGTTGTCCAGTCTCTGGCCCAGGTCCTCCATGAGCTGCTAGGCTCAAATCTGCCACTCAGGGAATAGAGGGAGCATTCCTCAACATAATAAAGGCCATATATGAGAGACCTACAGCCTACATCATACTCAATGGGCAAAAATTAAAATCTTTTCCACTAAGATCAGGAACAAGACAAGGCTATCCACTTTCACCACTTCTATTCAATATAGTACTGGAAGTTTTAGCCACAGCAATCAGACAAGAAAAAGAAATAAAATGCATCCAAATCAGAAAGGAGGAAAAAAAACTGTCACTGTTTGCACATGACAAGATAGTATACATAGAAAATCCTATAGAGTCCACCAAAAAACTGCTTGACCTAATAAATGAATTTGGCAAAACAGTGTGATACAAAGTCAATATCCAGAAATCAAAGGCATTTCTGTACACCAACAATGAAACAGCTGAAGCAGAGATCAAAGTAAAAATCCTATTTCAAATAGCAAAAAGAAAAATAAAATACCTAGGAATAAACCTAACCAAAGAGGTAAAAGACCTGTATTCAGAAAACTACATAACACTTAGGAAAGAAATCAAGGAAGACACAAACAAATGGAAACATATACCATGTTCATGGATTGGAAGAATTAATATGCCCATCAAAATGCCCATACTACCCAAAGCAATTTACACATTCAATGCAATTCCTATTAAAGTACCAATGGCATATTTCACAGACATAGAACAAACACTTCAAAAACTTATATGGAGTCATAAACGACCCCAGATAGCTGCTGCAATTTTGAGAAAGAAGAGTAAAGTAGGAGGGATCACAATACCCAACACTAAACTATACTACAAGGCCACGGTAATCAAAACAGCCTGGTACTGGCACAAAAACAGGCACATGGACCAATGGAACAGAACAGAGAGCCCAGAAAGAAACCCAAGTCTCTACAGTCAATTAATATTTGATGAAGGGGACAGAAGCATAAAATGGAGTAAAAATAGCCTCTTCAACAAATGGTGTTGGGAGAACTGGACAGTTATGTGCAAAAACTTGAAACTCAAACATCAACTTACACCTTATACAAAAATAAATTCTAGGTGGATAAAATACTTAAATATAAACTGTGACACCATTAAAGTCCTAGAAGAGAACGTAGGTAGGAAAATCTCAGATATTTCACGCAGAAACTTTTTTACTGACATGTCTCCTAGAGCAAGGGATATAAAGGAAAAAATAAACAAATGGGACCTCATCAAAATAAAAAGCTTCTGCACAGCTAAAGAAAACAGTATTAAAATAAAAAGAGAACGAACTGTATGGGAAAACATAGTTGCCAGTGATACCTCAGACAAGGGTTTAATCTCCAAAATATATAAAGAACTTACACAACTCCACTCTATGAAGACAAGCAACCCAACTAAAAAATGGGCAAAGGCCTTGAACACACACTTCTCCAAGGAGGACGTACAGAAGATCCAAAGACACATGAAATGATGTTCAATATCGCTAGCTATCAGAGAGATGCAAATTAAAACCACAATGAGATACCAGTTCACACCAGTCAGAATGGCCATCATAAACAAAACAACAAACAAGTGTTGGAGAGGTTGTTGAGAAAAGGGGACCCTAGTGTACTCTTGGCGGGACTGCGGACTGGTACAACCACTTTGGAAAGCAGTATAGAACTTCCTCAGAAAACTAAAAATGGATCTGCCTTTCGACCCAGCAATTCCACTGCTGGAACTATACCCTAAGAACACTAAAACACCAATACAAAGGAACCTTTGCACCCCGATGTTCATAGCAGAACAGTTTACAATAGCCAAGTGCTGGCAGCAACCTAGATGCCCATCAGTAAATGAATGGATCAAAAAACTATGCTACATTTACACAATGGAATTCTATGCAGCAGAAAGAAAGGAGCTCCTACCCTTTGCAACAGCTTGGATGGAGCTGGAAAGCATTGCACTAAGCGAAATAAGTCAGACAGCGAAAGACAAATACCATATGATCTCACCTTTCACAGGAACCTAAACAACAATACAAAGAAACAAGCAAAATATAATCAAAGACACTGAAAGAGAAGACAGGCTGACAGTGACCAGAGAGGAGAGAAGAGGGAATTTCAGGGGAGAATGGGTAGGGTTTACAGGAACAAATTTAAAGGACACATGGACCAAAACTAGGGGGAGGATGGTAATGGGAGGGAAGTGGGGAGGGTTGGGTGTGTGGGCTGGAATGGGAGTAAAAGGGAGAAAACTGTGCTTGAACAATGATTTAAAAAAATAGAAAAAAGAAATCTTAAGTTAGTGTTATTACACATCGTATTTTGTATGTAAGAGAAAAGAAAAGCAAAGTTAAAATCAAATAAATTAAGTATTAATTCTGTATTGTTTAATTTGATTTGGAAATTGCAAGATGAATTTCTTAGGCCACTAAAAGGGCCAAGAAGCAATGACACAGTAAGTAGCAATGGGTTCTTTTAGCTGTCAGATCTTGGTTTCCCCCTTAAAATGAATCAGAGCTTCTTGTAGTAATAGTTAATTCCAGGTCTGGGTCAGGGAAAACATAAGGTGACTGTGGTTCATTCTGTTCCAGAAAGTAAGGAAGTGCTCAAAGCTAATGTAAATGTGCCAAATGGATACAGGGTGAGCAGATTTAAGAGTTTCCACTGGTCAAATGTGGGAGACTTTAAGTCTCAAAAATTATAACTATAAGTTATGATGTCTTTCCTCATACCCCTAGAAATGCCACTTGAAATGTCAGTGCTTGAGTTTCATTGTGTGAAGACTTTCTCTGGGTGTGAAGGCTATCTCTGTATGTGAAGGCATTATACATGTTCCTTGAAGGCCCTTCTCTGATTTATCCCCTTAATCCCTCTTCCTCCCTCTGCTCACTGTCAGATTCTCCTTTATTTCAATGTCTCTGACTGTATTGTGCTTCCTTGTTTCGATGATTAGGTTCCACTTATAGGATCATATGGTATGTGTCTTTCACTGCCCAGCTTAACTCACTTAGCAGACTGCTGTCTAGTTCCATCCATGCTATTGCAAAGGGTAGGAGCTCCTTCTTTCTTTCTGTGGTGTAGTATTCCATTGTGTAAATGTACCATCATTTTTTGACCCATTCATTTACTGATGGGCATCTAGGTTGTTTCCAGCACTTGGCTATTGTAAATTGTGCTGCTAAGAACATTGGAGCACATAGGTTCTTTTGGATTGGTGTTTAGGATTCTTAGGATACAATCCCAGCAGTGGAATTGCTGGGTCAAAAGGCAGATCCATTTCTAGTTTTCTCAGGAAATTCCATACTGTTTTTTGTAGAGGCTGCACCAATCTGCAATCCCACCAACAGAGCAGGAGGGTTCCCTTTTCTCCCCAATCTCTCCAACACTTATTGTTTGTTGATTTCTTCATGATGGCCATTCTGACCTGTGTAAAGTGGTATCTCATAATGGTTTTAATTTGCATGTCTCTGATGGCTAGTGATGCTCAGCATCTTTTCATATGTCTCTGGACCCTCTGTATGTCCCCCTTGGAGAAGTGTCTATTCAGGTCCTTTGCCCATTTTTTAACTGGTTTGTTTGTCTTCTTGGAGGGGAGTCATATGAATTCTTTACATATTTTGGAAATCAAACCCTAGTCTGAAGTATCATTGGCAAATAGGTTTTCCCATACAATGGGTTCCCTTTTCATTTTACTGCTGTTCTCTTCAGACATGCAGAAGCTTTTTAATTTGATGTGGTCCCATTTGTTTCTTTTCTTTATTTCGCTTGCTCTAGGGGACATAACAGTGAAAATATTGCTGCATGGAATATATGAGATTTTCCGGCCTAGGTTCTCCTCTAGGACTTTAATGATGTCTGTACTTATATTTTAGTCTTTTATCCACATTGAATTTATTTTTGTGTCAGATGAAAGTTGGTGATCAAGTTTCATATTTTATTTTTGTTATTTTAATCATTGTTCAAGTACAGTTTTCTCCCTTTTACTCCCAATCGAGCCCACCCACGCATTCCCCCCACAACTTCCCTCCCATTCCCAAGCTCCCCCTAGTTTTAGTCCATGTGTCCTTTAAATTTGTTCCTGTAAACCCTACCCATTCTCCCCTGAAATTCCCTCTTCTCTCCTCTCTGGTCACTGTCAGCCTGTCTTCTCTTTCAGTGTCTTTGATTATATTTTGCTTGTTTCTTTGTATTGTTGTTTAGGTTCCTGTGAAAGGTGAGATCATATGGTATTTGTCTTTCGCTGTCTGACTTATTTCGCTTAGTGCAATGCTTTCCAGCTCCATCCAAGCTGTTGCAAAGGGTAGGAGCTCCTTTCTTTCTGCTGCATAGAATTCCATTGTGTAAATGTAGCATAGTTTTTTGATCCATTCATTTACTGATGGGCATCTAGGTTGCTGCCAGCACTTGGCTATTGTAAACTGTTCTGCTATGAACATCGGGGTGCAAAGGTTCCTTTGTATTGGTGTTTTAGTGTTCTTAGGGTATAGTTCCAGCAGTGGAATTGCTGGGTCGAAAGGCAGATCCATTTTTAGTTTTCTGAGGAAGTTCTATACTGCTTTCCAAAGTGGTTGTACCAGTCCGCAGTCCCGCCAAGAGTACACTAGGGTCCCCTTTTCTCAACAACCTCTCCAACACTTGTTTGTTGTTTTGTTTATGATGGCCATTCTGACTGGTGTGAACTGGTATCTCATTGTGGTTTTAATTTGCATCTCTCTGATAGCTAGCGATATTGAACATCATTTCATGTGTCTTTGGATCTTCTGTACGTCCTCCTTGGAGAAGTGTGTGTTCAAGGCCTTTGCCCATTTTTTAGTTGGGTTGCTTGTCTTCATAGAGTGGAGTTGTGTAAGTTCTTTATATATTTTGGAGATTAAACCCTTGTCTGAGGTATCACTGGCAACTATGTTTTCCCATACAGTTCGTTCTCTTTTTATTTTAATACTGTTTTCTTTAGCTGTGCAGAAGCTTTTTATTTTGATGAGGTCCCATTTGTTTATTTTTTCCTTTATATCCCTTGCTCTAGGAGACATGTCAGTAAAAAAGTTTCTGCGTGAAATATCTGAGATTTTCCTACCTACGTTCTCTTCTAGGACTTTAATGGTGTCACAGTTTATATTTAAGTATTTTATCCACCTAGAATTTATTTTTGTATAAGGTGTAAGTTGATGTTTGAGTTTCAAGTTTTTGCACATAACTGTCCAGTTCTCCCAACACCATTTGTTGAAGAGGCTATTTTTACTCCATTTTATGCTTCTGTCCCCTTCATCAAATATTAATTGACTGTAGAGACTTGGGTTTCTTTCTGGGCTCTCTGTTCTGTTCCATTGGTCCATGTGCCTGTTTTTGTGCCAGTACCAGGCTGTTTTGATTACCGTGGCCTTGTAGTATAGTTTAGTGTTGGGTATTGTGATCCCTCCTACTTTACTCTTCTTTCTCAAAATTGCAGCAGCTATCTGGGGTCGTTTATGACTCCATATAAGTTTTTGAAGTGTTTGTTCTATGTCTGTGAAATATGCCATTGGTACTTTAATAGGAATTGCATTGAATGTGTAAATTGCTTTGGGTAGTATGGGCATTTTGATGGGCATATTAATTCTTCCAATCCATGAACATGGTATATGTTTCCATTTGTTTGTGTCTTCCTTGATTTCTTTCCTAAGTGTTATGTAGTTTTCTGAATACAGGTCTTTTACCTCTTTGGTTAGGTTTATTCCTAGGTATTTTATTTTTCTTTTTGCTATTTGAAATAGGATTTTTACTTTGATCTCTGCTTCAGCTGTTTCATTGTTGGTGTACAGAAATGCCTTTGATTTCTGGATATTGACTTTGTATCACACTGTTTTGCCAAATTCATTTATTAGGTCAAGCAGTTTTTTGGTGGACTCTATAGGATTTTCTATGTATACTATCTTGTCATGTGCAAACAGTGACAGTTTTTTTTCCTCCTTTCTGATTTGGATGCATTTTATTTCTTTTTCTTGTCTGATTGCTGTGGCTAAAACTTCCAGTACTATATTGAATAGAAGTGGTGAAAGTGGATAGCCTTGTCTTGTTCCTGATCTTAGTGGAAAAGATTTTAATTTTTGCCCATTGAGTATGATGTAGGCTGTAGGTCTCTCATATATGGCCTTTATTATGTTGAGGAATGCTCCCTCTATTCCCTGAGTGGCAGATTTGAGCCTAGCAGCTCATGGAGGACCTGGGCCAGAGACTGGACAACTGTGAATATTGAGACCGAGACCTGGTCCCCATCCTCTCAAAACCATAGGAAGGGAAAAAAGTGAAGCCCAACACCCCTCTTCCTGTGGTATCCAGGATGACCAGCAGAATTCACTGAACAGGCTTAAAGTCAGCAAGACCCTTTTTAATGTATTGTTGGATGTGGTTTGCCAGTATTTTGTTGAGGATTTTAGCGTCAATGTTCATCGGTGATACTGGTCTGATGTTTTCTTTCTTTCTTGTGTCTTTACCTGGTTTTGGAATTAGGATGATGTTGGCCTCATAAAAAGAGTTTGGGAGACTCCCATCTTTTTGGATTTTTTGGAATAGTCTGTGAAGGATAGGGGTTATGTCTTCCTTAAATGCTTTGTAGAATTCTCCTGTGAAACCATGTGGTCCAGGGCTTTTGTGTGTTGGGAGTTTTTTGATTACTGCTTCAATTTCTTTGTTGTTATTGGTCTGTTCAGGCTTTCTGATTCATCTTCATTGAGTTTTGGAAGATTATATTTTCCTAGAAATTTGTCCATTTCACCTAGGTTTTCAAATTTCTTGGTATACAGTTCTTCATAGTAATTTCTTACAATCCTTTGCATTTCTGTGGTATCAGTTCTAATCTCTCCTATTTCATTTCTGATTGTGTTTATTTGGGTCTTATCTCTTTTTTTTCTTGATGAGTCTGCTTAAAGGCTTGTCGATTTTGTTTATCTTTTCAAAGAACCAGCTCTTGGATTCATTGATCCTTAGAATTGTGCTTTTAGTCTCTATGTCATTTAATTCTATTCTGATCTTTGTTATTTCCTTCCTTCTGCTTGCTCTGGGCTGTCTTTGTTGTTGTTCCTCGAGTTCTTGTAGACGTAGGGTTAGGTTGTTTGTTTGAAATGTTTCTAATGTTTTTAGGTGTGCCGGTATTGCTATGAACTTCCCTCTCAGGACTGCCTTGGCTGTGTCCCATAAGTTTTGGGTTGTTGTGAGTTCGTTTTCGTTTGTTTCCAGAAACCTTTTGATTTCTTCTGTAATATCATTCTTGACCCATTCATTGTTTAATTGCATGCTATTTAATCTCCATGATTTTGAGTGTTTTGGGTTTTCTTCCTTGGGGTTGGTTTCTAGCTTCAGTCCCTTGTGGTCCGAGAAAATGCTTGGTATGATTTCAATTTTTTTGAAATTGTTGAGGCTTGTTTGGTGTCCTATCATGTGGTCTGTCTTTAAAAATATTCCGTGTACATTTGAAAAGAATGTGTATTTAGCTTCTTTGGGATGGAAGACTCTGTATATATCAGTAAAGCCCATTTCATCTAGGGTATTGTTCAATGCCAATATCTTTGTTGATATTTTGTTTGGAAGATCTGTCCATTTTTGATAGTGGGCTGTTAAAATCCCCCACAATAATTGTGTTGCTGTCAATATCTTTCTTGAAGTCCTCTAAGATTTTCTTTATGTATTTGGGTGCTCCTATGTTGGGTGCATATATATTTACAATGTTTATGTCTTCTTGGTGGATTCTTCCCTTGAGTATTATGAAGTGACCTTCTGGGTCTCTCTTTATGGCCCTTTTTTGGAAGTCTATTTTGTCAGATATGAGTATTGCTACCCCAGCTTTTTTCCCCTAACTGCTTGGAAAATTTGTTCCAGCCCTTCACTTTCAGCCTGTGCAGGTCTTTTATCCTGAGGTGGGTCTCTTGTAGGCAGCATATGTGTGGGTCATGTTTTCTTATCCAATCAGCTATTCTATGTCTTTTAATTAGAGCACTGAATCCATTTACAGTTAAGGTTATTATTGATAGGTACTTATTCATTGCCTTTTATGTACGTGTGTTCCTCTCTCTCTCTCTCTCTCTCTTCCTTTCTTTTCTTAAAGCAGTCCCTTTA
Organism: Phyllostomus discolor; assembly: GCF_004126475.2. Lineage (NCBI taxonomy): Eukaryota > Metazoa > Chordata > Mammalia > Chiroptera > Phyllostomidae > Phyllostomus > Phyllostomus discolor. Next base: position 26,467,504 of record NC_050198.1, on the reverse strand, counting down.
GCATCTCTTGCAGAGCTGGTTTGGTGGAGGTGTATTCCTGTAGACTTCTTTTGTCTGAGAAGCTTCTTATTTGGCCTTCTATCTTGATTGAGAGCCTTGCTGGGTAAAGTAGCCTTGGTTGAAGACTTCTGGTTCTCATTACTTGGAATATTTCTTGCCATTCTCTTCTGGCTTGGAGTGTTTCCATTGAGAATTCAGCTGTTAGCCTTATTGGGGCTCGCTTGTATGTTACTTCCTGTTTCTCCTTTGCTGCCTTTTATATTCTCTCTTTGTGTTGAAATTTTGCCATTTAAATTATGATGTGTCTTGAGGTGGGCTTCTTTGGGTTCTTCTTGATTGGGACTCTCTGTGTTTCCTGGATTTGTGTGACTTTTTCTCTCATCAAATTAGAGAAGTTTTCCTTCATTACTTTTTCAGATAGGTTTTCTATCCCTTGCTCGTCTTCCTCTCCTTCTGGTATCCTTATGATACAGATATTATTACGTTTCATATTGTCTTGCATTTCTCTTAATCCCTCTTCATTCTTTCTGAGCCTCTTTTCCTTTTCTTGCTGTTTCTGGGTGTTTTTATCTACTTTGTCCTCTAGCTTGCTGATCCGATCTTCTGCTTCATGGATCCTGCTTTTCATTCCTTCTACTGTGTTCTTCGGTTCAGAGATTGTATTCTTCATATCCTCTTGGCCCTTGTTGATAGTTTCTATTTCCTTTTTCATGTTGATGTAGTTTTCAGTGAATTCATTGTAGCTTCCCTGCAGTTTCTGGTAGCTCATTGTGAGCTCATTGAGCTTCCTGACAATCATTGCTTTGAACTCACTATCTGATAGTTGAGTTGCCTCTATTTCATTTAACATTTTTCCTGAGGCTTCCTCATTTCCCTTCAATTGAGGGTTGTTTCTTTGTTTTCTCATTGTTCTTGGATTTCTTCTTGTTAGCCTCTGTTTCTTAAATTGATCTGTTCTTGTTCCCTCTAATTATGGTGTGAACTTCTGTGGTAGAATAGTTGTGAGATTCAGTGGTGCAATCTCCTTCGTGTATCCTGGTGTTCACAGCTTCCCCCATTCTTTTTTTGTGATCAGTTGGAGGAGTAAGGCGAAATGGTTTACGACAGCAAAACATTGTACTATGATATTTACATTAGCAGCCAGTAGAGAAGAGATGGGTTATCTTTTGGCTCCTTATAGTGTTATCCATGATCCTCCATCCCACTATCCAAGTTTTAGAAAGGATGGAAAGAGGGTAAGACTCTTTCTGGGGACGTGAGGATTGATAGTTGGATCTAGAAAGCTGTGAGGTTGTTGGAGGTCAGGTTCTAAGGTAGGGTTGGATTAAAGATTAGTATATAGGAGTAGTGTGTAAAAGAATAGAGACAACCCCCACAATAGTATAGTTCAGGAAATTGCAAAGTGGGCTGAGATCAGGTAGGGGTATTGAGTAGTATTTACAGTTGTATGGCCTAGGACTTATTAACAGTAATAGTAAAGCAACAGTCTTGTGGTAGAATCGATGAGATCTAGATAACAAGAATAAAGAGTATAGAACCTTGAGAGGTGTATTAATGGAACACAGATGAAGGATAGTAAATTATCAACACACTGTGACTGAGATACCAGGGGGAACCTATCAAATGACAGTACAACCAGCCAAGCAAAGAAGATTATACAAAAAGAAAAAGAATACCAAAATATTATTAAAATAAAAAATGTCAGAAAGGTGAGAAAAAGATAATACAAATTTACTGTAACTTGCAAGGTTAAAAAAAAAGGAAAGAAAAGCAGAAGATGGAGTGCAGAAGAGATAAATTTGGAGTGGAAAGAATATTATTAGGATTAATGGAAGAGAACCATAAGGGATTGTGAGATATAAAAATAGTAAGAATTGAAAAATAAAATTTCACTTAAAACACAAAATAAAATCAATCAATCAACAACAGCCACAAAAACAAAGCAAAACAAAACAAAATTAAAAAAAAAAAAAAACTCTTGTTGGTTTCTAACTGGCCAGACCAGTTTTTCTGATCTTGCTGGCTTCAGCTGGCTGAGGGACCTTTGAAATGCTTCTCTCTCTTCCCAGCCAGATCTCAGCAAGTCTCTCAGGAACCCTGGGTGCTCCTGAGCACACTTGCTCTGTGGACCTCGCTGCCACGTTCTTCTGGACTCCGGGGACCCTGCAGGGTTCCAGCTCTATGATCTCAGGAGGCACCCGTGAGTGACATTTTGGGATTCACTGGGCCCTCCCTAGGTGTCGTAAAAGGGCGCGCCCCTCCACCAAACTTTTGAGATTCGGGCTCTAGGAACGCCCTAAGCACCACAACCCTTCCAGGTTCACAGCATGCGAGTCAGGATTTCTGATGGGGCGAGCGCTTCCACATATCAGAACTGCAGGCTTCCGAGACCTGAGGATGCCCGAGTCCTTCCCTGCTCTGGTTTTCCACTGATCCGCACTCCCACCAGGCTATGGGTGCAGGCGCTTTTCCTGGCCTCCCCTGGTCGGGCTGGCTGGAAATTTTTGAGTTTCGGGCTATAGGAAGGCACTAAGCACCTCGTCCCTTCCAGGATCACAGAGGGAGAGTCAGGGTTCCCGATGGGGCACGCACTTCCCCAGATCAGAACTGCTGGCTCCCGAGACCTGAAAATGCTTGAGCCCTTCCGGTCTCTGGGTTTTCCACCAATCCACACTCCCACCGGGCTAGGGGTGTGGGTGCTCTTCCAGGCTGCCCCTGGTAGTGCCGGCTGGAGGCCCTCACTTCTCCCAGGTCTCTGGGTGGGTGTTCATAGTCCCTGGGTGATTTTTTCCCAGTCCAACTGGCCAATCTGTGCCCTCAAGCAACAAGTTCTCCCCTGGAGTTGCTCAACCCCCATATTCGGGGGAGGGAGGAGTGACTCCCCTTTCCTGGGAGCCCAGAGGCAGACGCAGGAGCACAGGGCCTGGGGGCTGCACACCCCTAGTCCCCACACTGATCCCTGGGTCCCTTTTGCCATGAAGCAGTCTCCTTACCGGCTGGTTTTTCAATGATCGCAATAAGTTTTGATGTCCTGCTTTCAAAAGTGATCTGGTAACCTTAGTCCACTTGCTCTGTTTCTCCACTGAACCGCGAGTTTCCCTCCTCTTCACAGAAGCCGAGAAACACACTGCTTAGAGTAAAGCCACCATCTTCCCATCACCGAGAGAATAGAGTTAACCACAAAAATAATAATGCTCAGGAATAAAGTGTAGGGGTCTACGATCATGGACGGTTGCTGTGCAGTATGTACAATTGTATGGGACAACAATTATTTCTTATAGTACTGGAACAACAATAATATGACAAGAAATATATGATTTGGGTAACCAGAATAGAAAGTACCCAATCAAGAGTTATGTGTTATTGGAACACAGGTGAAGTGAAATAAGGAAAATTAAAATACAGTAAAGAGAGAATAAGGAAAATCAGTCAAGCAATGCTATTAAACAACAAAATAAAAAGAGGAAAACTAAACATTACGAAGAGAAATAAAAATACTAATAAAATAAGTGGTAAAATTATGAAAAAATAATAATATACATAAACAATAAAATGCCAACTCCATGGGATAGCAAAGTGACATTTGTCTCAGTTTCTCATTTTTGGGGGTTAGCCTTATGCTCCCCCTTTGGATGTGTCTCTGGACCATTTATAACTCCAGGTCTTATTATCTCTCTTGGGGGAAGAAAAAAAGGAAAGAAAAAAAGGGGAAAAAAGAAAAAAAATAAGGGTCTTGCTGAATTTAAACCTGTTCAGTGAATTCTGCTGGTCATCCTGGATACCACAGGAAGAAGGGTGTTGGGCTTCACTTTTTTCCCTTCCTATGGTTTTGAGAGGATGGGGACCAGGTGTCGGTCTCAATATTCACAGTTGTCCAGTCTCTGGCCCAGGTCCTCCATGAGCTGCTGGGTTCAAATCTGCCACTCAGGGAATAGAGGGAGCATTCCTCAACATAATAAAGGCCATATATGAGAGACCTACAGCCTACATCATACTCAATGGGCAAAAATTAAAATCTTTTCCACTAAAATCAGGAACAAGACAATGTTGTCCACCTTCACCACTTCTATTCAACACAATATTGGAAGCTTTAGCCACAGCAGTCAGAGAAGAAAATACAAGGCATTGAAATCAGAAAAAAGGAAACAAAACTGTCACTATTTGCAGATGACATGATAGTGTACACAGAAAATCCTATAGACTCAACCAAAAAACTGCTTGACATAATAAACGAATTTTGCAAAACAGTGGGATACAAAGTCAATATCTGGAAATCAAAGTAATTTTTGTACACCAACAATGAAAGAGCAAAAGGAGAAATCAAGAAAAAAAACACCATTTAATATAGCACAAACAAAAATAAAATACCTAGGAATAAACCTAGCCAAAGAGGAAAATGGCCTGTATTCAGAAAACTACACAACACTGAAGAAAGAAATAAAGAAAGACACAACAAATGGAAACATATACTGTGTTCATGGATTGGAAGAATTAAAATTATCAAAACGTCCATACTACCCAAAGCAATTCACAGATTCAATGCAATACCTATTAAAGTACCAATGGCATATTTCACAGACATAGAACAAATACTTCAAAAATTTATATAAAACAATAAATGACCCCAAAGAGTTGCTGCAATTTTGAGAAAGAAGAGTAAAGTAGGTGGGATCACAATACCTGATACCAAACTGTATTATAAAGCCACTGTAATCAAAACAGCCTGGTACTGGAGTAAAAACAGGCACATAGACCAGTGGAACAGAAAAGAGAGCCCAGAAATAAACCCAAGCATCTACAGTCAATTAATATTTGAGAAAGGGGGCCGCAACATAAAATGGGGTAACAGTAGCCTCTTCAACAAATGGTGTTGGGAGAACTGGACAGCTATGTGCAAAAACATGAAACTCGAGCACCAGCTTACACCTTACACAAAAATAAATTCTAGGTGGATAAAAGATTTAAATATAAGCCATGACACCATTAAAGTTTTAGAAGAGAATGTAGGTAGGAAAATCTCAGATATTTCACGCAGAAACATTTTTACTGACATGTCTCCTAGAGCAAGGGACATAAAGGAAAAAAATAAAAAATGGGGCCTCATCAAAATAAAAAGCTTCTGCACAGCTAAAGAAAACAGTATTAAAATAAAAAGAGAACAAACTGTATGGGAAAACATAGTTGCCAATGATACCTGAGACAAGGGTTTAATCTCCAAAATATATAAAGAACTTACACAACTCCACTTTAAGAAGACAAGCAACCCAATTAAAAAATGGGCAAAGGCATTGAACACATACTTCTCCAAGGAGGACACACAGAGGATCCAGAGACACATGAAAAGATGCTCAATGTCACTAGCTATCAGAGAGATGCAAATTAAAACCACAATGAGATACCACTTCACACCAGTCAGAATGACCATCACAAACAAAGCAACAAACACCAAGTGCTGGAGAGGCTGTGGAGAAAAGCAAACCCTAGTGCACTGTTGGTGGGATTGCAGACTGGTACAACCACTATGGAAAACACAATGGAACTTTCTCAGAAAACTAAAAATGAATCTGCCTTTTGACCCAGCAATTCCACTGCTGAGATTATATCCTAAGAACTCTGAAACACCAATCCAAAAGAACCTATGCACACCAATGTTCATAGCAGCACAATTTACAATAGCCAATTGCTGGAAGCAACCTAGGTGCCCATCAGTAAATGAATCGATCAATAAACAATGGTACATTTACACAGTGGAATTCTATACAGCAGAAAGAAAGCAGGAGCTCCTACCCTTTGCAACAGCATGGATGGAACTGGAAAGCATTATGCTAAGCGAAATAAGCCAGGTGGTGAAAGACAAATACCATATGATCTCACCTTTAACAGGAACCTAAACAACAAAACAAACAAGCAAAATGTAACCTAAAACACTGAAATAGTAGGACAGGCTGACAGTGACCAGAGGGGATAGAATTTCAGGGGAATATCAGGGGAAAGGGGAAGGGTTTACAGGAACAAATATAAAAGACACATGGACAAAAACTAGGTGGGGTGGAAAGTGGAGGGAGCAGGGAGGGATGGGTGGGTGGGCTGGGATGGGATTGGAGTATAGGACAGAAAACTGTACTTGAACTACAATTAAAATATTTTTTTTTAAATCTGCCACTGTGTCTCTGGGCACACAGCATTAGTCAATGTTGGGCATGCTCTTCCACTCAGCCAGTCAGCCTCTGGGTACGTGCAGTTCAAATTACCTTCAGGGCAAGCCATCTATTGCTCCTGAATTCCTTACAAAGTAGCTGCCCACTGTTCTTAACAAGTGCATGGCTTTTCACACATCCCAACTTTCCAACCAGTCCAGAGACTATCTGAGCCAGGATCTGACACAGCCCAACTCCTCCCTTCTCCAGGTGTTGCCTGGCACCTCAATTTCTCTGGTGCTGGCATCCACAGTCCCAGTGGATATATATTGCCTCTGTGTGTCTTCCACTTCATCTCTATTTCCCACCCTGTGACTTCCAACATCTAGGTCCCTCCTGGTGTCATGCTGCCCTCCATCCTCTGGTAGAGGAGGGATCTGGTACTGTACCTCTCCTCACCATATCCTGTGGCAGGTGCTTGGCTGGAGACTGCTACAACCTTGGTCCCCATGCAGATCCCAGGGACCTTATCATCCCAACACAATTTCCTCACCATCTGTTTTTCAATGTCCTCTGCGATTTTGGCATCCAAACTTCATATAAGCTGGAATTCCTTTGGCTGTTCACTCTGCTCCTCAGAAGATCAGCTTGGTGTTCCAGCTGGGCACAGGGAGAACTGGGCTCCACTCCCACCTACCTCACCACCATATTCAGCACATTCCTATTCTTAATTTTTTGAGGAACCTGCATAACGTTTTCCATAGTGGTTGTACCAATCTACAATCCCATCAACAACATGCAAGGGTCACCTTACTCAACATCCAAATAATGGATAAAGAAGATGTCATTTCATATATATACTGGAATATTACCATTTGCAACAATATGTATAGATGGACTCAACCTTGAGGGTATTATGCTAAGTGAAATAAGTCAGATAGAAAAGGACAAAAACTATACAATTGCACTCATGTGGGGAATATAATTAAAAAAGAAACAAACCAAATAAACAAAAACAAACTCATAAATATAGAAAACAAAGGGGGAGGGTGAAACAGGTAAAAGGGATTAAATGTATGATGATGAGCACATTATAGTGTGTGCAGATATTCAATTATAATGTTGTACACCTGAAACTTACATGATGTTATTAGCCAATTGTAACTCAACTAAAAAATCAACAAGATTTTTAAAAATCAGTGTTCAAAGACTACTAAAATTCAAGTATTTTAGGCTTTCAGTCACCTGGAAGGAATTGGCAAATTCTCTAATGCCCCAGGGGAAAAGTGGCCCTAAATTCTGGTTCACTCCCAATCTATGTATCTTCTGATATCTATCTTCTTTCCTTCAGTCTCTGGCTCTATTTTCATCTATCTCACTTGGCACTCTCCAGAATATTTTTAATATGCCAGGATATGGCATAGTAGTTGTCTTCAGCAGGAGTATTGTTCTTAATTAACTGGTTCACTGTCATCAGAAGAGGATGTTCTGTACCACAATCATCACAACCATCACCTCAATTCATCTTTGAATTCTTTAATCCAAGTTCTTTACTCTTTCCACTTAACCTGCATCACTACCCAGATGGTGTCCCTTCTATTACATTCTCATTTTGCTTCAAATCTGCCTGAGCCTGTGTAAGATAGAGGAATGCTGAGAGCATCATCCAAAGCACAGTTCATGCATTTATTTACACTGAAGACTATCTTAATTCTAAACTCCAGTGAAGGAAGCCTTAATTTTCTCTTGACTGACTTCACATACAGATTTTATCAATTATCCAATTTAGCTAGCACTCAGAGAGAGAACTTATGCAGAACTAATCTATTTCTATTTTTATTTTTTTTTCTGTGAAATAGGCATATATCCAGCTCTCTGACAAATGAGGTACTGGGTATAAAAATGTCTTTCAAACTGCAATATAGAAATGAGGTTGCATATGCAATTCTAGGCTTTTTACATTGACCACTTTTTCTTCTCTATCTACAATTGAACAGTAGTATGTAGTCTCTAGCTTTTTCTTCTCTTAATAGAAGCTTTTCTAAAGTACCTAACCTTAATCAATAATTCAGCACATTTATTCCTCAACCCTCTACCTCCCTGTATCCTCTCATTCTTTAATTTTTAGAAAGTGGTACTTCTAATATTATAATTATCATTTTCTTAGAATATTTTAGCTATAATGAGGCACAGAAAAGTGAATCAAGCTCCAGGTAAGAAATTAACCTGTCTACCAGCTAAATTGAAAGAACTATAATTTAATAAATTTGCTATTCATTATCAACAAGATGCAATCATATATACAGCAGGTCCTTAAATAACATCACTTTACTTATTGCCATTTCATTATATGTTAATGAGAAAATAAAAGCTAATTCCTGGCAGAGGTTACTGTTCTGTGGAGTTTGTATGTTCTCCCCATGACTGCATGGCTTTTCTCAGGTACTCCAGTTTCTTCCTACATCCCAAAGCTGTGCATATCAGGTGAATGGGCATGTCTACATTGTCCCCATCTGAGTGAGTGTGGGTGTTTGTGAGGGAGCTCTACAATGGAAGGGACTTCTGCCTAGAGTGGGTTTTCTCTTTCCACCATGACCTATTGAGAGATGTTCTAGCCACTTGTGACCTTAACTGGAATAAGCACACTGGAAAATAATTCTCTTATTTGTTTTTATTCATCTTCCTTAAATGTTGTATAGCTCACATTTATTTCAGTGTTTAATATTAGAAGTATTTTGGCTCCTTATTGAGAAGTTTGGAAATATTTTTGTGACTAGAAATAAGTCATAATAACTTAACTCTTGTTTATATCAATTAGTCTATGGTAAAATAGTTTCTTTATACTCATTTCACTTAAAGTCAGTTTCCAAGAACCTATTAATGACATTAAGTGAAGACTTTCTGTAGTTTATGTCATAAGCAAAAGAAGTATTAAAATCTATCAAGTATGATTTTTGAATTTTTAAAAAATATGCTACTCTTTATTCCTGGATATCTCTCAAAGTCTATAGGTTTTGATGTAACTTATTTTAATAGCTGTATGTCATAAATATTACAATTTATTCAATAATTTTTTATTGATGTATATTCAAATTGTTTACATAAATTTATCACTATAAACAGTGATATAATAAATATTGTTTAATGTAATCCTACTTGCTTCAATAGAATCAACTCCAAAATATTATAGGAATCAAAGGGATCAAGTAGCTGCTCACCTGTAGTAGATTGTCAAACACATTCTTTTTTAATTTTATTTTAATTGTTGTTCAAGTACAATTTTCTACCTTTTACTCCCATCCCAGCCTACCTGCCCAGCCCTCCCCACCTCCCTCAAACACATCCTTAACACAAGTTTAAGTAAACCATTTAGTCCTATACCACTCATGATCAAAGGCCACTCTGGTCATGCCAGAAAACTCATACCTTATATAATCCTTTGCACCTCAGAGATGTTGAACTTTAAAACAATATCAACAAAAACAACAAAATCCACTTTGTTTTTAATTGAAAACTTTAAAATGGTTCCACAGAATACCATCAGTATAAATACTGACCTTTGTTTTTACTCTCATCTCCCTGTTCAGTAGGGTAGAAGTTTTAGAAGGGGTCATAGCAACTGTGGCCATAGCCTCTGCCTGGACAGCCAGTGTTTAATTTCTCCAGGCCTGCTGCAGATTTATTGGCATTGTCAATTCCCTGGTGATAAGACACTTTCATTGGTTTCACATATCTAATGCCTGCTGATTTTTCTTAAACACTGAGTGGATTTGGCCATAAACCAGTTATTTCTTGACCCTGAATATCTTGTCTCATATTTTCCATTCTTTTTCTTCCCTTCCTCTCTGCCCTTAATTCCAATGCTTCTTCTTAATCATAGTAATGTTTTAATTGGAAAGTTGTAACACTTTTCTTTGCCAAACAGTTGGTTCTACAACTTATGCCATCAGTGAATGCAAAAGAGCTTCTTTTTATCCTCCATCATTAAATTGTTAGTGGTGAATAAACAATAAACTATTGATATAATGCCAGCAATATTACTGGGTCCTAATGCACTTCATTTGATGAGTCCTCAAATTGTATGACAAACCAATATTTCAGCATCCACAACACTGAAAGAGTATGGAATATGCCATAAAGGCATAAAAATTATTTTGAATAGAAGGCATTTAAGTTCCTGAAATTCCTTATTTGCCTAAAAAACCAAGCCTCCCCCCCCCGAAAAACTCAACTGTTTTAAAGCCCCTCCCTGAAAGCAAACAGGGAAGAAACTGACTCATCACCGGAGATGAGAAGTCACCATACACCACATGTAAACAGACATTGTCACATAACCATAGTATCTTCTTCTCCTAAGGGACCCTTTATCTTTACAAAAAGTCGTTTGTTTTCCCATAAGTATTCTTTCTCCTATCCCCTTCCCCAATTAATTTGATCTAAAAGACCCAAATTCTAACCAGCTCCTTTGAGTCAACCTTCTTTGTAATATTCCCTATGCACATGATTAAAATCTGCCTTTTCTCTTGCTAAGCTGTTTTTTGTCAATTTAATTCACAACCACCCAAACACTGAGCCTAAGAGGATAAAGGAAAAGGTTTTTTTGTCACTGATATTATAAATGGAGAGGGATATAAAGTTGAAACATGGAAAAATGGAATTTTATAGCAGAGGAAATAATAGCTAAAAGTAGATTTGCTTTAACCTTTTGGTCTAATTCTACTATTACATTCCTGACATCCCTCCGAAACAGCATTTTTTAAAATAAATCTGAGTAGTACAATTAAATAGGAAGAGAATCCTGAATGAACTATGGAAACTTCCAATTTTTCAGTTATGCACATAAAGGAGACTTATGGCATAGCTTCCTTTAAGGAATCAAATAGGACAAAGTGACACCTGCATTGCTCTTTTTCAAAGGGAAATTTTTAAGCTTATTTTTCAACAAATACCATATTTGTTTGATTAAATGCTTTAATTACTCTCCATAAAATACTCTTGACAGTACTTATTTTCTTCAAAAATTCCATTTGATTTCAGGTCTATAGTCTTTTATGAGGGTTTGACCAAACCAGGAACTAACTAATATGAAAGTATAGTTCTGACTGGGATATAGCTAAACTTAGCCCATTGTGGTGGCCATAGTGTTACACTATATACAGCTCCCTTCAAGAAATGCTGCTTATAGGAGCATAGCCATCATCTGCAGTGTTCCTGCCAAGGCCACACTGTCCCCAGGCTGTTTCCACCCAATGACAGCATGGCACAGGCACCAAAGCTGGGCTATTCTGCCTGATACACAACTTCTCTGATGGGCAATCATTGTTCTGGGCTCCGCATCCACCCAGCTGAGACTTTCTCATAGCTCTCTTACATTTAAAGCTCTTTTTATCCTGTTCTCCTACCTTTCCTCTCCTTTCTCAGAGGTCAGACCTGCATTGCCCTCTGAAGGCCTTTCCTTCCTACTCCTGCTCCCTTATTGGGATATTTCTCACAATAAATCTCCTTTGCACCTAGTCTATCTTCTAGGAGGACCTGAATGGGTTCACCCCACAATTATTGCAAATTCTGAAGTACAGTGGTTCATTTCTTCATAAAATCAGATGTGGCTTAGGCCAAATATATCAAGAATAAAAATTTCATAGAGTAATAATAGGTACAATCCATTTATTAGTTTCCGTGAGCCAGACACTGCAATCAATCTTTTTTGTAATGTCCGTTAAGCCCCACAGCAATGATATAATATAATCTTATAAGTAAACATTATTTTATAGTGATACACATAAGGAAATATTGTTACTTAGTTAAAAAATACTGGTATTTAAATCCAATTATTTCAAATTTCAAAACACATATTATTCTCTACACTATACTGCCTTCCAAAAGTAATAATAATAATAATTACTCTAAATGTTAGCTAGTATTATGTACCAGGCACTAGGCTAAGAACTTAAAACATGCGCTACCTCATAAAGTTCTCCCAATAGCATCAAAAAGTAAATATAATTATTCCCCATTTTATAGATCAGAAAACTGAAGATTAACAAATAAGTAACATATCACACAGTATTATTTCCTAGGATGAACTAAAATAGTTGTTCCACTGTAATAAATGATATGATAGCTATAGATCAAGATTTTAGTGAACAATTTAAGATTTAGTGGCAATGTCATTTAGATTTTTGCTCCCAGATTCTGTCCTCTTACTTATATTCTAAACATCTAAGGCCTCTCTTAATTTTCTTGGACCTTCTGTGTTGAGCCTTTAACAATGTAGGTCAAGAGAACCTCTAACCCATTGTTTAGTCAACGTTACTTTCTAGCCCCAGGGTAATTCATAAATAATAGGTTTTTCTGAAAAACATCTACCTGCAAACAAATCTAGTTCCCTAGAAAATACAGCTCTGAGTGTGTTAACACAGAGTATGGGTCTACACAGAGCTGGTTTTGCTTTTTTGCATAGCTTGGAAACCTATTCTATTATGTTCCTTCCTGGGCCACATATTAACTATAAAGAATGCACTACCATATAACTGTTAATGCTTATTTTCCCCTCAGAAACATGCTTGTATTTCCTTCTCTTCCCTCTGATGTAATTGCCACCCACACCCACCCACCAGTAAGATTAAATATTCTTTAACAAGAAAATAATAAATCTGAATACATGCCCTCCAGTATCAAAAATGCAGCAGAAACAGTAGGAAAATGTTTTCTGTGTTTCACTTTTGTGATTACATTTAATACACAGGAGAACTGCTCTTGTTCCTCCAAAAGACTTGTGGGCTCTTCCTGTAAATCTAGCTCTCTGCCCTGCCCTTAGAGTGGCAGTGGGTAGTGAATGTGGTAGGGGTGGGGAAAAGGAATAACAGTATATTTCAAGACTGAGTGGGAGTGGGGATTGTATATGAGTGACTGTTAAGCTACATGATATTTTATTTTTTTGTAGGAAGTGGTTGTTTCTTACCAACAACTAACTAACAAGCAGATGTGAGGTGAGATGAAGGATGAGGGTGACCTTCCAGTTTGAGGAAAGTTGAAAACTATGGAATTGCAAAATATCCTTGTATGTAATAAGAATACTGAGAAGTGATATCTTTTCAGTTCAGTAATTCTATGTGAGCCTTTTGGCAAATTATATCACACAGCTCTAAAACAATTAACCCAAAGTTGTTAATTTTTTTAATCATACTATTTAAGGAGATGATACCAGTCTACGGAAATTTTGTCTGAGCAGCTCTTTCTTTTTAATTGTTTAAAATCATTTTTATTGCTATTCCATAACAGTTGTCTCAATTTTCCCCCATTGCCCTTCTCCACCCATCCCACCCCTGGCTCCTACAGTCAATTCCCATCCTGTTGTCCATGTCTGTGGATCATTCATACATGTTCTTTGTCTAATCCCTTCCTCTCCTTTCCACCATTGTCCCCCTCTCTTTTCCCCTCTGATCGCTTTCAGTCTGCTCCATGTGTCCATGCCTGTGTTTCTATTTTGTTTATTAGTTTATTCTTCATTAGATTCCACTTATAGGTAAAATCATATGGTATTTGTCTTTCACCACCTGGGTTATTTCACTTGGCATAAAGTTCTCCAGTTCCACCCATCCTATCACAAAGGATAGGAGCTCCTTCTCTCTTTCTGTGGGTCATATCCCATTGTGTAAATGTACCACAATTTTTAATCCATTCATTTACTGATGGGCACTTAGGCTGTTTCCAGCACATGGCTATTGTAAATAACCATGAACATTGGGGTGCATAAGTTCTTTTAAATAGGTTACTCACAATTCTTAGGGTATATTACCAACAGCAGAATTGCTAGGTCAAAAGACAGTTCCATTTTTAGCTTTTTAAGTGAATTCCATACTTTCCACAGTGGCTGCAGCAGTCAGCATTTCCACCAACAGTGCACTAGGGTCCCTTTTATCTGCACCCTCACCAGCATTTGTTGTTTGTTGATTTATTAATGATGGCCATTCTGAAAGGTGTGAGGTGACATCTCATTGAGGTTTCAATCTGCATCTCTCTGATGGTCAGTGATGTTGAGCATCTTTTCATATGTCTATGGGCCATCTATACATTCTTGGGGAAGCATCTATTCAAATCTTCTGGCCATTTTTTTATTGGATTGTTTGTCTTCCTGGTGTTGAATCATATGAGTTCTTTATACATTTTTGGAGATCAAACCCTTATCTGATGTATAATTGGCAAATATGTTCTCCCATACAGTTGGTTCCATTTTCATTTTGATGATGGTTTCTTTAGCTGGGCAGAAACTTTTTAGTTTGGGTAGTCCCATTTATTTATTTTTTTTCCTTTACTTTGCTTGCCCTAGGAGATATATCAGCAACAATATTGTTACATGGAATATCTGAAATTTTCCTGCCTATGTTTTCCTCTAGGACTTTTATGGTATTACAACTTATATTTAAGTCTTTTATCCATCTTGAGTTTATTTTTGTGTAAGGTGTAAGTTGGTGGTCTAGTTTCATATTTTTTGCATGTACCAATCCAGTTCTCCCAGCACCATTTATTGAAGAGACTATCTTTACTCCATTGTAGGCTCATGTCCCCTTTGTCAAATATTAACTGACTGCAGATACTTAGGTTTATTTCTGGGCTCTCTATTCTGCCTTATTGATCTATGTGCCTGTTCTTATGCCAGTACCAGACTGTTTTGATTACAGTTGCCTTGTAGTATAGTTTGATATCAGATGGTGTGATTCCTTCTACTATGTTCTTCTTTCTTAAGATTCCTAAGGCTGTTTGGGGTCTTTTTTGGTTCCATGTAAGTTTTGGGGGGGATTTCAAGAAAGATACTGACAACAACACAGTCATCATAAGGGATTTTTCACACCCCACTGTCAACAATGAATAAGCATTCCAAATAAAGAATCAGCAAAGATATTGTGGCACTGAATGACACTCTAGATCAAATGGACTTAATTGATATAAACAGAATCTTCCACCTCAAAGAAACAAAATATACATTCTTTTCAAATACACATGCAACATTTTCAAAGATAGACCACATGGAGAACACAAAATGAGCCTCAACAAATTCAAGGAGGTTGAAATCATATCAAGCATTTTCTCTCACCATGAGGGACTGAAACTAGAAACCAACCCCAAGGGAAAACTCAAAAACATCCTTTTTAATTCTTTGAAACTCAAATAACATACATATAAAGACATTAATACATTTTATATTTAATGTATATTTGTCACATTTTATATCAATTGTGTCTTAGAGACCTTACTGAGTGGGTGACAATAAAGACAATACATGATTAACTAAAATATGAGCACCCATGAATTTCCGCCCACACTAAAAAAATTATTGCTTACATCATTCCCAGATACATTGTGCTACAATTAAGTCGATTTCTCCTTATGCTGTCTTCTTTTTTTCAGTAATTGTCATTAGTTTTATTTTTTATTATTTTTGATAATTTCTTTATTAATATTTGAATACAGTTGTCTCCATTTCCAATCACCACTTTCCCCAGCCCCACCCACCCCCATGTCCCACCCTCAATCCTACCACACTTTGGCTTTGTCCATGGGTCCCTTATATATGTCCCTTGATGACCCTACCCCTTATTTCCTCTGTTATTTCCCTCCATCCTCCAGTCTGGTTACTGTCAGTTTGTTCTTAATTTCAAAGTCTCTGGTTATATTTTCCTTGGTTGTTTGTTTTGTTAATTAGGTTCCACTTAGAGGTGAGATTATGTGCCATTTGTCTTTCACTGCTTGGCTACTTCACTTAGCATAATGCTCTCGAGTTCCATCCATGCAGGCGTGAACAGTAGGAGTTATTTCTTTTCTCTGCTGCATAGTATTCCATTGTATAAATGTACCAGGTATTTTTTATCCATTCACTTACTGATGGGCACTCAGGTTGCTTCCAGTACTTAGCTATTATGAATTGTTTTATTATGAATATTGGGGTGCATAGGTTCTTCTGAAGTAGTGTTTCATTATTCTTAGGGTATAACATAAGGAGTAGAATTGCTGACTCAAAAGACAGTTGCATTTTTAGTGTTTTTAGAAAATCCCATACTGTTTTCCACAGTGGCTGCACCACTCTGCATTCCCACCAACAGTGCACTAGGGTTCCCTTTTCTCCACAGGATTGTCAGCACTTATGGTTTGTTGATTTGGTTGTGATGGCCATTCTCACTGGTGTGAAGTGGTATCTCATTGTGGTTTTAATTTGCATCTCTCTGATGGCTATTGATTATGACCATCTTTTCATATGTCTTTGAGCCCTCTATATGTCCTCCTTGGAGAAGTGTCTGTTCAGGTCCTTTGGCCATTTTTCAATTGGATTATGTGTTTTCCTGGTGTTGAGTCATGTGGGTTCTTTATATATTTTGGAGATCAAACCCTTGTCTGAGATATCATTGGCAAATATATTTTCTCATAGAGTTGGTTCCCTTTTCATTTTGCTAATGTTTTCCTTAGCTGTGCAGAAGCTTTACATTTTGCTGAAGTCCCACTTGTTTATTCTTTCATTTATGTCCATTGCTCTAAGTGGTATATCAGTGAAAATATTGCTGCATGGAATATCTGAGATTTTATGGCCTAGGTTCTCCTACAGGACTCGTATAGTATCATGACTTATATTTAAGTCTTTTCTCCATCTTCAGTGTGTTTCTGGGTATTATGTAAGTTGGAGGTCAAATTTCATTTTTTTGCTTGTAGCTGTCCAGATGTCCCAACACCATTTGTTGAAGAGGCTATTTTGACTCCATTTTATGCTTCTGCTCACTTTGTTGAATATTAATTGATCATAGAGACTTGGGTTTATTTCTGGGCTCTCTATTCTGTTCCATTGATATATGTGTCTTTTTGTATGTCAGTACCACACTGCTCTGATTACTATGGCCTTTTAATATAGTTTGATGTCAGGTATGGTGATCCTCCTATTTTTTTCTTTTTCAGAATTGCTGTAGCTATTCAAGGTAGTTTATGGTATTATAAACTTTTGAAATGTTTGTTCTATATCTGTTAAATATGGCATTGGTATTTTAATAGGGATTGTATTGAATCTATGAATTGCTTTGGGTAGTATGGACATTTTGATGGTGTTATTTCTTTCAATCCATGAGCATGGTACACGCTTCCATTTATTTGTGTCTTCCTTAATTTCTTTCTTCAGTGTTGTGTAGTTTTCTGAGTACAGGTCTTTTACTTCTTAGTTAGGTTTATTTCTAGGTACTCTATTTTTCTTGTTGCTATAGCAAATGAGATTTTTTTCCTGATTTCTGTTTCTGACATTTCATTGTTGTTGTACAAAAATATCTTTGATTTCTGAATATTGACTTTGTATCCTGCTGTTTTGCCAAATTCACTTATTAGCTCGAGTAGTTTTTTGATAAAGTCTATAGGGTTTTTTATGTACACTATCATATCATCTGCAAACAATAACATTTTTGCTTCCTCCTTTCAAATTTTGATGCCTTTCATTTCTTCTTCCTGTCTGATTGCTGCAGCTAACTCTACCAATACTATGTTGAATAGAAGTGGTGAAAGCAGACATCCCTGTCTTGTTCCTCATCTTAGTGGAAAAGCTTTTAGTTTTTCCCCATTGAGTATGATGTTGGCTGTAGGTTTTTCATATATGGTCTCTGTTATGTCAAGGTATGCTCCCTCTACTCCCACTTTGCTGAGCATTTTTATCATAAATGGGTCATGTACCTTATCAAATGCTTTTTCTGCCACTATTGATATGGTTGTGTGATTTTTGTCCTTTCTTTTTTTGTGTGTGATATATTATGTTTATCTATTTGCAAATATTGTACCATCCATGCATCCCTGGGATGAATCCCACTTGATCATGGTATATGATCTTTTTGATGTTTGCTGGATGCAGTTTGTCAGTACACTGTTGAGGATCTTAGGGTCTATTGTCATCAACAATGTTGGCCTGTAATTTTCTTTTTTTATGTGCCTTTATCTGGTTTTTGGATTAGGATGATGCTGACTTCACAAAAAGAGTTTGGGACACTTCTGTCTTCTTGGATTTTTGGCATAGTCTGTGAAAGATAGGGGTTAGTTCTTCCTTAAATGTTTTGTAAAATTCTCCTGTGAAGCCATCTGCTTTTTGAAAGGGGAATTTTATTACTGCTTCAATTTCATAAGCTGTTATCAGTCTGTTCATGCTTTGCATTTTTTCTTCATTCAATTTTGGAAGATCATATTTTTCTAGAAATTTGTCTGTTTCACTTAGGTTTTGAAATTTCTTCGCATATAGTTCTTCATAGCAATTTCTTATAATCATTTATATTTCTGTTGTATCTTTTGTAATCTCTCCTCTTTCATTTTGTTTATTTGGGTTCTCTCTCTTTTTTTCTTGCTGAGTTTAGTTAAAGGCATGTTGATTTTGTTTATCTTTTCAAGGAACTAGCTCTTCATTTTATTAATCTTTAAAATGTTCCTTTGGTCTCTGTGTCATTTAATTCTGCTCTGATCTTGGTTATTTCCTTTTTTCTACTTGCTCTGGGTTTTGTTTATTGTTGCTCCTCCAAATCTTGTAGATGTAGGGTTAGGTTGTTTATTCGAAATATTTCTCTCTTTTTTAAGTAGGCCTGCATTGCTATGAACTTCCCTCTCAGGACTGCCTTCACTGAGTTCCATACATTTTGGATTGTTGTGAGTTCATTTTAATTTGTTTCCAGAAATTTTGATTTTTTTCCTAATCTCATTCTTGACCCATTCATTGTTTAATAGCATGCTATTCAATCTCTATGATTTTTAGTGTTTTGGGTTTTTTTCCTTGAGGTTGGTTTCTAGTTTCAGCCCCTTGTGGTTGGAGAAAATGTTTGATATGATTTCAATTTTCTTGAATTTGTTGAGGCCTGTTTTGTGTCCTATCATGTGGTCCTTCTTTGAAAATGTTCCATGTGCATTTGAAAAGAATGTGTATTTTGCTTCTTTGGGATGAAAGGTGTATATATATTCAGTTAAGTGCGTTTGCTCTAGGAAGTTTTTCAATGTCACAATATCCTTTTTAATGTTTTGTTTACCAGTTGTATCCATTTTTGATAGTGGGTTGTTAAAATCCCCTAGTATAAATGTATTGCTGTCTATATCTTTATTGAAGTCCTCCAAGATTTTTCCTCTTATATTTGGGTGCTCCTATATTGGGTGCATATATATTTACAATGTTTATGTCTTGTTGATGGATTCTTCCCTTGAGTATTATGAAGTGTCCTTCTGGGTCTCTTTTATGAACTTTGTTTTGAAGTCTATTTTCTCAGATATACATATTGCTACCCAGCTTTTCATTCCTGTCCATTTACTTGGAATATATTTTCTACCCCTTCACTTTCAGTCCATGTAGTTCTTTTGTTCTGCAGTGGGTCTCTTGTAGGCAGCATATGTGCAGGTCATTTTTTCTTATCTATTCAGCTACCCTATGTCTTTTGGCTAGAACATTTAATTCATTTACATTTAAGGTTATTATTGATAGGTACTTATTCATTGCTGTTTTACTCATTTTGTACCTTTGTTCCTTTCTCTCTCACTGTTTTTCTGTTTCTTCTTAAAGCAGTCTCTTTAGCATATCTTGCAATGTTGGTTTGGTGGAGTTCTATTCTTTTAGCCTTCTTTTTTTGTCTAGGAAGCTCCTTATTTCATCTTCCATTTTAATTGAGAGCCATGATGGATAGAGAATTCTCCATTGTAGGCCTTTGCTTTTCATTACTTGGAATATTTCTTGCCATTCCTTTCTGGCTTGTAATGTTGCTGTTGAGAAGTCACCTGCTAACCTTACCAGGGCTCCCTTCTATGTTACTTTCTGTTTCTCCCTTGCTTCCTTTAAGATTCTCTCTTTGTCTTTAAATTTTGCCATTTTAGTTATGATGTGTCTTGAAGTAGGCTTCTTTGAGTTCCTCTTGATTTTGACCTTCTCTGCTTCCTGGACATCTGTGGCCTTTTTTCTCTGATTGGTTACAGAATTTTTCCATCATTCCTTTTTCAAATAGTTTTGTATTCCTTGTTCCTCTTGTTCTCCTTCTGGTATCCTGATTATACGGATATTATTACGTTTCATGTTGTACTGTATTTTCCTTAACTCCTCTTCATTATTTTTTAGTCTATTTTGTCTTGCTCTTTTGGAGAGGTTGTTTTTTTTTTTTTTTCTACCTTGTCCTGCAGCTCGCTGATTCAATCCTCTGCTTCATAAAGCCTGTTTTGCTTGCTTCTACTGTGTTCTTCAATTCAGAAATTGTATTCTTCATTTCTTCTTGACCCTTGTTAATTGTTTCTATTTTTTTTTTTCATGTTGATACTGTTTGCAATAATTTCTTCATGCTTTCCCTGTAGTTTTTGGTATATCTCACTGAGCTCATTGAGCTTCCTTATAACCATAGTTTTAAGCTGAATATCTGATCGTTGACTTGCCTCTATTTCATTTATTATTCTTTCTGAGGACTCTTCTTTTCCTTTTGATTGAGGGTTCTTTCTTTGTTTTCCCATTATTTGTGGGACTCTTCTTGTTTGCTTCTGCTTCTTAAATTGATCTGCTATAACTTTATGACTTTGTGGTATGAACATCTATGGTAGGAGGGTTGTGAGATTCAGTGGTACAGTCTCCTTTATCACCTGACCTTGATGTTCTTGGGATATCTTTATGCCTTTTATGTTGCTTCTCTGGATGTACTTGGGTTTTGATTGCTGTTGGGTCTTTCTTTGGTGGTTCCTTCCCTCCAGCTTGCTGACTGAGGGTCACTCCACCCACCACATCTTGTGTGCTGTTGTGCACATGCTGCCAGAACAAGAAGCCTGGGAAACAAACCCACACTCACAAACATAAATCCCTTCCAACAATCCCACTATCAACAGCAAATGAACCAGTATTAATAAGGGTATAAAGAGGTTAAGACTATTATAAGAAAGGAGAGTGGATATGAGATGACTTACTGAAAAAAATATTTTGAAAGGGTAAAGAGAGGAGCACTAATATGAATTGGGAGTTGGAGCAATGGAAAGAGAGGAGGTAAAATTTACCTCATGAGTAAACAATGGAGTGAAGAATATGGAATGGAGTATGAGAAGGGAAGCATATAGTATTAAGTTTAAACATAAATTAAAATAAAGTGAGAGAGAGAGAAAGAAAAATGAAGGAAAATAGTAAATAATTAATAAAAATATAGACTTTAAATTAGAGAGAAAGATCTACCACAGTACTATCAATAACAAATGAACTAAAATTAACACAGGTGGTATGGGAATAAGAGAGGAAAAGAAACACAGAAAAGTCTAAGAGATATTTAGAGGAATGGGAAGTGATTTTGAAATGATAGAAGTAGAGAGAATACTAAGAGTGAGGAACAAAAACCAGGCTAAGAGAGGGAAAAATTAATATTTGGATATAAGAAAAAAGAATAAAAAAGTAAAAGGGCAGAATGAAAGAAATGTAGGAAAGAAAAAACAGGTTAAGATGGCAAAATTAAAATTAGAGACAAAAATAAATAATAAGAGTAAGAGAGGGGACCAGTAAAATTTGATATTTGAAATACAGAATTAGTGAAGCCCTAGAAATAAAATTGAAAAAACAATGCAACAACAACTACCCTACCCACAACCAACTAGCAAATATTGTTAAAGGTAGAGAGAGAATGCAGGTATTTTAAGAGAAAAAGCATGTGAGATGACCCTTGACTAGAAAATTGGCTTTGTGTGTCTGGACAGGCTAGAAATAGTAAGAGTGTGGAGTGGAAACAAGTTGTAGTGAGAGAGAAAACAGAATTTGAAATGAAAATAATGCAAGGGAAGAGGAAGGTAAAATAGGCTAAGAGGAGGGAAGGGCAAAATATGTGAATTGAAATACACTATAGTATAAACCTGGCTGGCGTAGCTCAGTGGATTGAGCGCGGGCTGGGAACCAAAGTGTCCCAGGTTCGATTCCCAGCCAGGGTACATTCCTGGGTTGCAGGCCATAACCCCCAGCAACCGCACATTGATGTCTCTCTCTCTCTCTCTCTCTCTCTCTCTCTCTCTCTCTCTCCCTCTCTCTCTCTCTCTCTCTCTCTCTCTCTCTCTCTCTCTCTCCCCCCCCTTCCTTCCCTCCCTAAAAATAAATAAATAAAATCTTTAAAAAAAAAAAAAGAAATACACTATAGTATAAAATCTAGTGACTTAATGTATACAAACTTGCTGGACAAGAAATGAATGTTATACAGCTATGCAGGAAAGTAAATATCACAAATCATAAGAAGACCACAGTGGCTTTCATCTCAGTAGCCTCTTGTATTTACCACTGTGTATTTTTTTCTGGATATGCCTCTGGTGATGTCAGATGCTGACACCATCTGAACTTAGGTAGCCTGTTCGATACTTGCAGTGATCTGCTCTCCCTGGCCATCTCCTTCAATTGTTAATATGGTCACTCTCCACTCAGCAGGCAGGATTAAGCACCACAGGGGCAGGACAGAGACCCTCCTGGAGTTGGGGCTATTGTTTCTCCTCAGGCTACTACCACTAGGAAGGGAGTGGTGCTCCTGAGCAAGGAGGCTGCTGAGGTCTGAAGGAGATCTCAGCTCTAGGATCCGGATGGCTACTCTCTCAGTTCTCTCCCCAAAGCTTCTGTCCCCAGTCTCTCCTCAGGCATCACCAACCCACTCTTCCCCAGCCTTTGCCAGAGCCCAGGGTAAGTGACTGCAAATGAAAATTTGTGTGTTGGCCCTTTAAATGGCCCTTGCATCTCTAGCTGTCTGTCGCTGCAACTGTGCTGCTTTTTGCTGCTGGATGTTGTCTGGGTACTTTGGGGCTCTGGTGCTCTAGGCTTAGGGTTTAGACCCCATTCTTCTCAGAGGGATCCAACCAGCCACATAATTATCCTTCAAGTGCTGCTGCCTGTGGGCACCCAGCCAGCCCTCTCAAGTCTCTACCACATTCCTCACCAGACAGGTTGTGCCGAAGTTGGTTCTTCTATCTTTCCAAAGTTATATGGCTTCTCTCTAGCTAATGTTCAGTTGTTCATTTCAGGTGGTTTCTGCACAATTGAGTTGCAATTCTAGATTGACCCTGGGAGGAGGGCAGTGTGACGTCCATTCACTCCTCCACCATCTTCCCTCCTATGCTGTTTTCTTATGCTGTCCTTATGTTTGAAATCAACAAGTTTTACTCTCCTTTGTTGTGTTTTTAAACACATTTTAAAATTTCCCCTTGATCTTTCCTTTGGTTTACTAAAAGTTCACAGTCCCCAGCATGTCATTGTGTTTCCTATGTAACTTTTAAATCACCACTGGCTCTCTGTGAATTTTTTCCAAATGTTTTTTTTTTTTTTTTTTTGCCTCTCATAGCAGTTGTGTATAGGTATCCAACAAACCACCCCAAGCATAATTGCATTAAAACAGCAAAAATTTTGTATTAATATTATTTCTCATAGATTTTGGAGTTGACTGAACTCAGCTAGCTAGTTTTCCCTCAGGAGTCTCCTGTGTGCTTACAGTCAGACAACAGCTAGTGCTGGGGTTATCATGAAAGCTTTCTTTCTCACATATATAGGGAGTAATAGTGGCTGTTGACTAGGACCTCAGCTTTGAATCTCAGCCAGAACACCCACATGTGCACTGTCCCTGTGGCCTGGGTTGGATTCTAAGAGTGAGGCTCCCAAGTGAGAGAGAGAGCCAAACCAAAACTATCTCCCCACTTATTATGTAACCTTGGTAGTCATAGAACATCATTTTTACCACTTTTTATTTGTTAGAGGCAAGTAACTGTGTCTAGTCCACATTCAAGGGGAGGGGAATTAGATGTCACCTTTTAATGAGAGGAATGATGAAAAAAATATTACATCTATGTGTTAAATCCATGACACATCTATTTATTACCTTGGGAAACCCATGGTCTTTTCAGAGTCTAAGAAGCAAGTGTGGCTAGCCCCAAGGGGCAAAAATCAGAAGTCAGGGTGGCCTGTCAGGGATTTTAGGGCTGTTCTTATAGCCACAGAAAAGGTAAGAAGGAGCCCATAGATACCAGCCTAGGGTGGGAAGGATCAGCATAAGTTGCTGCATCAAAAAATGGTGACCCCAGAGAAATCTAGACCCGAGGATGGAAATTACTTAAAGAACTTTCAGAGAGCCACTCCTGATGAGCATGGGGTGAATGTTGTTTTTGGGGCTACAGTTGTGCTATCACCCAGGCCTGGCTCAGGGTGCTTCCTAGGAGCAGACCTATTCTGAGTACACAGGAGGCTTTTAGTGCCCACCTCTACTCATCACCCATGTTTCACTGGTGAACAACATGGCTATAAAGAAAGTGTTAAACCACCCAGAACAGAATAAAACTGATCTTAGATGGCTGTGTTTCTGAGAAGTTACCATAGATGGTGGTGTTATTGAGTAGATGGGTCTCTGCTTCTCCACAGAAACAAACTGAAGTTCTCCTATGATCCTGAATTTTTTCAACTAAAGAAAGAATGATGCCATGGCTAGTGTGGCTCAGTGGATTGAGTGCTGGACTGCAAAGCAAAAGGTCTCTGGTTCAATTCCCAGTCAAGGCATATGCCTGGGTTGCATGCAGGCCAGGTCCCCAACAGGGGGTGTGGGAGGGGCAACTGCATATTGATGTTTCCTTCCCTCTACTTCTCCCTTCCTCTCTCTTTAAAAATAAACAAATAAAATCTTAAAAAAGAGTTATCTTTAGAAAAAAGAAAGAATGTGGTTAAGCATGAAGTTAAGCAGGGTATAGAGGCAGTGATTTCTAACTTGAGATGACAGAAGACTGACTGGACCCAGGGATACTCAGGGTTGGAACCATGATATCTGCAGACTGATAGGATATCATGGTGTCTGCAACTTTGAGGATATACTTGGTAGCTCAAACCCTCTCACATAGTGTGTGCTCAGTGAACACTTGCTAAATCAAACAGAATTGAGAGCCACCACTGTGACCCACAAAATGCAGTCAGTGGTCAGCCATGTGGTTTTTGTGTACAGTGAAAAGAAGCAAAGCAGGAGAGTTTTAAATATAAAATGCATTCTTTATATTCATGTTCACCCTAATAATAGAAATGACTCTTCAGTGTGAATTTATTTTTAGATTATAATCTCATGCCCAAACCAACCCACCCCCCCCACACACAGGTACACACATACACACAGCACACACATTACTCCACTGCCAACTACTTTCCCTTAACAGAAGCAGCTCCCTCTGTGAAGCACACACAGCTCCTGTGAGAACTGGCACCATGGTTACCTCCATGTGTGAATGAGTTGACACGCTGACTGAATATACTGACACCATCCTCTTATTGTTCATTCAGACTGTGTTTATGAACCTCAGGCCATTCAGGGTACTAAGTATGGCAGAGTTGGCAAAGATGCATAAAGTAGAATCTTGTGCTCCAGGAATGACAACTGAAAAAGCATTCATACCACAGTCCACAAGTGTAGAAGAAATTTAGCTTATTTCATTGTGTCTTTAACTAATCTGATACTTTCCTGTGAAGTGAGGAGAAGAGCTCAATGTGGTTCTAATATAACCCTATTCAATAGTGCCTCTTCCTGCCAGCCTCCCTAGGGTTGTACAGTAAGGGTCGTGGGAGTAGTACACTATCAAACTAAGATCTTCTGAGAATGATGGGGGAATGCCACAATCTTTACACTGGAATAATTGGAATAAACCAGGAATTCATGGGACAAACCAAGACAGAAAATCATTCTATTGAACATGAAACTACACACAAAAGGGGTTTATTTAAATAACAGGCTGTTTTCAGAGGTGTTGATAGGGTTAAGAGAAGCCTATGAGGGATAGGGAAGCACCCAGTGCTCACAACAGCAGGAAGGTGCTGCCATCTCTAAGTCTAAAAGAGTAAAAGAGAGGTTCCAGAACCTGGTGAGATCTACAGATATGGGAGAAGGTTGCCTATCAAAACTTGTGCAGGAGAATATTGTTACTTCTAACCCATTGCCAGACAGGGAAGGAGCAGAACGAAAATAACACCAATCTCTTTTTCCACCTTCACTCTAGCCTCCACTTGGTACCTTCCATTGACAAAAGACATCCAGAAGCCAGAGGACAACAAGCCAATTGAAGTATTCAGGCATGGTGGCCTCTGCCTCTAAGTGCAAAAAGGAAAACACCTCAGTTCTCCTTTTAAATGTACTGCCTCCCCTGCCTGTATCATCTGCTGCTGATGGCCATGGGTGTTATAGGCCCAGTCTGCTAACCCTCTCAGTTTCTTTAAAGCTCAGTGGCAACTTGACATCTCCTCAACCATCAATGGTTACTGACTCATCCCTGGGTCTCTGCCAAGTGCTCCATCCTGTCTACTGGCTCAGTTCTACTCCAAGGCACAACTGAAAAGTCCTTCATCTCATCCCGTCACAGTCTCTGAAAAGTCAATGGGTACTCAACTCTGAGTCTATGACACATAGGAATTGAGAGCTGGCAATGCCACAAAGTTAAACCTAATGTCTTCCTCTATCTGGCCATGCTGTCCCTCATTCATTCTTGGTGTTACCCTAATTTCTCTAAATCACCTTCCTGTATGCTTAGTCAAACCTGAAAAGAATCAGGGACCCACAGCATCTTGGTTTGTTCTCCCTTTTCTTTTTCTTTTTCCTTCCCACTTCCCTCTGGGTAGGAAAATGGATTGGCTATCTCTCATTTCCCTTGAGTCATATTCTCTTTTCAGCACTCAACAACAAGACTTCGGCTTTGCTGTGTGCAATCACCATATGTCTGTTCTACTCTAGGTCCTCAAGGTTGGGTGTGCTAAAGAGGAGTGAGAGAAAGGGATCTGCTTTGAAAATTGAGCAAATCCTTTCTGAAGACCATAGGCAAGCTTAAAAGCCTGTTGTCCTGCTGTACCATCTTATTTTGTGAACATGATCATGGTTTTCCTGTATTCCTTCTTTAATATTTCTTATCACCAGCACACACATACACACACAATCTCAAAACATTTCTAGGCAGTCGAGCATCCTGGACCAACTAAGGTAAAATCACATTCTCAGGAAGGTAGAATAGAAAATTACAATATTTTAAAAATATTGATCCCCCTTACAATTTTAATTTTATGTTCCCACCTACATTCTGGAAGCCTGAGCTATAAAGTGAAGGGTACTCATACCTACACTAGCACAATATTACGTGAAGCAGCATGTGAGCTTGGACTGGAACCTTATCTTTGTCCCTTATTAGCCATATTACCTTGAGCAAGTCATTTTACCTCTCTGAGCTTCATTTTTTTCCTTTGGGAAATGATGATGCTAGTGCCTGTCCCTCAGTGTTGTGGTGGGTGTTAAATGAATTGGCAGAAAGCCTGGTTCATTGTAGGTGTTTAAGTGACATTCATTTCCTGTCCTCAGAGCTAGTCCTGAGTAAGGGCAAACATACAAACCCCAGTGTCATTTGAAAATGCATGAGCTAGAATTTCTAGACCTAAGATTCTTGATCTCATGGAACTGAGTAAGGTAGGACAGAAACTAGAATTGATTATTCCCTATGGGAGACACAATAGTAGAGCTCTGTTAGCCCCTATAAATGATTTCTTCTCCAATGTATAGGAGTAAATGAGACTCAGAGAGATTAAATAATTTGCCTGAGTGGTTTGCTTCTTGTTAGTAGACATTGAAGCATTTTTTTTTTCAGTAGAAATATCATTCTTCAAACAAGTTGTTTGACTTTAGTGGATTTGTGGTGCTCTATCCAGGTCCTTTTATCAGGGTCAGTGCTCGCATCTCCAGCTGCTGATACAATCAGCTACAGACACAGTTGCATGCCTTAACAACAGGAAGCAGCCTTGAACAATTTTACACATCTCTTGGGAGTTCAGCTTCAGTGTTTAATTTGAAGATTCAAGGCCTGACCCTCTCGACCTCAACTTTGGATGACTCTGGAGGACCTTCCCAACTCCGGCACTCACTTTAGGTTCAGATGAGGCTTCATTAGCAATCACATTTATAGTCAACAGCTATGTTCAATCTTCCGCCCTTGCTTCCTCATGGGTATATCTCCCTAGATCACTCCCCAAGAAACCTCAGCACACAACTTTATCTCACAGTCAGTTTCCAGGGAACTCAATCTAAGGTGGAGACTTAAACTTGAGTGTTAGGGAAAACAAACAAAAGCCCACTAGACCTCAGAACCCAAATCTTATCTCAACTACGTTGTTCAAGTGATGGTTTGAAAAGTGATTGGTGGAAGTGGAATAGGAGTGGGCAGTTCCTGGGAGGAGGCAGAACAAGGCAGAAGAATGATATGTGGTCAAAGTCTCAGGAATAAGAAAGGAATAAGAATGCCTGAGTGTGCTCCCTATTCTAATGATATGCTCAAGACTTTTAAAATTAATAAATGGCTTCTTGGATATGACAGGTTCTGTGTGGTATCTGCACATAAAGGATT
The DNA here is from genome assembly GCF_004126475.2 of Phyllostomus discolor. Taxonomy (NCBI): domain Eukaryota; kingdom Metazoa; phylum Chordata; class Mammalia; order Chiroptera; family Phyllostomidae; genus Phyllostomus; species Phyllostomus discolor. Next base: position 26,439,005 of record NC_050198.1, on the reverse strand, counting down.
TTATTATAGTCATAGTTCTCAACTACAAAGTAAGAAGAAAATAAAAATAATAGTAATTAATGACAATATCAACAATAATAATAATGGCTAACAATTATATAGTGTTTTTATGTTGTAGGCACTGTTTTAAGTTCTTTAAACATATTAACTCATTTAACCTTAAAGCAACCCTATGAAAGATTCACTGCTATTATCACTATTATGGGGAAATTGAAGCATGGAAAGGCCTAGTAATTTACATAAGGTCATGTAGCTAGTGGACCAGGTTAGCCACCAGTCCTAAGAAACACAATGGCAGCACAAAGATGTAACCATCAATCCTCAGTTCCCAAGCCCATTGACAATTAAGTACTTAGCCACTGAGAGAAAAAAAAAAGAGCCTATCTTCATTTTGTACCCTGAACTGTTTTAGTTAGAGATTTATTTGTTTGGGTATAAACACCTTATTTTATATATAGCATAATGCCATTTTTTAAACATTTGAATTCCAAACCCTAGATTACTGAAGGGATATGGTAGTAAATTGACTTCTTGATGCCACTGTTAAGAACATCACTTTGCACAAAATAAATGAAGGGGAAGTTTTCATTGTAGATTGAGGACTCACTCATAATTGGCAATCATCTTCAGAAAGTTTTGCAAAGAATTATCATTAAGCATAGTACTTAATTCCAATGGAGAGTGGCTGGCCCATTTATTACCCACATTAGTTAATTTAACCAAAGGTTTCTCCATTAACCTTTGCTAAGAAGCCCAGGAGGAGCACTACACAACCAGAATTTGAACACTTAATGGCATATTCTCCTTACTGCTTTTGTTCCTGTTATAAATTTGAACTAAGCATTGATTTATCAAAGGTCTTGAGGTAATTTTATACATACCAGAATATTCAAACAGATGAAAGTTCTGAGACACTGTGAAATAACAAAGGGTATGTATCAACCATCTATTGCTATGTGACAAACCACTCCAAAGCTTAGTGGCTTAAAATAGCAATAATCATTGATTTTGCTCTTGAATCTGCAAGTGTGGAAGAGCTGTACAGGAAGAGGTACTCTCTACATTATGCAGCATCAGCTGGACAAGCTCAGCTGGGGGCTAGAAAATTCATTTTCAAATGGTTCACTAACATGTCTGGTAACTTGGTGCTGGCTGTCATCTGAGAGCTCAGCTGGGGATGTGGACTAGGGAACTCATATCCTTTCCATGGTAGGCCTCTCCACAGGATTCCTGGGCTTCCTTATGGCATGCTAGCTGGGTTTCAACCATGAAATGAACATCCAAGAGTCAAAAAGTAGAGGTGTCAATTTTTTAAATCTTCACACAAGGATATGTTTATTGATTTCAGAAAGGGAGGGAGGGAGGGAGGGGGAGAGATACATCAATGTAAGAGAAAAACATCAATTGGTTGCTTCCCAAATGTGCCCAGACCAAGGATCAAACCTGCCACCTAGGTATGTGACCTGACCAGGAATTGAACCCACAAACTTTTGGTGCATGGGATGATGCTCCAATCAACTGAACAATCCAGCCAGAGCAGAAGTGTCAATATCATAGTCTGGGTCTGGAAACTGACACATCATCACTCCCAGTATATTTTATTGAACAACCAGTCCCAAAGCCCAAATTCAAGAAGAGGGAACATAGGCTGCTATCATTTAATGGAAGTACAATTCAGGAATGTTTGGGTTATGTTTTATAATCACCACACAATGGTAGTCACAGAATGTCAGATATATAGCAGTTCTTATTCCATATCCTTTTTGGACAGATGATAAAAACAGTTCAGAGAGGTAGGTATTTTCCAAGAACACACAGCAGGATAGTGACAGCCAAGCCCAGAACCCAGGTCTTGATTCCTGGCTTTGATCATCACACTGAAAAACAGAGCACTCTACTCAAATTGCCTCAGAAATTCTATGGACAAAGTAGTCCATAGAATGTTTGAAGATAACTCTTTTAAAAATTACATCTAGTGTCGCAGGTTCAATTCCCAGTCAGGGCACATGCCTGGGTTGCAGGCCATGACCCCCAGCAACCACACATTGATGTCTCTCTCTCTCTCTCTCTCTCTCCCCGTTCCTTCCCTCTCTAAAAAATAAATAACTAAAATCTTAAAAAAATCAAATTGGTGAATTTTTTTAAAAAAGAATGTCTGTTAAAAAAATTACATCTAGTTGCAAATGGATAAATCCCTCAAAAGTACATAGACATTTAGCACTATTATATGGAATTGACATGGTAATATATTATCATAATATAATCATATAATGGCCATTAAAAGATAATGATACATTAATCAACCTTCACTTGCCATTACAGTGGTACACAAAAGACAGTAATAAGCAAAAAAGAAAAAAATCCAAAACCAGTCTTGCTCTCCCAGAGTGTATATATAGATTAACAGAAGCTACAGACAGCTATACTAAAATAATGTTTGATTTGTTATGACGAGTGAAGTTTAAATCATTATGAAAGCACATAGAAGGGGAAACTAAAACTTTGGAAGGTCTAGATATTCTTCCCAAATGATAAAATGTCTAAACTCAATCCAGAATGATAAGTAAAGGTTATTCAAGACAGATATTAGAAAATTTCAGTCAGAGGAAACAACATGTAGAAAGTAACCTAAATGCACATCTATAAATGAGTGGATCAAAAAATGGTGGTACATTTACACAGTGGAATACTACACAGTAGAAACAAAGAAGAAATTCCTACCCTTCACAACAGCATGGAAAGATCTGGAGAGCATTATGCTAAGTGAAATAAGCCAGATGGTGAAAGAAAAATACCATATGATCTCACCTATAAGTGGAACCTGATCAACAAAACAAACAAGCAAAATATAAACAGAAACATGGAATAAAGAACAGACTGATGGTAGTTAGAAGGGAGGGGGAAAGAGGATAACAGGGGAAAGAAGGAGAAGGGTCATCAGGGAACATGTATAAAGGAACCATGGACAAAGCCAAAGAGAGGAAGGATTTAGGGTAGGATGTGGGTGTTAGTGGGGCATGGGGGAGGGGAGGGGGAAAATGGAGACAACTGTAGTTGAACAACAATAAAAATAAATACATACATACATATATAAATAAAAGACATACAGAATAAGATGCTAAATTGTTTAAGAGACTGAATAGATTCACACTATCACAGTGTCTGGCATATAATAGATTGTCAATAAATAGTAGTTGAATAAAAAAAAATACACATGATTCCTTAACAATGTCAATTCACTAAGGAATAACTGATCTCCCTTAGTTGTTTCTCAGAACTGACTTAGTAACAGAGATCATTGGTAAAGGAAAAGAACAAGAAGATATGGTTAAACCACCCACATGGTGGCCATACCATACCATATGTTTTCTGGTGGTCATGGATCAGGGACAGCCTAAGAAAGCTTGCTTTTTTACTGTTTCCACCAAAGTTAAGGCTATTTATTTCCCTCTTTAAATGCTCAGTGCATCCTGGAGTGTCTGTGGACAAACGCTTTTGGTGCAATTATGCAATCTTTGTTGTCAGAATGTAATAAATGTTTCTCCTTTCTACAGTAATTGCTAATTATAAAGTAGTTGATATACTTATCCAATGGCTTTAATTTTCTTTAACAGCTTCTGTATTTTCTGAACCCTGCAAGAGTGGTTCTCAGGGATCTCAGTTGACATTCCAGTTTCCCCCTGAGGGATTTGCCCTTGATTACTAGTAAAAATGTTTAGGGAACATGTATTTGACCTCAAGAAGAAACATTTCTCCATGGAGCAGCAAACACTTTCTCCATTCCAGTCACACATACTGTTTATTTCTCATATTAGCTCTTTAATTCCTGTCTACAATTATTTGAATCAATTATGTGCAAGATCCTGAGCTAAGTACCTTGAGGGTCCTAAGGATGAATAAGACAGATTGTAAACTCAATAAAGGTAAGTGCTCTTGAGAAATAAAATATGTATCAAATAATACATTATAACACGTGGCGGAGTGTGGTGCATGCTCTAAGAAGAAAAATGTCATATGACAGTGGAAAAATTTTATTTTCTGGCAAGAAGGATCCAGTACAACTATAGTGAAAGTAACATCTGAGTTGAAACTTAAAGTATAAGTAGATAAAATTATATTAAAGGTTTTTTAAATATTTTATTTATTTATTTTTAGAGAGGGAAGGGAAGGAGATAGAGAGAGACAGAAACATCAATGTGCGGTTGCTGGGAGTCATGGCCTGCAACCCAGGCATGTACCCTGACTGGGAATCGAACCTGTGACACTTTGGTTCACAGCCCGCACTCAATTCACTGAGCTATGCCAGCCAGAGCTATATTAAAGGTTTTCATATGAATGGATAATCACCTGATCAAATACTCATTATCTCCCTCTATTTTTTTCTGGGGAGTTCAGGGAAACAAGCACTGAACTGCCTCAACTATGTGGTAAACAGTTGTTCTTCACCAATATTTGGTGTTCATCCCTATAGAAGGATTATACTTCTCCATTCCATTGAACCTATGTATGACCAAGTCACTTGCCTTGATCAATGAGCAGAAATATCAGTTCTGGGTGGAGGCTTTATAGATCAGTGTCTTACTTACCAGATTCCCTTTTTCATCTTCCACAGCTCTGGCAATGTTCCAGATGAACGATGCTCTGCCACCCTGCTCCCAGAAAGAAGGTAGTGTGGAACAGAACCACAGTCAAACTACAGTGAATATATTGCATGACTAAGAAACAAACTGTTCTTGTAAGACACTAAAATTTTAGGGTTATTTTTTATGACAGCAAACACCAAACTTGTCCAGGTAGCTCAATGACAAAAAGTAATATAATGCTCAAAAATGGGGTAGCAAGATATTATTTGTTCACTTGTCCCATGAATTTTATGAATTACTTTACATCAATAATTTTACTGAATTCTCACAATTTCACAGTGCATAAATCATCAGTCCCTTTACATGGATGTAGAAATGCAGAGTGGTTCAGAAACTTACCCCAGGTCACAGCAGGTAAGAATCATTGCTGGGATTCTCATCTTGTGTTGTGTAACAATGAGTCTAATCCTTTTATAGTGATACACTACCTACCAAGTCACAAAGATATCACATCTTTAACTTTCCTGGCAAACTATGTCCCTTATTTTGAAGGTGGTGATTATGTTACCTAAGCCTGGACTTTCTAAACATTGTATGAAACCCTTGATAGCAGCTATATAACTTGATATGTGTTGGAAATATGGACAAACCAATAATAAATAACTTTATTTAAATTAAGAAAATAAGTTAACCTCAGAAACTATTTAAATCCATTTTGCCCCATCAAACCTGAAAGCTAGTTACTCAACTTGGATTCTAGGTGCTTTTCTTTCTTTGTGATCACTGATAAAGTCATAGGGTTAGACTTTCTTTGGATATCATAAGACAATAAAAGAATAAAAGAAGATGATATAGTTCAATAGAAACAGAGTGGTCCCCAAGACTTAGCCTCATCTCTGTGAATCTCTCAGAAACACAGGACTGTGATTATCTCAATCACCCTGATTTTATAGGCTAGAAATTTTGCTATGAAAAGCCAGAATTTCGCAATCAATGGAACCTAGTATAATCAAGATACATATTAGGCAAATATTCAATGGACCTAGGAGATTGGTCAGCAGGACAAGAGGTGCCTTGTTGGAGACATGCGCTGAGACTGGAGCAGAAGGAGAAGAAAGGCTTTAAATAAAGACTCCTATACATCAGTTTGGTAACCTGATAACTTCTTTTTTCCTATTATCCACCTCTTTTTCACTCTGGTACACTTTCTTCTCTTGACTCTTTCCTGCCATGGATATGGCTACATAGGGACAGTGGTCACTGATGGAGAAATTTATATTTTTTATTTTTCAAGCATGTAGTACATTTTTATGTTGAATTTTACTTTTATATTTTACATAAAATCATTTCTTAGGTATAGTTATCTCAGTCATAATGTTAGGGCTTTTATCTGAAATTTGGAAAGAGTTGCCCATTTTTATAGTTTAGGTAGCAGTTTTTATGTTTCTGCATGTATATATCTGTGCCACACAAAAAGCACAGAAACAAAGAGGAGAAAAGAAGATATAAGAGAAATGGCATACAAATTAGACACAGACTATAAAGTCTTGGGCCTGACAGCTATGTTATTGATGGAGGGTCAACTGAATGGCAGAGAGTGGCTGGCAAGACAACACATCAACCAAGCTGAGCAAGTGATAATGTAAAAATAAGAGGCTAAATGGATCAATGTGTTGGTGAGCAAGGTACATGGTTTTACTAAAACTTTCCTGTCAATAATTTCAATTAAATGACTTCCTAGCACCTTTTAAAATTGAACACTGAGATTCCTCGCTTTGAGCAAGACATTACATAAAGCTGAGAGCAGGCAAACAGCTCTGGGGTAAGGGTTGGCGGTGGAAGGATCAAGCAAAAAAAGGAAAAAGTACTCATGGCCATGGACAACAGTGTGGTGATAGTGGGAGAAGCAGGGAGAGGTGGAAGAAGGTAAAGGGGGATGAATGATAATTGAAAAAATACAATAAAAAATTGAATTTTTTAAAAAGCTGATCAAGGATCCAAGATGGCTGCAGAGTAACTGGAAGCTCCATCCTCTTGTTCCCAGACTTGGACAGGTCTTGCATCTAAACCACAGAGCAACTAACCAAAAAATCTAGCAGAGAGTGAGTGACAGCATGTGTGAATGAGTGCATATGCAGACAAGAGCATGTGGAGTATTCATGAGTGGGCAAGAACCTGTCTGCCTGCAGGGCACTCAGGAGCAATTGGCCCAGGCTCTCCTAGCGGAGCAACTGCCACCAACACCACCCAACCTGCCACTGCTGGCTACACAGATTCAGGGCAGCTGTGGAGCAGCTCAGAAACCATGAGCCCAAGGAGCGGAGAGAAATGGCCAGGGAGGTGCTGGTTGCAGAAACAGTGCAGCAGGAGTAGTCCTGCCTGAGGATGAGAACAACTGGATGGAGCAGCAAGTGCACCCCACCACTGCCCCATGTTTATAGTATCACTGAAGGACTCTTCCCAGTGCCATCCAGGAGAGATCCAGAGTGAAACTCTATCTAAAACTGTCAGAGGTCCTGACAAAACAGATTGTGGCCAGCCCTGACCAAGAGAGACTTAATGATTTGGGGGGAGGGAGAACTCATGAAAAATATGTCTCCCAGAGCTCAGTGCTGCACCATGGAGGACACAAAGAAACTCTCTTGAAAGAGGAGCTGAGGTGAGACTCCAGACTCCGGTCATCATATGCACGTGCACATGTGCATAGTGGCCCTGTAAACAAAGAACTCAGAGGAATAGAGTCATGCTGGAGGGACTATGGGACCCAACACACCATGGCTGGTGAGCTGGGGACTGTACAGAGTGGAGATTTGGGGCCTAAGTCTCCAGCAAGAGAGTGTCAGGCTGGGGACTAGATGGCCAAGAGCTGAATTCCTGAGATTTGCAGCCAGGCAGGCCCCCTCACAGAAAGGCGAGCCCAACACCCACCTGCAGGATTACAGGCTCTGCAGATCAGTGAGGCCAGGCTGAGGAGCTGCTTCCTGAGTGCATTTCTTCAGGGGAAAGAAGAAAAAGCTCTAAAAGGGCCCTTTACCAGATAGTAAGGGCTGCATTGTTCCTCAGGATCAGGGCTGAGAGATTAAAGACAGGCACAACAAGGGGTGTTCAGGACCCTTCCAGCCTTGGCACCTAGACAGAGCTGCTGTCTGCATCAAGCAGGAAAAAGCTGTCCCTTTTATACAGATTGGCTTCTCACAGGAAATGGTCAGCTAATTCACCAGAAACCATACATTATTGGAAAGAATCTGGGACAAACCAAGATGTGTGGTGAGGGGATGGGGAAACATTCCCACCGTCTTCCATGAAGATGAAACAGTGTTCCCCAGGGGTGACACAGAATACCCACCCTCCCAATTTCAGCAGGGGCCCCCTGTGGAGGCAGGTGGAGAAGATACTGGTAGTCTTCTCAGGTCATTAAATAAACCACTCCTGGCCCCAGGGCTGATGGAAAGCTGTCAGGGCAGAACAGCAGGGACCAGCCAAATCTGAAGCAAACAGCCACAGACTGTGGATTGTTTGTAATCTAAAACAGGTTGCCTAAGGCCAGACAAGAACACCAGCTGACATCACCAGGGATGGATCCTGAAAGAGAAGACAGTGGTAAACACTGGATTCTACTGACATTAATTCCAATGCAGTCTTCCTAATGATTTGTGTTATTTCCTCACCTGCATAGTTTTGTTTAACATTTCTTTTTCTTCAAGTTTGTGCTTATTGTTTCACTATTTTATATTTTAGTTTATTTCAAATCTCCTATTTTGCTCTTTTATTCTCTTACTCCATTTTACCTTCTTCCTTCCTCTTCTTATTGTTGTTTTAAATTTTTTTCTCTTGCTATGACTTATTTCTATTCCACACTCTGTTTTTCTCCCTCCAGCCCCTCAAAACCACTTTTCTTGTTATTAGTCATCACACATTCTTTTCCCCATTCTTAAAATAACCTTGTTCTCTCTCTACCTTTATCAATCTTTGCTCATTGGTTATTGATATGGTTGTTGTTTTTGCATTTATTGAATTTTATCTCTAGACCTTCACTATTTTTGTATTTCAAATCTCAAGTTTTAACGCTCCCTTCTCCTGCCCCATTTTGCCTACTTCCTGCTCTGCTTTCTTTTTTTTAATTTTAATTTTTCCCAGTTATAGCCTAGTTTTCATTCCTCATTCTTAGTATTCCCTCTCCCTCTATCCTCTCAAAATCACTTTTCTTACCTCTAGACATCTCATAAGCTTGTCTTTCTTTTTTCTTTCTTATTCCCATTCTACCTATATTAATCTTTGCTCATTTGTTGTTGATACTGCTGTGGAGGGTCCTTTTCTCCAATTTGGTCCTTATTTTTTCCACTATATTTTTTCAAATTTTTGTTTAAACCTAATACTATACTCTCCCAATTTCTTACTAAATGCTGCCTTCTTCCCTCCCTTTTTATTTACAATGTAAATTTTCTTCCCTTTCTTTCTTTTCCCTGTTTCTCCTCCCTACTCTTATTATATCTCCTCCCTCAACCATCTCAAAGTCATTTTTCTTTCAGTTAGTAATCTCATATTCATTTTCCTTTCTTATAATAGTCTCAATCTCTTTACACCTTTAGTAATATTGGCTCATTTCCTGTTGACAGTGTGGTTGTGGGTGGGGGTTATTTTTGTGGGTGTGGGCTTGTATCCTTGGTTGTTTGGCTTCAGTCTGGCAGCACTTGTACAACCAGGGGTAAGTACTCACCAAAGAATGACCCAACAACAAACAAAACTCAATTATAACCAGAGATCCCACATAAATGGCATAAAGTGTACCCCAAGAGCATCCAGCTCAAGAGATCAAGGAGAATGCACCACTGATTCCCACAGGTCTTCTACCACAGAAGGTCACACCATGAAGACAGGGAACCAGAGCAGATCAACCTAATATTCAGGAAAAAAAAACAAACAAACAAGAGTGACCTAAAATGGAGAGACAAAGAAACAACCCTCAATCGAAAAGGAAAGGAAGAATCCCCAGAAACAGTGTTAAATGAAATTAATCCAAGCAAACTAGTAAGTATGGAGTTAAAAATAACAGTTATAAGGTTGCTCAAGGAGATTAGAGAGAACTACAAGGAACTCCAGGGAAGCTACAAGAAACTTACTGCAAGCTACACCAGCATGAAAAAGGACTTAGAAAATATCAACAAGAGCAATAGGAAAATGCAGAATATAATATCTCAAATGAAGAAAACAATAGAATGAATTAAAAGCAGGATAGATGAAGCAGAGGATCAAATCAGTGAACTGCAAGAACAGGTAGACAAAATTCCAAGACAGAGCAGCAAAATTAAAAAATATTAAAAAAAAACATACCAAAGAGGGGTTAAGGAAGCATGAAGCATAATAATATTCACATCATAGGAACACCAGAAGGGGGGGAGAGGAGTAAGGGATAGAAACTCAGTTTGAAAAAATAATCAGAGAAAAATTCCCTAACTTGATAAGGGAAAGAGTCATGCAAGTTCAGGAAGCACAGAGGTTCCCAATCAAGATGAGCCCAAAGAGGCCCACTCCGAGACACTTTGTAATTAAAATGGCAAAATTTAAAATCAGAGAGAGAATCATAAAGGCAGCAAGGGACAAACAAGTAGTGACATACAAGGGAGTCCCAATAAGACAATCAGCTGATTTCTCAACAGAAACACTACAAGTCAGAAGGGGATGGCAAGAAATATTTTGAAAAATGAAAAGCAATGGCCTGCAACCAAGACTACTCTACAGAGCAAAGCACTCATTTAAAATATGGAGTTTCTTGACCAAAGAAAGAGTAAAAGAATACATCCCCCCCAAACCAAAATTGCAGGAGATGCTAAAAGGGACTTCTTTAAAAAGATAGAGAGAGAATGGAACATGGGCACAAAGGGAAAAAAGGCATGAATAAGTACCTATCAATAGTAACCTTAAATTTAAATGGATTAAATGACCCAATCAAAAGACTTAGAGTAGCTGAGTAGATAAGAAAATGTGACCTCACATATGCTGCCTACAAGACACCCACCTCAGAACAAAAGACCTACACAGACTGAAAGCAAAGGGATGGAAAAAATATTCCAAGCAAGTGAACAGGGGGAAGAAGCTGGGGTAGCAATACTTATACATGAGAAAATAGACTTCAAAACAAAGTTCATAAAAGAGACCCAGAAGGACACTTCATAATACTCAAGGGCAGAGTCCATCAAGAAGACATAAACATTATAAACATATATGCACCCAACATAGGATCACCCAAATATAAGAGGAAAATCTTGGAGGACTTCAAGAAAGATATAGACAGCAATACACTTACACCAGGGGATTTTAACACCTCACTGTCAAAAATGGACAGACCTTCCAAATAAAATATCATCAAGAATATTGTGGCATTGAACAATGTCCTAGATCAAATGGACTTAACTGATATATATATAGAACCTTTCATCCCAAAGAAGCAAAATACACATTAGTTTCAAATACACATGGAAGATTTTCAAATATAGACCATGTGGTAGGACACAAAATAAGCCTAAACAAATTCAAGAAATTGAAATCATATAAAGCATCTTCTTGAATCACAATGGCTTGAAACTAGAAACCAACCTCAGGAAAAAAGCTGAAAAACATTCAAATACACATAGACTGAATAACATGCTATTAAATAATGAATAGGTTAACGATGAGATCAAGGAAGAAATTAAAAAGTTTCTGCAAACAAATGAAAATGACACAAAAAATCACAAAGCCTATGGGACACAGTGAAGGCAGTCCTGAGAGGGAAATTCATAGCAATATGAGCCTACCTTAAAAAGACAGAAAAATCTCAAATAAACAACCCAACCCTATATCCACAAGAACTGGAGGAACAACAACAAGCACAACCTGAAGAGAGTAGAAGAAAGGATATAATCAAGATCAGGGCAAAATTAAAAGAAATAGAGACTGAAAAAATTTCAAAGGGTCGACAAACCCAGGAGCTGGTTCTATAACAAGATAAACAAAATTGACAAGCCTTTCACCAGACTCATCAAGAAAAATAGAGAGAGGATCCAAATAAATACAATCAGAAATGAGAATAGAAATAAAAAAGATGCCACAGATATACAAAGGATTGTAAGAAATTACTATTAATAACTATATGGCAAGAAATGGGACAATCTAGGTAAAATGGATAAATTTGTAAACACAATCTTCCAAAACTAAATCAGGAAGACACAGAAATTCTGAATAGACTGATAACAGCTAGAGAAATTGAATCAGTAATAAAAAAAAAAAATTCATGGCAAACAAAAGCCCTGGACCAGATGGCTTCGCAGGCAAATTTTACAAAACATTCTAAGAAGAGCTAACTCCTATACTTCTCAAACCATTACAAAAACTTCAAGAAGAGTTAAGACTCCCACTCTTTATGAAGCCAATATTATCCTAATTCCAAAACCAGGTAAAGACACAACAAAGAAAGAAAACTACAGGCCAGTGTTGCTGATGAACATAAATGCTAAAATCCTCCACAAAATATTGGCAATCTGGATTCAACAATACATTAGAAGGATGATACACCATAATCAACTAGGACTCATCCCAGGGATGCACAGATTGAACAATAGTCACAAATCAATAAACATAATACACCACATAAACAAAATGAAAACCAAAAATCACATGATCATATCAATAGATGCTGAAAACCAACTTGATAAAGTACACCACCCATTTATAATAAAAATGCTCAGCAAAGTGGGAATAGAGGGAGCATACCTGAACATAATAAAGGCTATATATGCAAAACCTACAGCCAACATCATAATCAATGGGCAAAAACTAAAAACTTTCCCTTAAAAATCAGGAACAAGACAAGGGTGTCTGCTTTTACCACTTCTATTCAACATAGTATTGAAAGTTTTAGCCACAGTGATTAGACTAGTAAGAGAAATAAAGGGCATCCAAATCAGAAAGTAGGAAATAAAACTCTCATTATTGGCAGATGACATTATAGTGTACATAGAAAATCCTGTAGGTTCCACCAAAGAACTACTCAACCTAATATGTGAATTTGGCAAAAGAGGGGGATAAAAAGTCAATATTCAAAATTGAAAGCATATCTGTACATCAACAATGAAATATCAGAAACAAAAACTACAATCTCATTTAATATAGCAACAACAACAAAAATAAAGTACCTAGGAATAAATTTAACCAAGGAGGTAAAAGACCTATACTTAGAGAACTATAGAACACTGAAGAAAGAAATTATGGAAGATATAAATAAATGGAAGCACATACCATGTTCATTGATTGGAAGAATTCATATCATTAAAATGTCTATGCTACCCAAAGCAATCTACAAATTCAATACAATTAAAATACCAATGGCATATTTCACAGATCTAGTTGAAATATTTCAAAAATTTATATGGAATCAAAACTGACCCTAAATACCCTTAGCAATCTTGAGAAGGAAGAACAAAGTAGGAGATACCACAATACTTGGCATCAAATTATAATACTGCAAGGGAACTGTAATCAAAACACTCGGACTAGGATAAGAACTGACACATAGATCAATTGAACGGAATAGAGATCCTAGAAATAAACCCATGTCTCTATGGTCAATTAATATCTGACAAAGGGGGCAGGAGCATAAAATGGAGTAAAAATAGCCTCTTCAGTAGAAGGTGTTGGGACATCTGGACAGCTACATGAAAAAAAGAAAAAAGAAACTAGGCCACCAACTTATACCATATACAAAAATAAATTCAAGATGGATAAAAGATTTAATATGTCATGACACCATGAAAGTCCTAGAAGAAAACCTAGGCAGAAAATTTTCAGATATCTCATGCAGCAATATTTTTGCTGATATAACCCCTAGTGCAAGGGAGATAAAGGGGAAAATAAGCAAATGAGATTATATCAAATTAAAAACTTCTGCACGACTAAAGAAAGCATCAGGAAAGTGAAAAGGGATCCAACTGTATAGGAAAAGTTTTGCTAATGATACCTTGGACAACTGTTTGATCCCCAAAATATATAAAAACACATACAACTCAATGCCAGGAAGACAAGCAATCCAATTAAAAAATGGACAAAGGACCTGAACAGACAGTTTTTTAAAAAGATTTTATTTATTTTTAGAGAGAGGGGATGGATGGGAGAGAGGGAAGGAAACATTGATGTGTGGTTGTCTATCTTGTACCCCCAACTGGGGACCCAGCCCACAACCCAGGTATGTGCCCTAACTGGGAATCAAACCAGTGACCCTTTGGTTCACAGGCCAGCACCCATCCCACTGAGTCACACCAGTCAGGGATGAACAGACACTTCTCCAAGGTGGACATACAGAGAGCCCAGAGACATATGAAAGGATGTTCAGTATCATTGGCTATCAGAGAAATGAAAATTAAAACTACAATGATACCACTTCACACCAATCAGAATGGCCATCATTAACAAATCAACAAACAAGTGCTGGTGAGGTTGTGGAGAAAAGGGAACCCTAGTGCACTGTTGGTGGGAATTCAGACTGGTGCAACCACTGTGGAAAACACTGTGGGATTTCTCTAAAATACTAAAAACAGAACTTCCTTTTGACCCAATGGTTCAACTATTGGTAATATACCCTAAGAATCCCGAGTTACCAATTCAAAAGAAGTTATGCACCACTACATTAATAGAGGCACTCACTATTTGCAACAGTCAAGTGCTGGATAAACCTTAGTGTTCACCAATAAATGAGTGGATCAAAAAACTGTGGTACCTTCACATAATGGAATACTACACAGCAGAAAGAAAGATGGAACTCCTGCCTTTTGTGACAGCATGGATGGATGGAACTAGAGAATAAGTGAAATAAGCCAGGTGGTGGAAGTCAAATACCATATGATCTCACCTATAAGAGGGACCTAATGAACAAAACAACAAAGTAAAGAAGAACCAGAGGCATGGAAAAAAGGAACAGAATGACAGCTACTAGAGGGGAGGGGGAGTGGATGACAGTGGAAAGAATGAGACAGGACTAATCAAGGAACATGTATAAAGTACCCATGAATGTGGACAACAGGGTGGGTATTGACTGTGGGAATGGGGGAAAGGCTGGATGGAGGAGAGCAAAAGGGCCAAAATTAGGACAACTGTAATAGAACAACAATAAAATATTTATTTTAAAAAAAGCTGATCATTAAATTCCATTTTGTCTCTTTATTTTATTTTGGCTAAATTTTTCATTTTGAACTGCTTAAAACACAATAAAAACATCATAAATACTACAGTACACACCCAGTTACCAGTAGTCTTCCTCACACCATAGCCTGCTCTGTGACCCCATACCTTTTCTGTTCACTCTCAAAGAGACTGAAATGCCTTCTTCAATTCCCAAAACAATTTCACTTCAGTAATTTCTGTCTAGAATAACACTCAAAACTTCAAACTCTCCTCAAAGTCAGAGCCTCTCTTGTATCTTTGCTGAGCTCTTATCCAGGGGGAAAATCTACACTGAGAGACACAAGGTTTGCTTCTTCTCTAGTTTACCACCTTGAACATTTGCTCCCCTTCCTTCTGTTTGCTAATCACAGTTTCTTACCACTCTGTAATCAAATTCTGGAAAGAGAGGAGAAATAAGGGGAACCAACTTGAGTGGTAACATTGTGAGTATTGGTTTTCTGTAGCTGTGATTAATGTTTATTTTTTTTTCTTTTGGGATACCGCATGAGTTCTTTCCAGAATATATCCACACCCATCATTGAAGATGCTCCATCTGCTGCTCCCTGACATGGGTGATGCATTCTCCATCTGCCCTTTGGTGAATTTACCCTTGATCCACTGTTTCTTGGCATTCTTCCCCCACATATACCTTCTCCCATGACCCCTCTATAGCCCCTCTTGGGTAAAGTACCTTTAAGTAGTTTCAGGCTCACCTACTCTCTACATCCATATATAGCCCATCAGGAACTCAAATCTTTTCCTAGTCATTAATAAGTGCCTTCCAAGCAACAGCCACAGCCACAGGTTGCTTCAACCAGGCCCTGAAATTTTAGATTCTTGGGTACTGTCTCTCTAGAACTCCAGCAGTCACATACTAAAATCTTAAAGTAGTCTTATTGATGGTTTTCTCAAAGAACACTTGAGATGGTGGGCAAGGGTCTCTATCTCTTTCCCATGGTGACAGAGAACTCAGTCAGAACTGAGACTACATCTCATTTTAACACCTTATTGTTCACATATATTTCTATATGTGCATGTGTTAGCTTATGATTTAGTTCAAATATGATAAGAGAACAGGGGTAAATAGTCAGTGTTCTATGGAAGTTGTTTTGGTTCATGTGTGTTTTTTCCTAGCATGATAATGACTTGAAACAATCAGGAACAAGCTTTCTCATGATTAAAGAGAAAGCCCCACAGAGAGGATACATGGCAAGGTGGAAGTTGGAAGACTGAGTGGGCAAGGCAAAAACTAGTGGACTGGGTGGTCCCACATTTGTGTGCAGGTAAGCCAGGAGGAACAACTGAAGTGTGAGACAGACCACACAACCCAGGGTTTCAGCATGGGAAAAGAAAGATTAAAAAAAACTCTGGCTGTAAAAACCTGTGGGGATTACAGTGGTGGGAGAAACTGCCAATCTCACAGAAAAGTCCATTGTGGGGCCCCACAGGATCCTAGAATGTACAGAAGCCCACCCACTCTGGAATAAGCACCAGGGTAGTACCTCAAAGGGCTCAATTCACTTGTGGGTAGAGGGAGTAGTGACTGAAAGGTGACCTGGAGCTGAGAAAGTGGCATTGTTCTCTCTCTGACCCCTTCCCCACATATAAGACCACAACTCAGCAAAGTGGGTTGTCCTGCTCTGGCAAATACCTAAGCCTCCACCCCTTACAACTTAATAAGTGTTATTTCACAAATCCTATGAAGGTGTTGCTACAAAACTTCAGTGCTTTGAAATTGGCTTTTTATATCTAAGATAATACTTTCTGAGATATAACATTTTTAAGGATAATTCTGAACCTTTCTCAAAGTATAAAGCCAAATATTTAGGTAAAACCTGTTGATCAGACTTCCAGCTAAGATGGAGGCACAGGTGGATATGCTTTGCTTCCTCACACAACCAAAAGAAGGACAACAGCAAATTTAAAAACAAAAAAACAACCAGAACGGCCAGAAAATTAAAGTGTATGCAAGTCCAACAACCAAGGAGTTAAAGAAGAAATATTCATCCAGACTGGTAGGAGAGGTGGAGCCAGACCGACAGGATGGAGAGGAAGTGCACCAAGGATCCAGATGGGGCAGGTGAGGCAGCAGCTGGTGAACTGGGTGGTCTCATATTTCTGTGCTGATAAGCTGGGAAGACCAACTGGGGAATGAGACAGACCATGCAACCCAGGGTTCCAGTGTGGAAAACTAAGGCCTCAAAAAAGCCGACCATAAAAACCCTTGTGGGGGGTTGGGGGGGTGGGAGAAACCCCCAGCCTCACAGGAGAGTTTGTTGGAGAGACCCACTGGTTCCTAGAACATAAACAAGCCCACCCACCTAAGAATCAGCACCAGAAGGGCCCAATTTGCTTGTGGGTAGTGGGGGAAGTGACTGAAAGCGGGGTGAGAGCCAAGCAAGCAACCTTGATCCCTCTCTGACCCCTCCCTCACAAACAGCATCATAACACAACTTCTGGGTCACCCTGCACTGGTGAATACCTAAGGCTCCTCCTTTTACAATATAACAGGTGCCCTGAGACAAAGAAATATGGCCCAAATGAAAGAATAGATCAAAACTCCATAAAAAGAGCTAAATGACAAGGAGATAGACAACCTATCTGATGCAGAGTTGAAAGCACTGGTAATCAGGATGCTCACAAAACTGACTGAGCTTGGTTGCAAAATGAAGGAAGAAATGAAGGCTATTCAAAATGAAATAAAGCAAAATATACAGGGAACCAACAGCAAAGGGAAGGAAACTTGGATTCAAATCAACAATATAGAACCAAAGGAAGAAAAAAATATTTGACCAGAACAGAATGAAGAAACAAGAATTTTTTTTAGAAAGTGAGTAGAAGCTGAGAAATCTCTGGGACAACTCTAAATGTCCCAACATCCAAGTCACAGGGGTGCCAGAAGAAGAAGGGGGGGAGGGGGAGAAGGCGAAGAAGAAGAAGAAGAAGAAGAAGAAGAAGAAGAAGAAGAAGAAGAAGAGGAAGAAGAAGAAGAAGAAGAAGAGAAGGAGGAGGAGGAGGAGGAGGAGAACATGAAATTGAAAACTTATTTGAACAAATAATGAAGGAAAACTTCCCCAATCTGGTGAAGTAAATAGACTTCCAGGAAGTCCAGGAAGCCTGGAGAGTCCCAAAGAAATTGAACCCATGGAAGAACACACCAAGGCATATCATAATTAAGTTACCCAAGATGAAACATAAGGAGATAATCTTAAAAGCAACAGAAGGGAGAGAGTTACCTACAAAGGAGTTCCCATAAGGCTATCAGCTGATTTCTCAAAAGAAACCTCACAGGGAAGAAGGGACTGGAAAGAAGAATTCAAAGTCATGAAAGGCAAGGGCCTACATCCAAGATGACTCTACCCAGCAAAGCTTTCATTTAGAATGGAAGGGCAGATAAAGTGCTTCCCAGATAAAGTCAAATTAAAGGAGTTCATCATCACCAAGCCCTTATTATATGAAATGTTAAAGGGACTTTAAGAAAAGATGATAAAATATATGAACAGTAAAACAACAACAAACTCACAACTATCAACGGATGAACCTAAAAAAAAATGGAAACAAAAACTAAGCAAATGACTAGAACAGAAACAGAATAAAAAAAAATGGACATCACATGGAGGGTTTTCAGTGGGGAAGAGGAGGGGAGAACTGGCGTTGTGGGGGGGAGGTACAGAGAATAAGAAGCAAAATTGGTAGGCATAAAATAGACAGGGAGAGGTTAAGAACGGTATAGGAAACAGAGGACTCAAAGAACTTATATGTACAACCCATGGATATGAACTAAGGGCGAGGGAATACTACAGGGTTGGGGGATGCACGGTGGAGGGGGAAAATTGGGGAAACTGTAATAGCATAATCAATAAAATATACTTAAAAAGAAAGAATAGTATAAGAAATAGAGAAGTCAAAGAACTTATATTACAACCCATGGACATGAACTAAGGGGGGATGCTGGAGGGTGGGGGTGCAGGTAGGAGGTGGATAAAGGGGAAAATTAGGAAAACTATAATAGCATAATCTATAAATATATCTAAAATAAATAAAACACTAAAAAGTCTACCGTGTTGTTCTACTTGTTACAGGTTAGTTTGTACAACAAACTCATTTCAAAGTTTGAGAAAAAGAGAATAAAATAGGAAATGGAGAAGCCAAAGAACTTATATGTACAACTCATGGACATGAGCTGAGGGGGGAATGCTGGAGGGATAAAGGTGCAGGGCAGAGGGGGGTAAAGGGGATAAAACATGGGACAACTCTAATAGCATAATCAATAAAATATACTTTAAATATAAATAAAAAGGAAGCCCTAGAAATATAAAAACTGTCTTAGTCAATTCAGGCTTCTACAACAAATGACCACAGACTGAGTGGCTTATAAACAACAGAAATTTATTTCTCACAGTTGTGAAGACTGAAAGTCCAAGATTAGTGTGCCTATATGGTTGGATTCTGGTGAGAGCCCTCTTCTTAGCTACAAAATACACACTTCTCCTTAAATCCTCACATAGTGGAAAGAAAGGGCAAAAGCTTTCTCTGGGACAATACTCTTATTTATATGGCACGAATCGTATTTATAAGGGATCCATTTTCAAGATCTATAATCCCCTCCCTAAGGCCCCACCTCCAAATACCAACACACTGTGTTAAGATTTAAATATATGAATTGGTGGAGGGGGCACAAGCATCCAGTACATTGCAAAGACCTTAAGAATACAGGTTGACAAATACATCCAAAGTGCCTTCCTTAATTCAAGTAGTAGCTAGTTTAATGGATTCAGAAACCACCACAATTTCTATTATTTTAAACTAAGGAAACTGCAAGGATATTTGAGGGAAGGGAGGAAGGGAGGGAGGAAGGGAGGGGGGAGGAAGGGAGGGAGGGGAAATAGGATATGGAGGAAGGAAGCAGAGAAGAAAATAAAAATGAAAGAAAAGTATGAAAGGAGAGAGGAAAGCTGGGAGTAAAGACCTTAAGTTAAAATTGTCTTTGAGCTAAATCTCATTTTTATATTTGATGGAACTATTCTCATCATAGTTAAATGCCCTCAATATGTTATATGTCAAGATCAAAACATGAGTCTCTGGTCAAGGGCAGGCAAGGATCAGCTGATTTAAGGTTGGATATAAATATCGATGGAGATTAAACCATACCAATATTTTTATTAGCATTGTTATGGTTTTTGTCCGTAGTCTAGTTAGAAATTTACACGTTTTGAGTTGTCTACTTCCACTATATTTTTCCCATAAGCTAGTTATAGTGTGTGATTTTGTAGCATAAGAGGTTTTTCAGAAATGCATATTTTGTGTTATAGCAGGAGCCTGATTACATACATACATATGAAAGTTCAGTCCTGTATAATAATTAAAACTAAATAGAGAACAAGCGGACAGTGACCAGAGGGGAGAGGGGAGGGAATTTCAGGGGAGAATGGGGAGGGTTTACAGGAACAAATATAAAGGACACACGGACAAAAACTAGGGGGAGGTGGAAATGGGAGGGAGGTGGGGAGGGATGGGTGGGTGGACTGGGATGGGAATAAAGGACAGAAAACTTTACTTGAACAATGATTAAAATAAAAATTTTTAAAAAGTATTTAAATCTATTTTAAAAACCTCAAAATTTAATTTAAAGAGAAATATTTACAACCAGCCAGGGCCTTTAGAGATGATAAGACTATGTTTTGAGAATAGTACCTGATCCTTCTACTTTCTCTCTCTACCTAATACCTCCAATCTCCTACTCCCACCTTCCCTGCCTCTTCTGTGATTCTAATGGAGTCAAAGAGAGAAGTGGGAATTAAAGATGACTTAACACTCACTGAGTCTGGCAGACACTTGAAGTTGGCTTTCTCTTTGAGGATTTGAAGAGGCTTCCCCCTGAGGCATTTATGTGAGGAAAATGTTGGCCCTTTTGCTCTGCCAGCCTGCTTACCTCTTGGCTTGTGTGTGTGTGTGTGTGTGTGTGTGTGTGTGTGTGTGTGCCCACTTTACCTGGATCTCACTTGTTTGGCATCCCTTTGTTCCTGATGTTCCTCGAGGACAGAGGAACAGCTGTGTAAAGCTCCAAACTGGCTCTCTTTTCTACATGTGATTCCATCTCATCCACAGAACTATTCATACCTTTGGACCCAGCAAACTCTAGGAATAGAGTCCACTCTTAGTGCAGGAGCACCCACAACTTTACCACCAGAGAAAGTCTTTAACTCTTCACACATTCTGTAGGCTTCCTAGAAGGGACCAAATATCAGTTCACAGAGTCCCATCAGCTGTGGGAACATACCAGATTCTCAAAGATATCTCTTCTTGGAGTTGAGATGAAGGAAGAACCTTCACAAAACCCCTGCTTTGGAAGGAGTTAGGAGTGACACAGCCAGCACCTGCCAGAAAATTTTGTTCACAAAGTCTTCAGCAACTCCCCACTGCTATCTACAGCCTCTCTGAAAGTGAAGGACTTAAAACAGTTTCATAAGCAATCCTGATATTTTGACTTTGAAATCTTTTCATGGTATTGTCTTTGGAATACAGGACTTATTGTCTTCATTCTTCTACCACAACTAAGACAAGTGTCCTATTTTAAAGTAGGGCACACACTTAAATACTTTAACACACATACACAAGCATATTCACAGAAATGTTTGTAGTTCCCTATGATAAATGGTCTACTTTTCCATAAGTATACCAACACTGCTCTGTCTTAGTCTTGTGTGTGTGGATGCTATATATAATGTAATTATATTATATATCATATATGTGTATATGAAAGATGGTAAGGCAAGTTCTTTTATTTTGATTTTAGGGGTTTTTTTCAAAATTGTCTTGGTGTTCTTCGCTTTTTACTATCCTGTGCCAGTGTTAAGATTATCTTATCAAAACACACACACCAAAAAAACTGTTGGGATTTTTATTGAAATAACATCCACAAACATGTAGGACTCTCCACCTGGTTTTCTACATTAAGTTGTATATATGTTTTATTAAATTTTTCATAGGTAAATGTTTCTTGCTCTTGAGAATAGGATTCTTAAAATTACATTTTCTAATTAGTTGTTGCTGATGTATTGAAACATTGTTGATTTTTCAATTTTAATTTTCCCACTAACTTTAAAATTTCTTTTTTTCTTTTTTTAAATTCAAGTACAGTTGTTCAAGTACAGTTGTCTCCATTTTCCCACCACCACTTCTCCCCCACCCCACCCCACTCCACCCCACTTCCCACCCTCAATCCTACCCCTCTTAGGCTTTGTCCATGTGTCTTTTATACATGTCCCTTGACAACATTTCTCTCTTTTCCCCCATTATTCCCTCCCACATCCCCTCTGGTTACTGTCAGTTTGTTCTTTATTTCTATGTCTCTGGTTCTATTTCGCTTGCTTGTTTGTTTTGTTGATTAGGTTCCACTTATAGGTGAGACCATATGCTATTTTGAAATTTCTTATTAGGTCTAACAGCTCGTTGAGTCTCCTGAATTTTCTATGTAAGTAATTAGATTGTCTGAAAATAATGACAAAGTCAACATCTTCCTTCTCATTCTTAAAGCCATATTACTCTTCCTGGTCTCTTGCATTGCTTACAACCTCTAATACCATGTTAAATCCAGTGAAAATTGGCAATAGTATCTTCTTACTAAATTTTGAAAGAACACATACATCCCTATTGACTGTGATATTTGCTGTAGATTTTTAAACTTGCATTCAGAGATTGCCTTTCTTCCAGATTACTCATTGTGAATGGCCTTCAAGATAGATAGTCAGGGGTTCTGCTCAGCAGCAAAATTGCACCTGGATTACTGCTTGGGGAAACAGAGGCAGTTAATTGACTTCCTCTAGATGTCTTAGCAAGTCTCTGGCTGAGGCAGTGTTGGATCATTCCTTTACTGTGCTTGCTTTGATCACCTACATCTGAAATGCTTTGTCTATTCATCCGCTCCATTTTTTGCAGTTTTAGAATTTTAGCTCAGTGCATTTACCTTTTCTTTCCAAATATATTATAATATCCTGGAGGATAAGGGCTAAATAGTCCCTTTCTTTCATTTCATATCAACCCTTTGAATATAAGCTCTATGAAGGAAGAAACTTTGTCTCTTTTATCATTGCTGTTTCCCCAGTGCCAAGTACAGTGTCAAGCACTGTAGGCACTAAATATTTTTTAATGAATATGTGAGCTTCATGTTCCTCTGACCCCTCACAGACTTCAGCCCAAGTCTTGCAACTTGCTGTATGCACTGAATGTGTTAAAAAATGTTTATGGAAAGAATGAGCCATTCCAGTCTCCAGTCTTTCATTTTGATACCACCATTCTTTCACCTGGACATCTCTAATTCTAAACAGCTTGAGTAAAGCTTGATGTTGATGTTTTTGTCAATGCCAGAAAAAAATGTTTGACAGGTGTGGATTATATCTTCATGACTTTGAGAGTAGATGACACCCTTTTTGATAAATGCATATGATTCTGCAGCTGATGTAAAATGAAAATGGGGCCAAATTACAGTTTGCTACCTTAAGACAATAATCAACCTCTTATCATGCTAATGGTCTGCCATGAGACTGAAAAACCACATGAAGACAGGAAACAGGAAAGTCCTCATACTGGCTTTCTGAGGGAGTCAACATAATTTAGTTAACTAGACACATTTATCTATGAATGAATTATAGCTAAGTGTGAACCTAATAATTTACTTAAAAATATGTCAAAGCTTTCCAGAAGCGATTACCACCATAACATTGAATAAGATTACCATTAGGTATATTTTTAAATGTCAAACAATATTTCACTCCTCTTACAGTGCTGCTCTCTGCCCCTTAACTGGAAATACTAACTACCTACAGGTTTCTCATTCCCCCATAATGGTCTATCCACATTTGTTTTTTGAAATTACATTGTTGGGTAGAAATACATGGAAATATGACAACAAAGTCCTAGTTCTGCCTTCTATGGGGTAAGAAAGGAGAAATATCTTGTTTTCATGCCCTCATACGACACTGCCAATTTCAAGTACTCTCTCTTTCTGTTGTGTAAACTCAGTTACCTGTTCACCAGCCCCTTTGATTAAAGGCAGAAAGCATTCTCCCTGATGCCATCACAGCCCTGATGAACAGTTGTGTGATCTGAATCCATGAGGTCATTCATCAGCCTCCCATGATGCCTAAATATACTTGTATGGGTAGAATCTAGATTCCCAACTGTCCTAGTTTGGATTCCTCAAGATGCAAACTCCAAGTTAAGGGCTTGAGTGCAAGTAGTTTTTTTGCCTTTGGAAGTAACCCTAGAAAACACCAGAAAGGGCATGGGGAAGTAAGACAGAAAAGGAAAAGAAGCCAATGAAAAGGGCATTATCATAAGGTTACAACAGGGAGAAATATGAGCTCAATCCTACTGGGTACTCTGAGAAATAATGTAGAATACACACTTCACTGTTTTACCATTCAAGATGCAAAGAAGCTGAGGTATTTACTCAGCCATTCCCATCAGCCATTAATTGAAGGCTACTCCCAGGTGGCAGTAACATCCTGCTACTTCTGACCTGTTATAGGCAAAGGCAAAAATGACACAAGTAGCCAGAGAAAGCCTTCAGATGGAATTTCTGGCATTTGAAATCGGGCCAGAATGCAACTAAATACTTAAGCCTGAGGAAATATGTGTGGGGCCCTGATATGATCTGTTACCTCAACCAATCAGGGAAAATTTGTTGACTGTGTATCTAGGTAGAAGCCTTTTGATCAACCTTTATAGAATAAGAGAAATTTTGACACAAATCCTCACACAAAGTTCCAACCATTTCAACAACACTCCAGTTATTCCATGCCAAAGCACTAAATGCAAATATTCATTCCACTACACCAACTCTGTCTTCACATTGACAACCTTTGAAGTTTGCAGCAGAGATTAAATTCAGAATAAGTGTTCAGTATTCAAGTATACTTCTTTTTCCAGAAAAAGTCTGTATAGGTAATAATTTATTAGAGCTAAGCAAATAGTTTTGTGTGGACAAATATTCTTATTTTAGGAATAAGGGAACTATAAATCCTAAAGCAATTATCTTTAGGAAAGCAGCAAAGTAATAGAAGAAAGAGTATCGTCTTACCTTTAATGAGTTTTTGTAATATCAAAATAAATCATTACTGACTGAGCTGAGAGGTAATTTCAATATTAAAAACAGATCAGTATAGCAATTAAGTTATCATAAATGAAATCAACCTAAACATAAAAACTCTTCTCTAATAAATCAAGGTGGTTTTGCCCTTTCAGTAGGAGACTAAATTCCAACTAAATTTTCAAGTCTTAAATGTATCTCTTGAAGTCTTGGGTGACATTTTGACCAAATGTCCATGACCAGGGACAGGAGAATTTAATTTGGCATGAATAAAGGACTGAGTGGATAGTATATAGTGTATTCCAAACAATGATGGGAGAATGGTTCAACCACAAGTCATAAAAACACTGAAAGAAACCATGTCAGAATTTCAGCAGCAACATTTTGGAAGAACATTTTTTATATTGGTGTGTGTTCTCCTCTAAAAAGAAAAATCTCTATATATTTTTGTCCTGAATTGTTTTCAAAGTGTTTTTTTAATCTGATTGGTGTCAAGGAACATATATAAAGGACACATGGACAGAGCCAAAGAAGGTAGGATCGAGGGTGGGAGGCAGGGAAGGGTGGAGTGGGCAGGAAAGGTGGGGGTAAAATGGAGATGATTGTATTTGGACAATAAAAAAAATATTTTAAAAATCTGATTGAGCCCTGGCTGGTGTGGCTCAGTGGATTTAGTGCCAGCCTTCTAACCAAAGGGTCACTGGTTTGACTCCCAGTCAGGATACATGCCTGGGTTGTAGGCCAGGATTCCAGTAGGGGGGCACACTTGAGGCAACCACACATGGAT
Source organism: Phyllostomus discolor (assembly GCF_004126475.2). Taxonomy (NCBI): domain Eukaryota; kingdom Metazoa; phylum Chordata; class Mammalia; order Chiroptera; family Phyllostomidae; genus Phyllostomus; species Phyllostomus discolor. Next base: position 26,413,354 of record NC_050198.1, on the reverse strand, counting down.
GTTTCTCTTGCTTTCTCCCTCCCTTCTCCTCTCTCTAAAACATAAATAACATCTTTTAAAAAATATGATTGAATCTTTGAAAAGCTCTGTAGGATAAAAACAGACATAATATTACTATTTTATAGATCTTGCCAGTGTGGCTCAGTAAGTTGGAGTGTTGTCCCGTTCTATATACCATAAGGTTGGGAATTTGATTCCTGGTCAGGGCACATACCTAAGTTGCAGGTTCACTTCCCAGTTGGGGAATATATGGGAAGCAATCAATTGATGTTTCTCTCTCCCATCTCTCTCTCTCTCTCTCTCAATAAACAAAAAAATCACCATCTTATAGATGAAGAATCTGAGGCATGGAAAGGTTCTAGTACCTGCACTGAGATATCACTATAGCAACAGAGCATGAATGTCACCTCACTCAGCCATTGTATGAGGCTCTTTCTGGAAAAAAAAAAGAAAACTTATTATCTAAAGCTCAGGCACAAAAATAATCTATAAATCAACAAAAAATGGCATCTTTCAGAATATAAACTCAAGACAGTGGCTCTTCAATAATGAAGATAGCTTAAATAAGGACAGCAGAAATAGGAAGCACACAAAAACTGCCAAAAATGATCTTCAGGGATTGCTAGATCTAGAGTTGTGCAAATATATTCAGGCTGTTTCATATTAGTCCTTGATAATTTCTCTTGGCTTTCATGATTGGTGGAAATAAGTATATGCTATTCCTAAAGCTTAACTCTCAAAGGAAATACCTAGTGCTGATAAAAAAGTTCTATAATTTCATGTGATCTCTTAAAAGTAATGACTCTCAGAAACTTTAGAACATTTCAAGAGCAAATTAAGGAAGTGGAAATGTATTTGGTGACTTTAATAAAACATGAAAATCCCTGAAGCAAGCAAGTATAATATGGTGGGAAATTTTTGCTGGATAACATCCACTTACTGTTGTCATCTGATCTGAATAGAACTGACAACACCACCAGATTTATCACTGATTTAGTTAAGTGAGTTATTCCTCCATTTTGGAGACACTGGAATACTTACAAATTTGTTTTCTTCCCAAATGTTTATTACAGATAATGTTAACACTGCCTTTGCTTATTAGTATCTGAAAAAATTTGAAAGCCATTAGTCAATGATACATTGCTCTATAAATGGCTGTAGATACACATGACTGTCTGGTCATCTATTTGATACATTTGTAGAATGCTTACTGTATACACACACTATTCTGGCTATATTAACTGCTGCATTGTAACAGTGGAATGGGTTATCATATCAAGTGTTTTAAAATTGAACTAAATGACATTGGGTGAAGAATTAGCTGAGAGGAGAATGTAATAATCCTATTTAGAATATGACCAAAATCATGTACCAAAATAAAAATAACTTCAATTTCAAAGAACATATATGCATAACCCATAGACACAGAAAACAGTGTGGTGATGGCCAGAGGGAAGAGGTGGGCAAAGTGTGTGTATGGGGAAATAAGGACATCTGTAATAGCGTCAATAGTAAAAATAAATAAAAATCATAACTTCTGCTTTGTTAAAACAGAAGACATTCCTACTTTATTTTCCAGTTAAAGATGGCCTTTCCAACAATAAAACATCCCTTACCTAACTTGTATTCCTAACTCTTTGTTTGTTTACACACCTCCCCTATGGTTGCAACACCCAGCACTGAATTGATCCCATAGCTCACTTTCCTCTTCTGCCCTTAGTCTACCAGTAAAATTAATCACAACAAGGAAATGGGGGCCATTTGAAACAGTGGTCTTCTCTGCCAGGTAGTTCTTCAGTTCAGGTAGACATTGTGAATACCTGCTACTTCTTAGTTGCCACTGGCATAATTCACCCTTGTCCTGCATCTTGTCATCTAAAGTCACATTATTAGTAGGACACAAACTTGCCTTTGCATCACAGGCAAAAGTATGCCTTCAATTCTCCACCTTAAATATGAAATTTTATCTAACATCTTGTCTCATTTTAGTTCATTACTTCTGATCTTAGGGGAAGAGTGTCCCTCCTCATGTTGAAAGCTCATGTTGTCACCTGGGCTCTAACCCCTCCTCTGCCACTCTTCTAAGACAATTTATTCCTTAACCCACTATTTTCTATCTCTGCTGTTGGTTTGTCACAAAAACAGTCCTGGGCCGTTTTTGGGAGAAACCCAACATCCAATATACAGGGTGGGACAAAAGTAGGTTTACAGTTGTTTATATGGAAAATACTAATAACAAACAGACAACAGTACATTGATTGCCATAGGGAGGGGATATGGGGAGAAGTATAAAGGGGAGATAAATGGCGATGGAAGGATATTTGACTTGGGGTGGTAAATACACAATATAATATACAGATCATGCATTTTAGAATTATATACTTGAAACCTATATAATTTTATTAACCAGCACTACCACCAATAAATTGAATTTTTAAAATAAAATAATAATTGATTAATAATACAAGAATAAACTCACCCTGGCCTGTGTGGCTCAGGTGGTTGGAGCATCGTCCTGTATCCAAAGTGTTGTGAGTTCAATTCCCAGTCAGGGTATATACTTGGGTTGTGTGTTTGATCCCTGGTTGGGGTGTGTAGGGGAGGCAACTGATCAATGTTTCTTTCTTACACTAATCTTTCTCTCTCTTTCTCTTTCTGAGGTGTCATTACCCTGGGTGTTTCTGGAAGAGCTGGAAACTGGCACCAGGTCCTGTTTAGTAATTCAATTAGGAAGAGGACTTGCTGATCCTCTCCTGGACCCTTCTGAGCTTGGGAGAAAAGCGGAAGAGGAGACAGCAGGGCTGACCATGGAGCAGTTTGCATGCCCCATGGTCTGTTTGGCATTAATGCCTAAATTTCACATGGGGTCACATGAAAGCTTCAAAGGCAGCCAAACTTGTGCAAGATTGCATATACCTCCACCCCGAGAGGGCTGTGTTGGCAGCGGGAGGCTGGTGGTTGAAGACAGCTGGAAAGAAGGTGAGGTTTGAAAAAGATCAAAGAGTTCAATGATAAACATCTCATTGCCCTTCGTGGGAGCCAGTGTTTAGACCCCAACACACAGAGGGTGTCCAGGACCTATCAGAGAAAAAGCAAAGATTAATACCAGATTGCAAGGGAGTTCAGCTAAGTCATTTGCTCTTTTCCCTAATTCCCTCCTCCTTTCCCCTGCAACACAACAGAGTAGCAACAAGATGATATACAGAGATGGGCATCACAGAGAAGCCACCACACACCATGTTCCCCCCAGACCACTTAAGGTCACAAACCTCATAGGCCCTGGGGAAAGAGAAAAGCTCTGAAGGGTAAATCAAATGGAAATATTTTTAATATCCAAAAATGAAGTAAAGAAATCATCCCCAAATGTACTAAAAGGGTCTGTGACCCAGCAGGGGAGGAACTTTTCATATGGCACAGTTGTGGGAGTGAGGACTGAGAAAGGAGAAAAATGAAACCATTTCCTCTTTGTACTCTGCAGAGATGAGACAGTTCAGTAAAACACTTACATATAAATAAGCAAAGAGGAGAAAATACAAATCTGTTATCCCACAAGGCAGCCATAACTAATATTAACCAATGTTTGCCATGGATTTTTATGTGAATTTCCTTTCAAAAATGTAATTACAATGCATTCACTGGTTTTTAATTTATCTTTTATTCTGAGATATATTCTAAACATTTGTGCTTTTTAAAAAAAGTGTATAATATAACTTTTAATATCTTAGGATATTTTTATGAGTTGATGATAATTTACTCAAGCAATATCATACCCTTTTATATTGAAAGTTGCTTCCAATGTTTTACCATTATGTATAGTCCTATAACCAAGCAAACCAGGACTTAGCCATGTGGTGTCTTGACAAATGAACCAACAATTAGTGTTGAAGGAAACAGGTTTTTATTAACAGGATTCCAACCTTGGGGCGGGGAAGGGGGTGGTTCTGAGAGCACTCCTGCTCAGAGCCCTCCTCTCCCACAAGACCCAGCACTTCCCTTGCCCCCAAGAGCCTATAAGCTTAAAACACACCCAGAAGTTCCCCAATTCCTTATCTGTTCTGTTCTTTTTTAAAATTTTATTTTATTTTAATTGTTGTTCAAGTAGTTTTCTGTGTTTTACTCCCATTCCAGCCCACCCTCCAGCTCTCCCCCCTCCCATTTTCACCCCCCCCCCTAGTTTTTGTCCATGTGTCCTTTATATTTGTTCCTGTAAACCCTTCCCCTTTTCCCCTGAAATTCCCTCCCCTCTCTCCTCTGGTCACTGTCTGTTCTTAAGCCAGTCCCACACACAGGTCTCAAACTCCTCTGGAATGTGCACTTGTGTGTTTCAGAGTTGCCGCACTCTCAAAGCAGCTCTCTCCTTCATGATCTGGAGTACATTGTCCTCAGTCTCCATGTAATGATTCAGGAAACTATATGTCATATTTCACTGGATCATGGTGGAGTTCAGGGAGGCACATGTCCCGAGAGAGTGGCTTTTCCATACATCCTTCAGAGAAGCAGAAGTCTTCAGCTCAACATTCCTGGTCACAGGTCAGCTCCAAGCCTCTCCCACAAATATTTGCTTGGTTAGGCAGGTCCTCGCACAGCTTCATCAGCTCAGTTGCAGTCTTCTCATTCCTACTCCAGACCTCATGGCATGTTCTTACTCCAAACCATGAAGCTTCCCCCTTACACACCAGACCTCACAGCCAACTCCTATCTACACCCTTTTGGACTGCATGACTTCTTCTCATGACTTCTTCCTCTCTTTCAGCCTGCACTTATTTTTAATGCTCAGCCTGGAACTTCCTATGGGACTGCATATCCAGCCCCTCCTATGATGCACCATTTTTGCCAGTTCCTTCATATCTTTTACCTTCTTTTTTCTGCCATCTAGTCAGGGCAAGAGTTCCTTGTGACACAGGGGCATCCACCACCCCTGGCTATGTCACTAGTCACTATACGCTCTTAAATTCACATACACCTTTCACCTTGGGTGGTAGTCCTCTCCCCTTCATAAAGTCATGGCTATTACCTTGCCATTGTTATGAAAAGTATCCTAAATGCCTTATCATCCACTTCCCCCTTCTCCCAATCAAGGTTGGTAGAAAATATGCTCTGTTATTTTCAAGGGAACCCCTGCTTTGCACCCCATTATAATCTTGCATCCTTGGACATCCTTAGAGCTAAATTATTGTAACCCTCCTTAATTATTTCCTCAGTGTAAATCCTACTAGTGTAATTGCTTTCTCAAAGGGTATATACATTTTAAAGCTTTTTCTATATGCTGCCAATTGCCCTTCAGTCTACACACCCACTAGTAGCCAATGAGAGTCTGTTTTTCTGCATTTTAGCCCATGCTGAGTATACATCTTTTTATGGGTTGTCTAATATTTATTTGTGGTACAATACTTTTTAAAATGCAATTTTTTGACTACTAGCAATAGCTGACATTTCACATTGGTTTATTGGCTATTGATAATGTCTGTGCTATGCACTGCCTGTTTCTGTTTTTTTGCATATTTTTCTGCTAGTGTACAGTTTGATCTTTTGTAAAAGCTATTTACATATCTATTATATATTGCAAATAGTCTTCCCAGTTCTTTATCATTCATGATCTATTTTCCATTCCAAAGTTTAATTTTTTTTTAGATTTGACTGGATAAAATTATTTTATGATTTATGCCAAGAATAAACAAACCTTTGTAAAGGGCCACAGAATAACTATGGGGAGTGGCATAGGGAAAATAATACAATAATTAATAAGTAATAATACAAGAATAAACTCTGCATAATACTCTACGGTTCTATCCATGCTGTTGTGGTTGGTAGGAAAACAAAATACCATATAATCTCACCTATAAGTGGAACCTAATCAACAAAACAAACAAGCGAGCAAAATATAACCAAAGACACTGAAGTAAAGAACAAACTGACAGTAACCAGAGGGGAAGGGGGAGGGGGATAATGGGGAATGAAAGGGAAAGGTCAAGTTGAGAAACATGTATAAAGGACATGAGGACAATGACAATGAAGTAGGGGGAGGATTGAAAGTGGAAGGGGTGGGAGGGTAAGGCAGGGGAGAGTAATGGGGGAAGTGGGGGTAACTATAATTGAACAACAATAATTTTTTTAAGTAAAAATGAATGAACTCTGTATTTTGCATACTCATGCCTGTAAACCTACTTTTGCCCCACCCTGTATTTTAGGCTTTGCCAGCCAAATGGTTTCTATTACAACTCTGCAGAATAAAAGCAGCCATGGAGGATACACCAATGAATGTGCATGTCATTATTCTAAATTTGGTCATGAGTGGGCAGTACTTTCTCTACCTCTGTTTTAAGCTATCCCTGTCATGTTTTGAAAAGTTTCACCACTGTAAGGATATATTATTTTCTATGTTCAATTTTTATTTTTATGGCTTCACTTTTTTTTAATTGTCAGGCCTGTCTAATCTCCTATGTTTAGTTTTCAGTTAGAGTTGACATACAATATTATATTAGTTTCAGGTGCACAACATAGTGATTAGACATTTATATAACTTACTAAGTGATCATCCTGACAAGTATATGTGGAATCCAAAACACACAATAAATGAACACAGTAGAAACAAACTCATGGCTTCACTTTTTAAATTTCTACCTTCGATACATTTATAATTACTTTCGTTGATTTAATTTTTCTCAGATGAGTTAGTCATCTTGTCTAAAACCATTTATTGAATAATCTACACTTTCCCAAATGAGTTGATTTGGAAACATTTTTAAATTAAATATGAACACTCACACACACATTGAGATTTTTTTAATACTATTACTATTCTGGGGCTAGTATCATGTCTTTCATTATTAGAGGGGTTTTTTCAGTGCTCTTTAATATCTTGTATAGCAATTTCACACCCCTCATACTCTTCTTTTTAGGTCATTGTTTTTGATTTTCTCTTCTTTTTTTCCCAAAATATCTTTCAAACTAATTTTATCAAGTTCTAATAAAAATTGCATTAAATTTTTATTGAAATTGTATTAATCTAAAGATTAACTTTTTTCAGGGAAACTGAGAGTCTGAGTGATATGCACACAGTGAAGGTTACTTTCTCATTATCTTTGGTCTCATTAATTGACTTTGTAATCAACAAGAGAAACTTAAAAATACAAGTATGTAATTTGGGGTCAAATACAGTATTCTATTTGAAAGTAAGATTCAAGTGCTTAAAATTTTGAAACCTGCTGGTTTAACCTACTGACATTTATTATTATTACTAATTTGGCTTCCATCATCTTACTCTATATCTTCATTTAAATTTTTTTCCTTGTTGTTTCCTTCATTTTCTTTTTTTATAATAATTGACTTTAATTCTACTAGTGCTTATTTAGCAGTTATGCTTACAAACAATTTGCAGTCTATTTAATCTGTATTAATTAAGGATGAAATAATAACATTTGAATACCCCTGTTTCAGCCAAAGGATACATTAAAATCTTACATTGCTCACCTTCATTACCTGGCCCTATTAATCTTCTTAGTTTTTATTAATAACATAACAAATTTAGATCCAACATCTTTTTTAGTGATCATGTATCTTCTAATTTTGAAATGATTTTGATGTTTCTCTTTACTTTTATAATCAGATTTTTTATAATGTACCATCTTTCTACTATTCTGCAGCTATTTCATGAAGACTATGTCTTCTTGTGCTCTATTATAAATGTTAAATAGTTTCTTAAAGTTTTGCTCCAGATTGATTAGTAGATAATTATCAGAAGTTTGTTATTCTTCTGAGTCTTCGAGATACATTTCTTTCCCCTTGTTCTGTGACTTTATTCATCTTAGTCTTTTGTTCTACAATCTATCCCATGCTGGTGGTAGAGTGCCTCTCTGCTACTTAAAATGAAATGACAGCTTGGCATGCAACTTTAAGCAAAATTTAAGTCTTTGCACCTCTGTACGATGTAAGGAGATGTCTTCTCACCCCATGGTCTGGTTCTCTAGTTTTCTGAACTGACGTGTTATATGAAAAACTACAATTCCAAGTGTGCATTAGTACCTTAGTTCTTCCTACAATGTTTCCGTATAAATAATGCCCTACAACTCTACTGCTTGTGTATGTACTTTCCTTTCTCATACCCAGTAGAAAAAGAAAGATGCCCAAGTTTCTGGCTGGCTCAATCATGAATCTTTCTTTTTAAACCTTGTAAGTTTAATTACAATAGTGAACACTTAGAACAAACTAAGTGTTCACTATTAAAAGAATGGTGATACTGTAACAGGGTGCAGCCAAGAGGGTAGCCTCAAATAGGGATCTGTAATAAGATCCAGAAGAGCCTGGAGATAATTGGCTCCACATCACAGGGCCACACCTGCCCAGAATCTGGCAGCTGTAGCCAATTGTGAGAGGAGCCGGAAATGGGGCTTCAGAGGAAGATTGGCGCCGGGATTTAAACTGAGACGCAGCAGCCATTGCGGGGGGAGAGCCATGCGCAGCCCTGCAAGAGAGAACCCCACAGCTTTGGCAGAGTGAAGACTCCCTTGGCCCTGAGAGGAGAAGGAGAAGCACACGGACTTGACGGAGTGTAGACTCCTGCAGCCCTGAGAAGAGAACCACGCGGCAGCCCTGAGGAGAGAACCACGCGGCCTGGCAGAGTGGGGCCCCCACAGCTTTAGAAGGGGGAACCACCACCTGGTTTTAGCAGAGATCCCGGTGACTCAGCCGAGGGTGCCGGGAACCCAGGGAGATCTCCCAGTCGAGAGGGAGTACTAACTGAGAAGAACCAGAGGACTACCTAAGCCATGGACTTCTATTTCCTTCCCTGAGATACAGTACTCTGGACTCGGCAAAGGGGGAAGGAAGGAAGGACTGTGTGTTTGTGGGTGTTTTAAGGGACTTTGGGATTTTGGTGAAGACATTAGGTCACTACTTTAAGTTTGTATATAGCATTAAATAAACGTTTCCTTTCCTTTTCACAAATCTCTGGCATTGAGAGACGTCTTTCCTCTGGCGGCGGACATAACGGACCAGGGGCCTTCTTTCAATAATAGTATATCATCCCAGGCCCCCCTTGTGTGTTCTGTAACAAAATTAGTTTCAATTTCTTCAAGGATCCGGTATTAGATTACCTCATTTTCCATGTTGGGAACTTTATTCCCTCCCTCTAGGTCTTCATTAGTGTTTTTTGTTAGATGTTTAGAGAGGCTTTCCTGGGGAATGTTAGCCTGATGCCACTTTGAATAACAACAACAGTAGCCGCTAACATTTACTGAGCATTTACCATGTGCCATCTATTTCCTCATTTAAGCACCATAACAACCCTCATTTGACTGCTCTGAGACTAATTTGCCCAAGGACACTCTCTGCTAAGGGCACAAGCTACCATGTGCATGTATTTAAAGCCATTTGCAAACTCTTAGGCTGCCTGGGATTTAAAAATATATACAGTATGCCATCTTTTTATGCTTTTCTAAAATTTTTAGTCTTTCTGACCCTGACTTAACCACTCAGATGCCAGTATTTCATTCTCCTTCCCTTGCATGTTGATATGATACACAACCTCATCAGTTAACTCTGGATTAATCTTTTACATGATATACATCTCATGCCATTCATACCTAATTAATGGACATTAAGTAATCAAAGATCCTTTTTAAAATCTTTTAGTCATAGAAATTATATTTTTCAGGTACCTGAGTGAATATTTTACTGTTCTGTGTCATTTTTAAACTTAACGGGAGGTCTTTTTAAAACAATACATGGATTGAATACACTTTCAGATAGGTACAGGATATAAAATGTTAATTGTAGAGAAGTACTTTACACAAGCACCAGATTTGTCACAGGTGAGCACAGGTAACCAGGTTCTTGGTGATTGGGACAAAGAATTAAATTGAACACCCAGAGTTTATAGCAGAGAACATGGGAGCAGGCCAACTCCAAGCAGAGAGTGACCTCATGGGTTGAAGGGACTCTATTCTTATAGGGCAGATCCTTCCTGGCTAGTTTTGGTGGGCTTTTACTACACATGTACAAGTAATTGTATTACTTTAAAGCTACTGCACATGTGGTTTCCCATGATTTTCCCAGATTGACCACCAGGGAAGAGGGTCCCACAATGCTACTGAATTGACCCCCATTTCTCCTGGGGTCCCCCTGTACTAGGTTCACCTTTCCCTTCGCCAGAGATTTATAGCTCTCCATGTTAGAGATTGGTGAAAAGGAAAGGAATTATTTATTCAAGTTATACAGACTTAAGAGTAATGACTTAATGTCTTCATCAAAGTCCCAAAGTACCTTAAAACACCCCAAACACACACAGTCCTTCCTTCCCCTATTTGCCCAGTCTGAGGTACCGTATCTCAGGAAAAGAAATAGAAGTCCATGGCTCAGGCAGCCTCTGGTTCTTCCCAGTCATCCATGCTCGGCTGGTAGGCCTTCCTCGGTTCCCAGCACCATCAGCTGTGTTGGTGGGATCTCCAGCTAAAGCCTCATGGTGGTTCTCTGCTGAAGCTGCATGGTGGTTCTCTGCTAAAGCCGCCTGGTGGTTCTCTGCTAAAGCCGCCTGGTGGTTCTCTGCTAAAGCTGCATGGTGATTCTTTGCTAAACTGCATGGTGATTCTTCTCATGGCTGCAGTGGGGGGGGCGTCCCCCACTCTGGTGAAAAGCGCTTGGTTCTCCTCACTGCCATAGTCGTATGGTCCTCTCCTTACATGGCTGCAGCTGCATACTTCTCTCTCCACTGCAACAGCCGCGTGGCTCCCTCCTCAATGGCTGCTGAGTCTGGGTTTAAATATCCTTCCAGATTTACTGGGCTGCCATCATGACTCTGCACAGGGGTGGCCCCATGTCGTGGAGCCAATCATCTCCAAGCTCTCACGCAGGCACTGCATCTAGGGGGGTTGCCTCCCAGTTACACCTTGGGGGGAAGTTCCTTCCATCCTCCTGGCTCAGAGCATGACCACAGGTATTTAACATATCTATGCAACCAGTTAAAGGTTATAGATGTGTTAAATGACCATGCCAGAGGTTAGCTGCAAAGCTGTTGCTATGCAAAACAGCTCTCAATGGCCCTGCTCCATGTGTCCCTTCCCCCAACTCACACCTGTGCTGGAGGGTGAGGACATCCTATATATCTTTCTAATATTTCCTGCACACCTTGAGTTCTGGACCCCATTACAAATCATTCTTTTGGAGGCCCCCTGGCTGCACCCTCCTACAGATTTACTAAATAGATGGTCACAGGAATATTAAGAAGGCAAAAAAAATACACTCAATTATTAGAGGTTGGATTTTCTAGAAACCAGACTGACATGGTGTTAAACATGCACAATGTTAGTTAGGGAGTGAGCTTGGGGTCAACACCTGTGGAAAGAAGAATGAAGCAGGATTGAATAGGGGGACAGTTGGGTTGTAACTCAGAATCAACAACAGAGCTTCAGATAACCCCCTAGAGGAGGTCAGAGTCTTCAACGCTCTCCCCTGTTGAACCAACTAGTCAAATTGCTACAGTGGCTCATCAATCAGCAATTGAAGTGGGACACCTGGGAAGGGAGTGGCCTTGGTAAGGTTGCCCTCTGCAGCCTGAGAAATTCTCTGAAGGTGCTGACATTGAAGGCTGACTGTTGGCAGTAACCTTTTCTTCACTGAAGGGGATCTAAGCTGAGAACTATCATAGGATCCACCACAATGATCCTCTCTGACAAGTCAGTCATTTCAGAGATGGCCAAACTGCTTCAGTGCATTTCCAACTTACTTTAAAGCTTGCTGTAATTTTTATTACTTTTTAAACTCCTAATAAAATAAAGACACTAAATAAATGACTACTTTCAATGAGACTCACCTAGTAATCACAAAATATAAGAACATTCAGGAAGGAAAGAAAACGGAAATTTAATGAGGACACTTTGGCTCAGGCTCTTACCATACAAAATTTCATTTTACTAGCCCAAACGTGCTTTAAGCTTATAGATGAGAAAATGGAGAGAAATTTTACCCACAGCTGGTCAATTGTACACTTAGAAGTGGATTACCACAAAACTTGATACACCATGATGGCTCATCCTGACAAAATGACAGTGATGTAAAAGACATCTCACTTCTGGACTTTGGAGTGTTTTTGTCAAATGGTGGCAGAGCCTATGGCCAGGGAGCCTGAGCCAGAGCAGATGGTGTGGATCATGCCCAGCACTACCCAGGAGAGAACAAATGGCTGCCCTGCTGTCCCTGTACAAATATATTAGGCACAGTCTTCTTGGAAATCTTTAATGAAAAAGGGTCTATTAAATGTGTCCCCTCACAAGGGTCTACAATGATCCCAGCATGTTGATGGGTCTTTCCTGCCTTGAGGAACCTTAAGTGACAGAATCCATCAATCAACTAATACATTCTGAGAGCACCTGCCACATTCTTGGGCAGCAAAAGAGACACAAAGATATTTAAGAATAGAGTGTTATAGTAAATGAGGCACTTACTTCCCACTTCACTTAGAATAAAATCCAAATTCTTTAGAATGGGTTATAATTCTCACCCTTATTTCCCTTCTATTTCTCTGATACCATTCTCTCCATTGTTCACTTTGCTCTAGTCACACTGTTTTTTTTTCACTAGCTATTTTATTTGCCTGGAATAATCTTCCCCAAATCTGTGTAATAGATTTATTCTCTTCCCCCAGATTTCAGCTCAAATTTTCTGTTTCACAGAGGTTTTTTCTGATTTCCATAGCTAAAATCATCCTATATTTAATAGTGCTTTATATCATTCATTGCACTTTTCACTTTTTGAAATTACTTTTTGTGCTCATTTACTTGTTCAACATCTGTCTCCCCCAAATTTGTAAGCCACATGGGAATTGGGACCCTGTCTGTCCCCAATACTTAGAATAGTACTTGACATGTAATAGGAACTCAAATGTTTATTAAGAGAATAAAACAAGCAGGAGACCAAAGTACCCTTCCTAGTTCCACAAGCTGTGTGAATTTGGGAAGATCATTTAAACATCTTGAATGGAAGCTTATTCATCTAGAATGAGAGTCGGCACACTATGGCTCACAGACTAAATATAGGTGGTTGCCTAATTTTATAAAGAGTTTTATTGGAACGCAGGCATGCTCATTCATTTATGTATTGTCTACAGCTTTCATGTGGTAAGAGCTGAGCTGAGTAGTTAAGACAGACACTGTATGGCTCAGAAAGCTTAAAATATATACAATCTGATACTTTAAGGAGAAAATTTGCTGACCTTTGGTACTCATATATTTGCTCTATATTCCCTGCAGCATTTTTGTAAGGAACAAATTAAAAGATGCATGTGAAAGCTTTTATAAAGTGAAAAATGCTATTCACATAAGCATTAACTTTATTAGCTAGGAAGATGATTATCATGAAGCCACTGCAACCAATCAGCCAATGATTAAGGCACTGATTTATATGATTCACACTATTTCAACAGGGACTTCAGGGAAATATGAAATCATCCTTCAGGGCATAGGCTAGTCAGCCCTTCTCTGAATATTAGCTCAGACTTGAGGTGACACCTACCTCACGACAGTGGAGGAAAAGAGGAGACAGGTATACCTGGGATCAAATCTCCACTCTACCACTTATGAACTGTGTGCCTTCGGACCCTCACCAACACTACCTGTCAGGTTCCTCATCTGTAAAATGAAGATACTAAAAATACCTATTCCATAGCATTATTGTGGGGATCAAATGACATAATAAATGGAAACAAAGATACCAGCCATCTCATTGTCAACATCAATGGTAATTGTCATCATTTTCATCTTTATTGTCATCATCTAGCTACCTTTCCCACATTCTGAACTCATTCTGTAGCTAAGGAAACAAGTTTTTGTACTTGTCCATTTATATCTTGGAGAGTTCTACACAGGATATCAGGGGTCTCATTTTCCTCCATTTCTTATGTATTCATTTGCTCTCTCTAGGACTACAACATCCTCTTCTGAGAAGATGTCTGAACCTTAGCTTCATCCTAGCTTCTTCTCTCCCTCATTCCCTACATTGAATAGACAGCCAATTTTTACCTCCTGGAACTAATCTCTAGTATCTGTGCTCTAGGATTCATCCTTACAGCAAAGTTGTTATTTCATAGACTAACCAGCTTTCGTCTCACCTCCTATGACAGCTTTCCATGTGGGCATCTGACTCCAGGGAACTCCAGTTCCAGCCCATCCTCCACACAGTATGAGTGTTATCCTCTCAAATAAAATCATGCCACTTCTTTTTTTTAAAGTTCTGGGATTCTCCATTGTCTGCTTGTTGCACAAGTTCTTTTTAAACCTTGCCACCTGTCTACTGTGGAACCTCATCTTTCCACCTGTTTATTGCCAGTACCCTCCCCATGTCTGTGTTTTAATCACATGCACCTACTTGCTGCTAGCATAGCCAACCTACAGAGATAAGAGTAAGAAAAAAATACCCTTTGTTGTAAACAACTGAAATTTGGGGGTTGTTTTTTATGTAGCATTATCTGAGCAGAAATCTGACTAATGTGACAGAAGTTATAGTTAAATAACCAGTTATTGAGCTGAAGCTATAGCATAATTTCACTCCAAAATAAAGCCATGGATTTTTTAAAAATTATATATATAATTATTTTTATATATAATTATATATATACATATATATATATATAGAGAGAGAGAGAGAGAGAGAGAGGGAGAGAGAGAGAGAGAAATCATATGTGCTGTCTTTGGGCAACATTTCCTAAGTGTGTGACTTATACACACATAACTTAAACTCCATTAAGTGGGGCAATTTTTAAAAATACCATAGTAAAAAAATACCATAGTAAATTTCTAAATGATAAAAAGTATAACTGAAGAAAAAACAAACAGACAGGAAAATGTGGAGAAAATGTCACTCAATAAAAAGCCTGAAAAGAGGTAACACACAATGAGGACAATTTAGGTTGATTGAAGGATTCAGTACAAGAAAGCTCAGAGCAAGATAGACTTCAGTGTATGGATAAGAGGTCCCCAAAAGGGTAGAAAAAGTAAGAAGAGTGAAAAGTTGAGCTGTGCCCTGGATGTGGATCTGAGCCAGATGAGTCACCTAAGGGAGGCTAACACTATGGCCGGGTAAAAAGGCCCAGGTCAAGGAAGAACAGTGTTCCCAAGTAAAGGTAGCCATTGAATAATTCCCTTGGGCATTTATCTGAGAGCTTTAATGGATAATTGAAGATCATTTTGTCCACATTAGCTACTAAGGAGATTTGACCCTCAATATGAGGTATCATCAGGTACATTAATCACCCAGCTAATGGCCTAACCTCTTTGATAATGTCACATACACAGTTTTTTCTCCCCCTGATTGGCTTTGAGGTGCCCCTGTTCCCACAATAATTGCACATTTTTTCTCTCACCTTGTTGCTGGAAAGAAAGAAAAGGAGGAAGGGAAGGAGAAAGGAGATGGGAGGTGCAAAGAACAAGTTATAATTCAATCTTGTTACCTACTAGAACCCATGTATAAGGCAGTGTTGGTATACTGGGAATTACCCAGCAAGATAGATGTCCCATGTAGTTCCAAGAGCCATTTGTGAATTACCTTGATCTTCACTGTGAATGAGGGGACTGAAATGATCCAGGAGTTAAAACCCATATCTAATTTGTAGCAAAACTGCTTGGATCCTTGATAGAGAAACACCAGGAGCAGGGGTAAAACCCACCAGTTAGTATTAGTCATCAAAGGGGAATTAAAAACATTGTTTCATCTGTACTTTCTAGGTAATTAACATGATGTCATCTAAGAGCCTGTGGTGTGACATAGGTACTAAGTACCATGGAATGCTGATCTCAGCTCTTTAGGTGATTCATTTCAACATAAACTGTGATAAACAGAAGAAAATAAATCAAATAGGGTATCTTTTCTTATTTAGATATTTTTAAACATTCAATCTGAAAATTATTTATGATAGTAATAAGATACCAATGTCTGCTGAAAATATCTAACTTTGTTGATTTTCAAGTTTTCATGGACCATAAACTTCTAAATCCTTGGGCACAGGTTTGTATATTTGTTTTGAAAACCTCTTTGTATCTGGAACACATACTGAATCAATCAATCAGTAAATCTTTTACATCAACAGGAAATGCCCTAGGTATTTTGGAAATGTGTGTTCTTTGGTGACAATGTCATAGTCTAGCACACAGACTTTATATGTAAGTTCAATTAGTACGTAGTAAGACATAGACTGCAGTGGCACATTTTAGAAAAGGGATTCTTTATTATTCATACTAGAAAAACATTTAATGGTAAAAGTATAGCAATTAAAAACTTTAAATTGTAAAAATTCCCTAACATTCCAACAATTCCTAGCATAATAGAATAAGTACAGTGTTATGGAACCATTTCTGGCCATAGCATCTTAATTATCGATAAAACCACTCAGAATGTTTCAAGAAATGTGTTTGGCAGTCTACAACATTATCAGCATCAGAATGTTTTTGTGGTTTATTTAAAATGTACTATTTTAAAACATTCATGTCCATGTAAAAATTTTAAAACCTCAGTCTAACCTCCCAGGGATAATAATTGTAAAAAAAAGCATTGCATTTATTCTTACAGACATTTTTCCACAAATTGTGATAATTTTAAAGTACTTCCACAAAGCCTTTGATACCCCTTCCTTCAAAAGGTGGAGCCTAATTCTCTTCCCACTGAGAGTGGATCAGATTTAGTGACTAGCTTCTAGCTAATAAAATGTGGCCAATGTATTGGTTGCAATTTCTGAAACTAAGTCATGAAAAGCATTTAATGGAAACATGGAGCAGACTGACAGTGGCCAGAGGAGAGTGGGGAGGGGGACAATGGTGGAAAGAAGGGGAAGGAACTAGTCAAGGGACATCAAAGAACATGTATGAATGACCCATGGACATGGACAACACTGGGTGAATTAACTGTGGGAAGGGGAGTGGGCTGAGCAGAGGACAAAGGGGGAAAAATTCAGACAACTCTAATAGAATAAAAATAATTTAAAAAAAAAAATCACATCTCTATCTCTCTCTGTCTCTGTCTCTGTTTCCCCTTCTTTCCCTTTGTCTCATCAATCTCTCTGGGGGAGTGAGCTGACATGTGAGGACATTTAAGCAGCACAATGGAGTGGCACATATGGCAAAGAACTGAGACCTCCTGCTAAGAGCCACATAAGTCAGCCATTTTAGAAGCAGATCCCCCAGACCCAGTCAAATTTTCAGAGACTGCAGCCCTAGCCAACATTCAGATTCCAATGACATGAAAAGCCCTGAGCTGGAACCAATCAGCCAAACCATTCTCAAATTCCAGACACATAGAAACTATGAGATAATAGATGTGTATTGTTTTAAGCCATGATGTTTGAGGATAATTTGTTAAGCAGCAATGAATAACTAATACACACACATGCACAAACTCACACTATCACACTACACACAAACATACCCATAATATACACTATATATATTTCCAAAAAGTGGGAAAACACTTCATATACTTTTTGTAACCCTCTTAAATGTTAATTAATAATACTATATTATAAACTTTTTCCCACATGTATTTTCAGTGATGATTTTTAAATAGTTGGGAATGCATACAACCCCTAACAAAAAAATGTTAAAGCTACTCTACATGTCTTATAAAAAAGAAAAAAAGTTTTTCCTCTACCCTTTTATGTTAAGTTTCTGGGGCTGTACAAATTAAACTATCTTAAAAAAGATTAACAAGAGAAAGGGCATAGAAATTTATTTGATGTTAATATTTTAATTTTTACACATACACAAGGTTCTCAAAAAAGAAAGTGAAAATCCCAAAAAAGCAAGCCTGAGAGCTTATACACCATTTTAACAAAGAGTGATAAGTTTGTTGATGTGGCAAGGCTAAAAAATGAGTTTGAGTTTCTAGAGGTGGTAAATTGTGGATGATAAATATATAAAAGAAAACTAATGAAAGACAAATACCATATGATCTCACCTTTAACAGGAACCTAAACAACAAAACAAACAAACAAGTAAAATATAACCAAAGACACTGAAATAAAGAACAGACTGAAAGAATTCAGAGGGGAGAGGAGAGTGAATTTCAGTGGAATTTCAGGGGAAAAGGGGAAGGGTTTACAGGAACGAGTACAAAGGACACATGGATAACAACTAGGGGCTTGTGGAAATGGGAGGGAGGAGGGGAGAGCTAGGTGGGTGGGTTGGGATGGGAGTAAAAGATAGAAAATTGTGCTGCAACAACAATTAAAAAAATTTAAAAAAGAAAGCTAATGGAAGATAAGGGTTATATCAGTAAGGTTTGTTATGCAGATTCAATCTCACACATTGTGGTGATGAGTGTCTTAGGTTATTTCCCTCTTACCAGTATGGAAGAGAGGAGGAGGGACTCCTTCACAAAAGGAAATTTTTATCCTGCATGTAGGCAAAAGGGGGGAGGACAGATAAATTTTTTCTGACATCTACTGTTCCTCAATTGCCTTCCGCTCAAAATAATCTTTATGTAAAAGTGGCATATTTTGATGTGGCATATTTTGATCTGCCTTCTCATAATATGAGGTGGCATATTTTGATCTACTGGGGTATAAAATTCTCCTAACAAGGTACAAAATATATATTCTACAATTTGAAATGAGACATAAAATGCAACCATTGCTACTATTGCTAGAAGGAGAAAACAAATTCTAACTGAGGTGTTAATGGCTGATGTCCATTCTCTCTCTCTGTAATGGCTTGTTTTGCTATGGGAGGTAGACTGTGATAGGAGTGAAGTAGAAATAAAGACAGAGAGTGGGATTTATCTACACATGCTTTGAGGTATGGTGCAGATGATTTTAATGAAGGAATTGTTAGACTAGAGAAATGGAGACCTTGAGTACTAATGAACGCTCCTCGAAGAAGAAGAAAATTCCAAGGACCATAGGCTGAGCCTTTGATGAGTTCCATACATAGATGGAGGGAAGAGAAGAAGTCAAAAAAGGAACTATGAAAAAAGATAGGGAAAACCAGGAGCATATGAGGCCATTATAGCCAGGAGAATGAGTGTGTCAGGAAAATAGGCAAGTCTCAGATGTTGTTAAAAGAAAAAAAAGTACCATTGGAATTTATAAAAAGGCGATTTAATGGTATTTCAAAGCACCAATTGGGGAGAGCAAGAGGGACAGGAAACAAATTAGTGCTTAGTTTTGGTTTGCTTTGGTGTGATATTTTCCTGGCTCTCTTCCAGTTAGCCTGTAGGGATTAGTTCAGTGACCACCACCAGGAGGACTTCTCGGCCCCTTTAAGTTGGGGTAGGTGCCACATTCCTGTGAGTTCCCACAGCACTCTGTGATCTCCTGCTACATACATTAATCACACATTGTATATAGTAATCCCATGTTTCTCCATATTTCCACGCCTAGAGTAGAAGCTACTTGACAGAAAGGAATGTTTCATTTTCGGCTATATCTCCAGAACCTAACACACTGCCTGCCATATTGTACAAGCTCAGAGAATCTTTCAAGAATGAATGAGAGAGTGAATAATGTAGAAATAGAAGGAAAATGGAAAGACCTTTGTTGATATGTGTGATCAGAAAAGAAAGAAAGTAGTATAACTATAGTGAATGAGAACAATTAAAGTCAAGTGAAGGGATAACCTTTCATAGGAAAGCTGATTTGAGCCAGGTCCTAAAAGCATCTCAGCTGAAAACTAAGGATGTACCCAACATTAGGCTCTAGACTGAATATAAAGGCAAAATCCCCATCTCTCTTGGCTCTGGCAGGCCCCAAAACCAAAACACTTATTTCTGTTACCTTCGTTGTGCACAAAGATCATGTGATGATGTATATTACTGTCATATATGGTCAACATACTTGTGAAATAAATAAAATATAATTCCAATTTATTATTTTTATCAGAATGTTCACATTCATATTCTAGATTTAATATGGAGGTACATATTCTAGATATAACTTGGTGTAAAAAAATCCTAATGTGCTTTGTATATTAAAATTATTTAGGAATAAATTTAGGACTGAATAAAAGTAACTACTCCTTAACTGTTAAGGAGTTGAAATTACATTTGGCCCTTTGAAGGTAACTACAGGGCTTATGTGGCCCCCAGTGAAAATGAATTTGACACCCCTGTTTTAAACCATTGAAGTAGAAATGCATATTGGTCTTCGCAAAAGTTAAACACTACAATATCTGATTATGTGAGAGCAACTAATTTTATATTTGAAAACAATTGTTAACAATTTTGAAATAAGTAGAGACATAGTTTGATGGTTTATAATACCATATTAAGAGAGTATTAGTTAATTTTTAGAAGAACATTAATTTCTTTCTAAACAAGTATTTTATAAAAATTTAAATTCTGAAATAATGCAAGACCAAATAATAGATATTAAATTATGTCATAAGCCTATCTCTGGAGGGATTGTTTTAAGTGTTATCATTTATATGATTAAACAAGATAACATATAAGACTGTTACTGAACATTTAAGAAGGCATCTTTCTTAAGAAATACACACAGTTTTGTTTTCTGGGGGGGTGATTCCATTAAATTGTAACATCATGACCAAAATTCAAGTCCAGAAGATGAGGAAGAAATATCCTTAGCCTTAGTCCATTACTAGTAGAGAGAATAATGTGGCTGCAGCCTTACCCCCTGCAGAATTCTATATTGACAAAACAAGCTTCAAAATATCTTAGTTATCCACCAACCTCATTTGAAAATGAGCATCTATTTGGTATCACAAATATTTATTACAATGATTACACAATCAATCAAGCAGCTGAAAGAACCTGATAAGACAGTATATCTGATCTATAAATGTCAATCATATAGAGGTTGACTATTACATTTTTAATAATCAATATTTTTATATGTTTTCAGATTTATCTTTTTGACCTAGAAGTTGAATTTATGATGGTGATATTCAGCTTTGAACAAATAATTTTTCACATTGATCTTTTAGCATTGGGCCAAAACATATATTTAGTGTACTGTAATTTAAAAAAATAACATGGGTCCTAATGGGGAATAGAAAATCACTGCAATGTTTGGAAGAGGTCTGTGGATCCAATTTGAATGAAGAAAAATATTGGGAGGGTTTTTTTTTCCCAGAGGCGGGCTAAGATTGATGGGAAGATGGCCCTACTTCCTTTACTCCAATTAAGGGAATAAGAGAAATGAGGAAAAGCCTCTTTGACAGATGACATGGTGTAGGGGGTGGGAAGGGGCACTATGATGGGGAGGCACATTTTGTATCTTCAAGCAGGTGATGGAAAGAAGCACAGGAAAGAACCTTCTGGTACTGCAGTGACAAAATAAAATCCCCTTTTTAGAGGGGGGCTCCAAGTAGGCCCTCCTCATTCCAGATTTCTCTTTAGAGCAAATGTTATCAGCATAAAGATTGGAGATGCCTGAATATTTACTGACAGATGCAGGAATCAATTAAGCATAGTAGTGGAGGTGCTGGGGGACTGATAGTATCTGAATCCCTGGAGTCACCAAGTTGCCAGATAGACCTGGCACTGAGTGCCCAGGTCCCACCCTCACAGCCATTTGCATCCTGTCTGTCATGCTCAATATGGAGTCTAGTTGTCCAGACCCCTAATTGCTTACCAGCTGCTTAATTCTCCCTATTGTTCACAGAGATATTTGAAGCAAAATGAAATTTACCTTCCAATTACATAACAAGCCTAAATTGTTCCCCACAATATCTTAATTTATCTGGGCATTTTTGAGCACCTAACAGGAAAAATATTAATATCCAAAAGAGTCCTTGGCATTTACCATAGAACAAAGTGGTTAGGAGTATGAAATATGGTTTCCAACAGGACTTGAAATACTGATTCTTTCAGCTCTTTGACTTTGGGCATTACTAAAAATTCCTGAGTCCTAGTTTTCCTCATCTGAAAAATGAGATTAAAACTCTGATAGGACCAATGAACTCAATCTACCCATTTTTTTAAACCAGAGTTCGCAAGTCTCCTTAACCTCCTGGCTATTCATCTGGCCTCACTCATTTTGCTAAGGTTTGAATTGTTCTCCTGGCAAAATAAAATTCAAGTTTGAAGAAAGACGTCAATTTGGGCTGAAGCTCTACTCACCCTGGATTCAGCAAATTAGAAAGTTTACTGATGTCTGTTTAAGGGCAGGCCAAGGAACTAACAGGAAGACCACCTTCCAAGAGAAAGCAAAATCCAACCAGTTTGACCAATAAATTTATCACCAAAAATCTGGCCACAAATATTTTGGTTACATTTTAGTGTATTCAATGATGAAAAGTGTACACTATCATAGTATTTGCAAATGTGGAGATTTTGTGAAGGTTTAGAGAGGTATCCCCCTCAAATGTCAAAGGCTTAATATATTATCTTAGAGGTCCTCTCTATCCCTTTAAACAATATTTAAGATGGTGTCCAAACTCTACAATAGCAACAGGCTTGTGTAAGCTACTAAAAACAACTGAAATCCATAGCAAACAATGAGTTATTTGCTTAGATTTTCTGGGTGGGGGATGTTTCCATCAGGTTATATTAGAATACCATATACCTGAGCAGGGAAATTTCTCTATGTATTTACTGAAGGCTACCTGTAAGTACTAAACAAATAGTGTGCTTGGACAAAGGGTCACAAAGGCAGTAAGATATGAGCCCTACTTTCATGTTATTTGTATTTTGGTTTGACTAGAAATAACAATAATAATTTATATCTTAGAGACATTTGATAATTTTCAATAAGTGTTTTTAAAGATTTTATTGATTTATTTTTAGAGAGAGGAGAAGGGAAGGAGAAAGAGAGGGAGGGGAAACATCAATGTGTGGTTGCCTCTCATGTGCCCCCTACTGGGGACCTGGCAACCCAGGCATGGGCCCTGACTTGGAATCAAACCAGGGACCCCTTAGTTCGAAGGCCAGCACTGAACCCACTGAGCCACACCAGCCATGGCTAATTTTCAAGAAGTTTTAATACTTATTCTCATTTCATCCTCAAAGATCCCTATAAGACAAGTATGATTGACTCCACTTTAAAGATGAAGAACGTGGAGTTCCAAGAAGTGAAGACATTTTTCTGAAGCCATGAAGTTAGTACATAATCACAAAACAAAGGTTTCTGACTCTAGGTTTAATGTTCACATTTAGTATTGCTACATTATGAAAAAACTCTATGCCTTTATTAAATCAAGGTGGAAAGGAAGAAGCAAAGAAATTGTTTTGATTGACCCAATCAGAGCCCTATGGTGCCCAAACTTTTTTTCTTTTTTTGAATTTTTGTTGTTGTTTAAGTACAGTTCTCTCCATTTTCCTGCCACCACTGTCCCCCACCCCACCCACCACTACCTTATACCCTCAATCTTTCCCCACTTTGGCTTTGTCCATGGATCCTTTATAGACATTCCTTAACAACCCTTCCCCTTATTCCCCACCCCTTATCCTCCTCCCTCTAACCTCTGGTTACTGTCAGTTTGTTCTTTATTTCTGTCTCTGCTTCTATTTTGCTTGCTTGCTTGTTTTGTTGATTAAGTTCCACTTATAGGTGAGATCGTATGGTTTTTGTCCTTCACTGCCTGGCTTATTTCACTTAGCATAATGCTCTCCAGACCCATCCATTGTGTCATGAAAGGTAGAAGCTCCTTCTTTCTTTCTGCTGCATAGTATTCCATTGTATAAATGTACCATAGTTTTTTGATCCACTCATTTTTTGATGGGCACTTAGGTTGTTGTCAGCACTTGGCTATTGTAAACTGTGCTGCTATGAACATTGGGGCACAGAGGTTCCTTGACTTGCTGTTTCAGGCTTCTTAGGGTATAATCCCAGCAGTGGAATTGCCAAGTTAAAATGCTGTTCTGTTTTTAGTTTTTTAAAGCAAATTCCATACTGTTTTTCACAGTGGCTGCACCCCCACCAACAGTGCACTATGCATTCTCACCAACAGTGCACTAGGGTTCCCTTTACACCACAACCTCGCTAGCACTTACTGTGTGTTGATTTGTTTATGATGGCCATTCTCACCAGCGTGAAATGGTATCT
Source organism: Phyllostomus discolor (assembly GCF_004126475.2). Lineage (NCBI taxonomy): Eukaryota > Metazoa > Chordata > Mammalia > Chiroptera > Phyllostomidae > Phyllostomus > Phyllostomus discolor. Next base: position 26,389,377 of record NC_050198.1, on the reverse strand, counting down.
CATTGTGGTTTTAATTTGCATGTCTCTGATGACTAGTGATGCTGAGCATCCTTTCATATGTCCCTGGGCCCTCTGTATGTCCTCCTTAGAGAAGTGTCTGTTCAGGTCCTTTGCCCATTCTTCAATTGGATTGTTTGTCTTTCTGGAGTGAAGGATCTCTTAAGCATCTTTTTTTTCTGTATTAGGATTGTCACAGACACAAGACAAACTGAGTCTTAACAGAAGTTCATTGCTTCATTGCTAGTGAGAAGCAAAAAAAAAAAAAAACTGGAAAAAGAAAACTAAATTCCCATCAATAGGGAAATAGTTAATAAAATATAGGCTATATCAATACTGTAAAATGTGAAAAATAATGAGATAAATCTATAGGTACTTACATGAGATCTCTAACACTAATTTTTTTTTTCACTTAACATAATGCTCTCCAATTCCATCCATGCTGTCACAAAGGGTTTTGGCATCTCTGGACCACATTGGAAGTGTTGTTTTGGGCCACACATTAAATACACAAACACTAATGAAAACTGATGAGCAAAAAAAAGTTTTTAAGTACATTTACAATTTTGCATTGAGCCACATTCATAGCCATCTTGTGCCTCATGCGGCCTGCGGCCCATGGGTTGGACACCCCTGTGTCCATCTAGCCTGGACAAAAACGCCATGAAAGAATGAGTGAAAAAAAGAGAACTTATTTCCTACTAATCAAAGACCTTCAAATTAACTGGACATTAAGATGCAAGTGGGAAAAAAATTAGTGAGCGATAAGACAAACTAGAATCAATTGGGTGGTAATTCCCTCTCGCAATAATATTGTTCCTATCCTTATGAAGTTTACACTGTTTTGTTCAGCTTCATTTATCCCTGTGCCTGTGATAGGGTCTAGAATATAGTGGATAGAGATACCACCCAAAATGTGTTGTGTAAATAAAAGACCAATGGGATCAAATAAATGGCCATGAAACACACCTTAGTATATAGTGTTAGTGTAATTTCAAGTGTGATTTTAAGAAGGAATCACAGAGCAATAGGAATTAGATGTTTATTTAACACAAAGGTTTGGAAATTATTTAGAGAAATGTCCTATTTTGTAAGATAATCTCATAATGTCAAATAAATTTCAGATAAATCAAGGAGTTAATTAAACACAAACTTTTTAAAAGGCAGAAGCTATATATTACAATTTTTTTAATTTCTGACTGGCATATGAATATAATATAAGAAATCATACTGTAAACAGCTAATAACATGATTACATAAAACAATTTTGATATTGGCTTAAAAGATTTAAATTCTATAAGTCCAAGGACACTATGAATATCATATGATGAATTAGGAAATGTGTTTACAGTAAATAATAAAAACAAAGATTAATCAATCACAACATATTTAATATATATATAAAAACCATCACTTAACATATAAAAATCTAACAACCTAATAAGAAAAACATAAACACACTAATAAAATTATCAAAGGACATAAAAATCTAATTTATAGAAGAAATAAGAATGGAGCTCTGGCCAGGTGGCTCAGTTGGATGGGGCATTGTCCCATATATCAAAATGTTGCATGTTCAATCCCAAGCCAGGGCAAGATCAGGGCACATACTTAGGTTACAGGTTTGATTCCACCTTTTCCTTCCCCAACTTGGTTGGGGAGGGTGCAGGAGGAAACTGATAAATGTTTCTCTCTCACATCAATGTTTCTCTCTCTTCCCAAATCAATAAATATATTCTCAGATGAGGATTAAACAAATAAATAAGTAAAAATAAATAAAAATAGAAAACAGTTGAAAAACATTCAACCTCACTGTGTAATCAAAAAGCAAAAAAATACTGAAAGACTTTTTACCTATTGCCTTTGTAAAAATTAAAATTATAATGTTCAATATTGCCAAAAACATGATGAAATCACCCTCCCATAAACTGATGTTAAAAATTAAAATGCTATAAACTTTTTAGAAGTCAATTTGGCAGTCATTATCAAATTTTTGTTAATGTGCATAGACTTTCCATCAGTAATTCTGTTTCTATAAAATCATTGTAAAGAAATGATCAAAGATGAAAAAATATTTACAATGAATCTTTTCTTAAGCTTCTTGATAATACTGGCAAAATGTAAGCTAAGTACTGAACACTAGGGAATTGTTTCACAAGCCAGAATGCTATGCAGTCATTATGAATGAGTTTTAGATGAATATTTACTGAAATATTGAAAATTTGATATGTCATTAAAAGGTTAAAATACTATAAAAGGGTATTAGGATGCTATCTTGAGGGAGAAAAAGGAAAGAAAAAAAGAAAGAGAGAGAGGGGAAGGAGGGAGGGAGGAAGGAGAAAGACAGGAAGGAAGGAAGGAAGGAAGGAAGGAAGGAGGGAAGGAAGGAAGGAAGGGGACAGAAGGGGAACAATGGAACAATAATGGAATACCAAACTCTGTTGATATTTTAATGTATATCTCGGGATGATGACCACAAGGGATGTCTTAATTACTGTTTTGCTTTTCTATGTTTTAAAAAACTATTCACAGTTTTGTAATTAAAAATATTTATTTATTTAAAATTGCAAAGAAAACCCAGAAATATCTGGGTAAAAGGATTACAAATATTATTGCTTTTCTTCTTGATAGTTCTCTGTATTTTTTCAATATTTTTACAAAAAGCATGAATTATTTTTGTCAAAAGGAAAAAGGTTTTTTACACAAAATATGGATATTTCTTGTGTGTGACATTTTATTTCAACATAGTACTTGTACAAGACTGTGAAATATATTTTAAATAATAAAGATTTGATCTAAATAGCCTAAAATAGATGAAGAGTTCAGAATGGATACAAATTTGTCAGTCAGTCCCAAGTATCAAATATCTCTGAAGTCTTTCTATATGGAAACTGTGACAGAAATAAAGATTTATTCCTCTTATTTTTCTGTTCAGTTTCCATGGTAGCCTGTGGGATGGAGAAGGCTTAGCTACAGACATGTCCTTGTGTGCTCAGAATTTGAGGGAGTAAGGAAAAATAGGACATAGCTGGGTGAAGTGGTCTTATGAATAGAATTTATAGGGTTGACACACACACACAAAAAAAAGTTGCCATAAATAATCTGTTTATTTCACCTCTGAGGTTTAACTATTGTTGAGCAACTTTTCAATAAATAATGCTAATAAATAACAATGCCTGATATTTATCAAGTGCTTGCTCTATGCCATGTACTGTATTAAAGTTTGGAAATACATTATTTCTTTTCATCTAAACAGCAGCCCTATGAGGTAGGAACTATTTGAATCCCCATTTGACAGATTTTAAAAAGCAAGCTCAAAATGTTAAGTAAGTTGTACAAGTTTACAGTACACAGTAGAGCTGAAATTTAAAATCAGGTTTATCTGAATTTAAGCTCTGTGTGCTTTATAATAATGTATGTACTAAAAGGAAATAACACCGAACAAAAAAATGCATTCACATGGTCACCAAAAGACACATACTAACTACAAAGTCAAGAGTAGCAGTGTTCTTTTTTATTGAATTTATTGCAGTGACACTGGATAATAAATTTATATAGGTTTCAGGTATATAATTCTATTGTTCATTATCTGTATATTGTATTGTGTATTCACCAAGCACTGTCATTAAAAGCCAAAATCCAGAAACTACCCAAATACACATCAGCAGCTGAACAGACAAATTGTGGTCTATTTACACAATGGAATACTATACAGTAATGAGAATGAATTATTTACAACTGCATGCAACAAATGGATGCATATCGCAAACATAAAGTTGAGCAAAAGAAGTCAGACACAAAAGGACACATAATGTATGATTCAATATTTTTTTACTTAAAATATGCCAAAAACAATCCAAATTAATCCATGGTTTCAAAGTCAGGATGGGTAAACCCTGGATGATGGCACAACAGGGGTTTCTGAAATGCTGATAATGTCCTGTTTCTTCATCTAGGTCCTGCTTATAAGGATGTGTTTACAATTAGCCATATGTGTACCTTTCTCTTGTGGCTAGTGACTTCAGGGGAAGAAAATAGCTGATGACAGACATCTAGTTTGGTTTCTTTGATGGGGAAACCTAAAACAAATATACTCCACACACAGGAAAGTAATACAAAATGTTAAAGAAAGATCATGGAAATACTGATCTGATAATGATAAGCTTTATGAGATATGAACAATTAGCCCTGGGGAGTGACAAATAATATGTTACAACAAGCTCACTTGGTTACCTTTCTATCAGAATCCAGCAATGTATCTGTTTGGACAGCAGGAAAGTGTTTGCTTTTTATCACCACCTGCACAATGAAATTCAACCAATTAAGTTGGGAAATTGCCTTTTGCAGATAATTATTATTTAGCTGGTTTCTAACTTCATAGTTCTGCAGCCATCTGAGGACAAGGTCTCAAAACTGCCACAGGGTGTGGTGTTGGAGTTGGTCTATTTTAACTTAATGATCCAGTAGAGGAAATAATCAGCCTGGTAATGGCATTGCAAATGATACTAAACTGAGTTGCAAATGCTAGTAAAGGCAAAGGAACAAAATGAGAAGACTTTGCTGATAGAATCTGGGCTTTAGTGAATGATACCAGTGTCGAATTCCCAATTCTCTGCCTAGCAATAGATGCCTGCACATACTACTTTTTGCTTATAAATAAAGTATTCACATCTAAAAACCCAAAATACTCTATTTAGCATTGCAGTTTTAAAGATTTTATTTGTATTTATATTTAGAGAGAGAGGAAGAGAAGGAAAGAGGGGGAGAAACATCAATGTGTGGTTGTTTCATGTCATGTGGCCCCTACTGGGGACCTGGCCTACAACCCAAGCATGTGCCCTGACCGGGAATTGAACTGGTGACCCTTTGGTTTGCAGGCCAGCACTCAAACCACTGAGTCACACCAGCCAAGGCTTAGTATTGCAATTTTAAATAAAATTTTTATTTTATAACAGTATTAAATATATAGAAACATTGCAAAAATAGCACAGAGTTCCCATATACTGTACGCCCAGTTTTCCCTATTATTAACATATTATATTTGTGTGGTACATTTCTCACAATTAATGAACCAATCCTGATGTATTATTATTTATTAAAGTCCATACTTTTGGCCAATTTCTTTAGTTTTTACCTAATGTCCGTTTTCTGTTCCAATATTCCAACCAGGTTAGAACATTTCAATTAGTCAGTATGTCTCCTTAGGCTCCCTTTGGCTCTGACAATTTCTCAGGCTTTCTTTGGAGGATCTTGACAGTTTTGAGAAGAACTGGTCAGATAAGCTGTAGAATATCCCTCAACTGGGATTTCTCTGGTGTTTTTCTCATTATTCGACTGGAACTATGGGTTTGGGCAAGAAGGCTACAGAGATAAAGTACCATTCTCATCATATTGTATCTAGGGTACATACTTCAACATGACTTATCACTGTTAATGTTGACCCTCATCACCTGGCTGAGCTATTATCTGTCAGGTTCTTCCAGTGTACTTGCTGTCCTTTTACCCCCTTTTCATCACTACACTCACTTAGAGAACGGAAAATTGTGTCCATATCCTTGAAGATGGAATATCTACACAAATTATTTGGGATTCTGGTTGGGATATTTGTCTATTCTCCCCCATTTATTTATTTATTTATTTATTCAATAATTTATTCGTGTCAGTATGGACTCATGGATATTTATTTTACTTTTTGGTTTGTAATGGAACACTACTTTGTTCCTCAAATCATTACAGCTTTAGCGATTCACAGAGCTCTGTCAATTGGCTCCTTGTGTCTGTTTGACATATCACCATCACTGTGAATCTTCTTGAACACTTCAAACATTTTCTTATTTTCTATGAGAAAAAGATGTTTCAGGATCATCTGTGTATTTCTTTACCTCAGTCTTATAATCAGCCATTTCTCTAAGGAGTCCTGGTTCCTTTTATTGGAGAATGGTACTAGAAAACAAGACCCAGGTTCTGGGTGTGATCAGTGCTACTGGGGTATTTTTGTTTCTAGGCCTTCTCAGCTGACAATACAAAGAAATATATGTGTGTATACTAACTGATGTGTAAACACATATCTAAATAATTATATATGTATCCATCTGTATTCATATTGAGCCATTTACTTAAATACCCAAAGAAAGTGAAGGAGTGGCCACTTAGGCTATCTGAAAGAGAAGTATTAGGGAACATGAAGAAGGCCAGTAATAGTCACAGAAAGAGTCACAGGAGAATAAGCAGAGGGAAGTCTCATCATGTGGAGCCTCGTTAATGGATTGGAGCTTTCACTCTGAGTAAGATTGAAAGCTACCGGAGAATTTTCAAACAGAATAATGACATGAGTTAAAATATTTTAAAAGAGTTGCTCTGGCTACTGCATTGAAAAGAGACTGTTGAGGGTGTGGAAGACAAGGTGGAAGCTACCATTTCCTCATCCCCAAGGGATATTTTCCAGGAATCACAGCGGGAGCCAGAATAGTGGATAGTACCAAATTCTTTGTATACTGTTTTCTTTCCTGTACATTCATACCTTTTCACTTAAAGGAAGCACTTTATGGCTTCTCTTTGTCATTTCCAAATAGCCAGAATTACTAGTCTTATTCTTTGGGTCCATTACTAAGTAAAATAAAGGTTCCTTGAATGCAAGCAGTGCAATACTGAGACATTTGACCTGATAACCTAGACAACTACTAAGTGATCAGCAGGAGCATATACAGCGTGGATGGTCTGGGTAAAAACTGATTCACATCCCAGGTTGGATGGAGCAGGATGGCTTGAAATTTCATCATGCTACTAAGAACAGTGTGCAGTTTAAGAGTTATGAATTATTTATATCTAAAATTTTCCATTTAATATTTTTGGACCAAGGTTGACTGCAAGTAACTGAAATCACAGAAAGCAAAACTGGATAAGGGGGGACTAGTATGTTTAGGATGCCTCTGGAATAATTCAGGCAAGAGATGATGGTAGCTTTGAGAAAATGACACATCATCAGACTATGGAATTATTTTGAAGGTAGAGCCAGCAATATTACTGATGGGTTCATTGTATTATTTAAACTTTATTACAGCCCTTAATAAAATAAGGGTAATAAATTTTATGAAAAGTGAGGTAACTGATCCTCAAGGAAATCTTACCTAGGTCTCTGAGCTAATGTGTGACAAATCAAAATTCAAAGCTACATCTGTCATGTTCTAAACCCCTAACTCTGACCCTCCCACTAACAGCCTGTTAGAGTTATGAGGGATCTTTGAGTTCAGCCCAACACTTCATTTCACAGAATTAAAAAATGAAGAGGTTAAAAGGTATTCTCTAGGTTTTACAATTAGTTAGGGGAAGAACTGAAATAAAAGGCTCTATCTGATGACACATCAGTGGGTCAGTTTCTACTGTACCATACTGCCCTTTCATCTAGAAGGTGGGAATAAACAACCAAAGGTTGCAGGTAATCGTCAATTAAACCTAAGTCCACAGTAAGATAGCTATATTACAAAATTCACTGCATATGGGTCATCTTTGAGGAGGCATCACAAGATAGGGGTGATATGTATCACACTGCACCCTGAACACTGCCTATATTTTTAATCATTAACACAATGATTCCATGTCTATGGGAAGTCTTTAAAAACAAAGGAAAAAATAAAAGAAACAAGTGAGCAAACAAAATACATAGAATCAACCAGTCCTAGTTGCCAAAAAATCATGCCAAGACTGGCAAAATGGTTGATTTCCATGAGTTTTTGTGGGATTTCTCAGGGACTTCTGTGATAAGGGTATTAGCACTTATACTGTGGCACTGCCTAGTATAAAAAGTAACATTATTCTGTTCATCATAATTGGCCATTTTTTTCCTACAAAAGATATTCACAGGAAAAAATGAAAATGGTAATTCCTGGAAACAAATTGGGGGCTTTTGCATTTGTAAAATACATTTTTTAACCTAATAATGCCTAGTAGTCTTTCAAATTCAACTAAATCTATTATTTATTAAACCCTTACTATGTGCCAGAAAATGGGATAAGGGATTTACAAAATGTTTATTTAAATCTGCAAAACAACCTTATGATGTAAGTATTATCTCCATTTTACAGATAAAGTGATTATATTTACTGAGTTGTATGCCTTCTTTTGGCTCACAGAAAATCTTGGTTTTCCCTCTACATCTTCACTTCCACAAGCAAATCAAGGACTGCAATGCTATATGATGTCCCTCTCCCACTATGCTTTGAATGCCTTGAGGGAGGACACTTCTTTCTCTCCTATTTAGTACTTCAACATACCTTGAAAAGTAACACGGACTTTTTTCCTAAGTGTTTTACTGAATTCCATTTATTCTTTTTCAATTTTTTTCCTTTTATTGATTTTAGAGAGAGGTGGCGGGAGGGAGAAAGAGAGGAAGAGAAACATTGATAGGTTGCCTCTTGCATGCATCCTGATAAGGGACGAAAGCCACAACCCAGGCATGTGCCCAGACTGGGAATTGAACCTTTTGGTTTGTGGGATGACAGCCAACTAACTGAACAGCACCAGCCAGGGCTAATTCCACTTATTCTTCACAATAGTTCCATGAGGTATTCCTTTAATTGCCTCCTACTCACCTCATTGAAGAGGATATGATTTTTACTCTAGTATAATGAGTATGGCTTCAGACATGACATCCAACACTAGACAGATGAGATTGACAACAGTTTACTGGTCACATATACTTTTAGCCCAGAAGACACAACGCCATGCAGGGCTACATGGGGATGTACTTGGGAATAAAGTGAACCATCAGATGCTGTAGCAATCAGGCTGTGTAATATCAAGAGGATTAAATGCCCCTGGGTTCCCACAGGAGAATGTGACTGGCTTATTTGTATAGTTTTACCAGCTGGCAGGGAACTGAAACACCTACTCAGGAATCAGCAGGAATCTGCTTGGTCCCTATGATAAGGAGGATTGTTTGCCTAGTGGACCTTACCCACCAGAGCAGAGTAGGAAGGGATTTGTGGTTAGATCATCAAAGGTCCTCCTGATTTTACCAGATGTGAAGGCAGAACATTATATAGAGCCTTAATTTCAGGCCTTATGCCACAAATATGCATCATTCTCTCCATTTTACAAATGAAGAAAAGGAGTTCAGGATGCTCATATCAGGACAAAGTCACACAGCCAATGAGAGCTTGAGATTAAACCCTGGTCTCTCTGACCTCAAAGTCCTATTTAGTTTACAAATGGTTAATGGAACATCTTCAGTTTTTATTCAACATTTCAATGTGACTTCTGAGAAGTATGAGAATGGAAAGGAAAGAATATTCCATTTTTTGGTTGAAATCAATGCACAACAGAATATATTTTTCTCACATGCCCTAGTTACCAGAATTTGGTTGGAGTTACCACAACTGCTTTGCATCAGGGGGTGGAGACAGTCATTGTTGGCTTGTGCCAAGGCCCTCTCACCTGCCAGGTTGCCCATTTAGCCCATTTAGCTGTGATTTGCCCAAGTCTAGGCAATTCTCAAAGAAGGTATAGGTACAGCATAGATAAATTAACATAGAGATTTTAATATGCACATTTATGTTCTTGAATGTTTTTTGAATTATCACTTATCCATAATAACTTGTTCCATTTTTGAGTATTGTAATAGTTGTTGATCTTCTTATTCTTGTTTTCTTACATCTCAAGTTGTCCCAACCTCTGCTTTAATCGTGAAAGTGTTTTTCTCTAAGTAGTGAATCTAATTTCTAAAATATACAATAGAGTACCTTCTTTTTCCCCTAAATTTGCTAAATCATTCAGTTACAATGAGGAACTTTGAAGTAGAATAACCGTTGTTCTTGCAAATTTCCTGGGAACAATTATCTTAATTGTGATACATTGGAGTGAGGGTGGTGGTAAATAGGGGTTCCACAGGGCTGTTGTTTTTGGATTTTGCAATATAAACACCAATTTTTAGGCATGAAATATTTACAAAGTTTCTAACTAATTGGATAATATGTAATTTAATAATGTCAATACACTGCATTAAAAGTGAGTTGGTACAGTCTTCAGAACCTGGTAACCATGAAGAACAAAGACCTGAAAATTTCAAAGCTAGTTATCCATCCCAGTGCAAGAAAGTGATGGGGGGAAAAAAACTCAAGACAAGCAAAGCAACAAGTTAGCAACTGACAATATTCCCCATAAAATAGCAAAAAAGTTGAGATCAAGGAAAAATATATTATCAAAGTATTAGAATATTCTGGTGATAGACAAAATTAAATATGCAGTAATTGACCCAGAAATCCTACCTGTAGTGATTTATACCAAGAATGCACTGGTAAAAATATACTATTTAAGAACACAAGTATTCATCATCAAGAGAAAGATTTAATAAAATATGGTACATCTCCCCAATGGAGTTCTATGCAGCTATAAAAATAGAAATATCTCAATATACTTCTGAGTGGAGAAAAGTGTATAAAGTGTACTAAAAAGGGAGGAAGAACTATCAAAGAAGAGACTTCAGAAACATGTCAACTAAATGCAATGTATGAACCTTGTTTGGCTTCTGATTTTCATGCACTATCTACAAAATATTTTTTGAAACAACAAGGGAAAGGTAAACCCATACTAATATCAGATAACAAAAAACTGCTATTAACTTTGTGGGTGTGATCATGAGAATTTGGTCATGTTTTCCTAAAGCATAAGATAAATACTGACTTTTTTGTAATAAATGATCTAAAGTTTGGTTTTGCTTTAAAAATACCCCAGTAAACAAAAAAAAAGTGTGGGTAGAGAAGAGTTGAAACTAAAACAATAGTGTTAATAAATGTTTAAGTTAAATGGAAAATACTATTTTTCTACTTTGTGTAAGTTTGAAAAATTTCATAATAAAAATTAAATATTTCATAATAAAAAATTAAAATAAAATGTATCCATGTATATATGTACATATACACATATTATATGTGTGTGTATATATATATATATATATATATATACACACACACACACATACACAATGAAGGTCTCCCATGTGTATATATATATGTATGTATATACATATATATACACATTGTGTATACATATACACACAATGAAGGTCCCCCTTCATATATATATATATATTTATACATATATAAATGAAGGGGGACCAGAAAAAAAAACAAGAATTATCCATGGCTGGTGTGGTTCAGTGATTGAGTACCAGCCTGTGAATCAAAGGATCACTGGTTCGATTCCCAGTCAGATCACATGCCTGAGTGGTGGGCCAGGTCCCCAGTAGGGGGAACGTAAGAGGCAACTACACATTGATGTTTCTCTCCCTTTCTTTCTCCCTCATTTCCCCTGTCTAAAAAATAAATAAAATCTTTTTTGAAAAAAATGAAATTATCTTCTGGAGGGTGGGTCTCTTGTAGTATAGGCTTCCTTCAATAGGTGAATGTTCTAGGAGCCCATCTGCATCAGTGTACTAGATGGCATTGTTGTGAGAGGCTGCATTCAGATTCAGTTAATTTTTCTAAAGACTCAATGCTTACTCATTTCATGATGGGTGATTTATGAGTGCACTTGTCCATACCTCACTGACTCTTCAGCACTTTTTAACCAAAAATGGCATGACCCTTTTGCCCCACCCTCCCTATTCACTTGATCTCAAGCAGAGTGACATTTTTTGTTTCCCCAGATGAAAAAAGTCCACAAATAGAAGCATTTTGCCAATGTGGAGGAGGTGAAACCAAAAAAAGACAGCAGAAGCACTAAAACACATCAAAATCAATGAGTTCAAAAACTGTTTTGAGCAGTGGAAGAAAATTATCAATAGGTTTATTGCATCAAATGGAGAGTACTTTGAAGGTGACTGAATTTGAAACATGTAAGAATAAAGACACAATTTTTAATAAACAAATTCTGTTTTTTGGGGGGACCATATATATATACATGTATGTGTGTGTGTGTGTGTGTGTGTGTGTGTGTGTGTGTGTATACATACACACAGGGAAGCCTTGGTCCCATCCAAGAGATCCTAACTCAGTGGGTATGGGGCAGGGCTAGGGTATCTGAATTTTTTAAAAGGTCCAAAGTTCTTTGATATTTGCATTAATGAAGCAATAAGATATAGCATTTGGGGGTTAAAAATTCTCAAAGATTTTGATTATTATAAATCCATACTGACTATTAAAGCCATGATAAATACAACAAAGTTTTTCTCAGATTAATTTTTAAATCCTTCATGGTTCTAAAGTGGCTTAGGTTTATATAAACAACATGAATTTTTAAAGATCTCAGCCTAGCTTGATGTTTAGATTTGCTGATTAATAGAGTCCTAATTGACAGAATGCCAGATACAAACATAATACATTTAAGTCAACTTGAGGCCAGGGCTGGCATTGGCTCTTTTATACATGTCAAGTCTCTGCCACTTCAAAGGATTATAGAGAGGAAAACACGTATATCTGTATCAGTGATTCAGAATCCTGAAAGGAAGTCCTTCAACAAAATTCAAGATATTAGTTGTGGTAATAAGGAAAGCCACTCACTCAGTGGGTTCACCTTTGTCATTGGCTGAAGAAGAAGAGCCCAGATTGGTTGAGTGCCATCATCTCTGCCCAACAGCAGGGAGAGAATGAAAGGTGCAGAGGCAATGCAGGGAATGAGAGAAAGGCTTGCTGGATCAGAAAGAATGCGGTCATTTTCTCCGTATTTGAAAGTAGAAAGACATAGAGCCCAGCAATATCCCATGCTGTTGCTTGATTTTAGATACAAAAGGTAGGATCTGAATTCAGAGTTTGATCCTCTCAACAAACATAAAGATGTACTTTAGGCTAACCCCTGAAGGAAAGAAGTACTTACATTTTTATTTGCATTTGCATTCTAAAATCCATTTTAAATTAATGTTTAAGTAGTGCTGAGCCAGCAGCAAAATTTCTCTAAAACATTTTATTAAATTGCTTATTTTAATTATTTTAAAATGAAACTGTAGAAGTAAGAAATCTTTTCTTGAGGGAAACTATCTTCAGTAAAATTCAGAGCACTGTTAGTGCTCACAAAGCACTTTAGTGATGTCACCACTAGTCAGGGGTGTTCCTCAGCAAGCTCAGCCTTCTTTCAGTCTTCAAGATGATCAAGTGCTGGATGCTGCCTCCAACCAACAAAGTTCATTAGAGATCAATGTGCAAATTCAGTGGGCAAATTTATTAATTTGCACCAAGCAATAAAACTTCCAGACAGATTGAAAAGTCATATTGATAGACTCAATATGCATTCAACAAATATTTATTAAGGACTCTAATAGGCTGAATAATGGCACCCAAAGCTAACAGGTCTTAATCCCTGGAACCTGTATATATTTCTTTATTTGGGAAAAGGGTCTTTTTAGATGTAGTTAAAGTAAGGATCTTCAGATGTAGAGATTATTCTGGATTTATCCAGATGGGCTCTAAATGAAACTACATGTCCTTATAAGAGAGAGTCAGAGGGAGATTTGACAAAACAGCCACAGAAGTGAAGGTCATATGAAAATGAAATAGAGAAGGATTTGAACATGGTGGCCTCTGACATGGGAGTCATGCAGGCACTGATAAAGAAATGCAGGTAGCCACTAGAAGCTGTAAGAGTCAAGGAATTGATTCTCTCCTGAGGGAATGCAGTCCTGATTTTATGCACATCTTGATTTCTCCCCAGTGATGCCGATTTCAGACTTCTGTCTTCCAGAACTGTGAGAGAATAAATTTCTATTGTTTTAAGAATCCAAGTTTGTGACAACGTGTTACAGCAGGTATAAGAAACAATTTCAAGCAAAACTATGTCAACTGGGTACATATAAGGAATATGATGCAACATAAACTACGTGCTCTCCATCTCCATGAAGCATCAAAGAAGGTGGTGTATTGTATACATGTATAAATAGTACATATGTATGTGCATATATACATATAAATATAATTTTGCTTGTTTAACTCTCACAGAGCACCCTGTTTTATACCTTCTTACCAAGTTAAGATACCATCTCATGTAACTAGATCTTTCATATATTTTTAACATTATAATTTTTTATTTTAATTGTTTTTGCAGTACAATTTTCTATCTTTTACTCCCATCCCAACCCACCCACACAGCCTTCCCCTCCTACCTCCCATTTCCACCAGCCCTTAGTTTTTATCCATTTGTACTTTATATTGTTCCTGTAAACCCTTCCAGTTTTCCCCTGAAATTCCTTGTCCTCTCCCTTCTGAAAATGGTCAGTCTGTTCTCTATTTCAGTGTCTTTAGTTATATTTTGCTTGTTTCTTTTTTTGTTGTTTAGGTTCCTGTTAAAGATGAGACCATAAGGTATTTGTCTTTCACCACCTGGCTTATTTCGCTTAGCATAATGCTTTCCAGTTCCATCCATGCTGTTGCAAAGGGTAGGAGCTCCTTCTTTCTTTCTGCTGCATAGAATTCCATTGTGTAAATGTACCATAGTTTTTTGATCCATTCATTTACTGATGGGTACCTAGGTGCATTCCAGCACTTGGCTATTGTAAATTGTGCTGCTATGAACATTGGGGTGCATAGGTTATTTTCGATTGGTGTTTCAGGGTTCTTAGGATATAATCCTAGCAGTGGAATTGCTGGGTCAAAAGGCAGATCCATTTTTAGTTTTCTGAAAAAAATTCCATGCTGTTTTCCATAGTGCTTTTTTTACCACTGGGATTGTACCAATCTGCAATACCACCAACAGTGCACTAGGGCCCCCTTCTCTCCACAACCTCTCCAACACTTGTTTGTTGCTTTGTTTATGATGGCCATTCTGACTGGTGTGAAGTGGTATCTCATTGTGGTTTTAATTTGCATCTCTCTGATAGCCAGTGATATTGAGAATCTTTTCATGTGTCTCTGGATCCTCTGTATGCACTCCTTGGAGAAGTGTCTGTCTAAGTCCTTTGCCCATTTTTTAATTGGGTTTCTTGTCTTCTTAGAGTAGAGTCATGTAAGTTCTTTATATATTTTAAAGATTAAACCCTTGTCTAAGGTATCATTGGCAAATACGTTTTCCCATACAATTGGTTCTCTTTTTATTTTAATACTGTTTTCTTTAGCTGTGCAGAAGCTTTTTATTTTGATGAGATCCCATTTGTTTAGTCTTTCCTTTATGTCCCTTGCTCTGGGGGACATGTCAGTAAAAATGTTGCTGCATGAAATATCTGAGATTTTTCTGCGTATGTTCTCCTCTAGGACTTTAATGGTGATATGGCTTATATTTAAGTCTTTTATCCACCTTGAATTTAGTTTTGTGTATGGTGTAAGTTGGCGCTAGATTTTCATGTTTTTGCACGTAGCTATCCAGTTCTCCCAACACCATTTGTTGAAGAGGCTATTTTTACTCCATTTTCTGTTGCTGCCCCCTTTGACAAATATTAATTGACCGTAGAGACATGGGCTTATTTCTGGGCTCTCTGTCCTGCTCCATTGGTCCATGTGCCTGTTTTTATGCCAGTACCAGGCTGTTTTGATTACAGTGGCCTTGTAATACAGTTTGGTATCAGGTATTGTGATCCCTCCTACTTTGCTCTTCTTTCTCAAAATTGCAGCAGCTATTCAAAGTCGTTTATGGTTCCATATAAATTTTTGAAATGTTTGTTCTAAGTCTATGAAATATGCCAATGGTACTTTAATAGGTATTGCATTGAATCTGTACATTGCTTTGGGTAGTATGGACATTTTGATGATGTTAATTCTTCCAATCAATGAACACGGTATATGTTTCCATTTGATTGTGTCATCCTTAATTTCTTTCTTCAGTGTTATGTAGTTTTCTGTATACAGGTCTTTTACTTCCTTGGTTAGATTTATTCCTCGGTATTTTATTTTTCTTTTTGCTATATCAAATGGGATTTTTTTCTTGATTTTTCCTTCTGCTGTTTCATTGTTGGTATACAATAATGCCTTTGATTTCTGGATATTGACTTTGTACCCCACTGTTTTTGCAAAATTCATTTATTAGGTCAAGCAGTTTTTTGGCCAAGTATATAGGATATTCTAAGTACACTATCATGTCACCTACAAACAGTGACAGTTTTGTTTCCTCCTTTCTAATTTGGATGCTATTTATTTCCTTTTATTGTCTGATCACTGTGGCTAAAACTTCCATTACTACATTGAATAAAAGTGGTGAAAGTGGACAACCTTATCTTGTTCCTGAAATAATGGAAAAGATTTTAGTTTTTGCCCATTGAGTATGATGTTGGCTGTAGTCTTTCATATATGGCCATTATTATGTTGGGGAATACTCCCTCTGTTCCCACTTTGCTGAGTGTTTTTATCATAAACAAGTGCTGTACCTTATCAAAAGCTTTTTCCACATCTATTGATATGATCATGTGATTTTTGTCTTTGCTTTTGTTTATGTGATGTATTACATTTACTGATTTGTGATTGTTGAAACATCCTTGCATCCCTGGAATGAATCCCACTTGGTCATGGTGTATAATCTTTTTAATGTATTGTTGGATGCAGTTTGCCAATATTTTGTTGAGGATTTTAGCATCTATGTTCATCAGTGATATTGGCCTGAAGTTTTCTTTCTTTGTTGTGTCTTTATCTGGTTTTGGGATTAGGATGATGCTGGCTTCATAAAAAGAGTTTAGGAGTCTTCCATCATTTTGGATTTTTTGGAACTGTCTGTGAAGGATAGGGGTTAGCTCTTCCTTAAATGCTTTGTAGAATTCTCCTGTGAAACCATCCAGACCCGGACGTTTGGTGTCAGGAGTTTTTTTTTTTTTATTACTGCTTCAATTTCATCTGCTGTTATTGGTCTATTCAGGCTTTCTGCTTCTTTCGTATTGAGCTTTGGAAGATTATATTTTTCCAGAAATTTGTGCATATCACTTAGGTTTTCAAATTTCTTGGCATACAGTTCTTCATAGTAATTTCTTACAATCCTTTGTATTTCTATGGTGTCAATTGTAAAATATCCTCTTTCATTTCTGATTGTGTTTATTTGGATCCTTGCTCTTTTTTTCTTGATGAGCTTGCTTAAAGGCTTGTCAATTTTGTTTATCTTTTCAAAGAAAAATCTCCTGGATTCATTGATCCTTACAATTGTGCTTGTATTCTCTATGTCATTTAATTCTGCTCTGATCTTGGTTATTTCCTTCCTCTGCTTGCTCTGGGCTGTCTTTGTTGTTGTTCCTCGAGTTCTTGTAGGTGTAGGGTTAGGGTGTCTGTTTGAAATGTTTCTATCTTTTTTAGGGAGGCCTGTATAACTATGAACTTCCATCTCAGGCCTGGCTTAGCTGTGTTGTGTCCCATAACTTTTGGGTTGTTGTGAGTTCATTTTCATTTGTTTCCAGAAACTTTTTGATTTCTTCCCTAATTTCATTCTTGACCCATTCATTATTTAATAGCATGCTATTCAATCTCCATGATTTTGAGTGTTTCATGTTTCTTCCCTTGGGGTTGATATCTAATTTCAGTCCTTTGTGGTCAGAGAAAATGCTTGGTATAATTTCAGTTTTCTTAAATTTGTTGAGGCTTGCTTTGTGTCCTCTCATGTGGCCTATCTTTGAAAATGTTCCATGTGCATTTGGAAAGAATGTGTATTTTGCTTCTTTGGGATGAATGGCTGTATATATATCAGTTAAATCCATTTCATCTAGGGCATTGTTCAATGCCACAATATTTTGTTGATATTTTGTTTGGAAGATCTGTCCATTTTGACAGTGGGGTGTTGAAATCCCCTACTATAATTGTGTTTCTGTCAATATCCTTCTTGAAGTCTTCTAAGATTTTCTTTATGTATTTGGGTGCTCCTATGTTGGGTGTATATATATTTACAATGTTTAAGTCTTCTTGGTGGATTCTTCCTTGAGTATTATGAAATGACCTTCTGGGTCTCTTTTTATGGCCCTTTTTTTGAAGTATCTTTTGTGTGATATGAGTATTGCTACCCTGGCTTTTTTTTTCCTATCAATTTTCTAGGAAAATTTGTTTCCAGCCCTTTGCTTTTAGTGTGTGTATATCTTTTGTCCTCAGGTGGGTCTCTTGTATGCAACAGATATGTGGGTCATGCTTTCTTATCCATTCAGCTATTCTGTGTCTTTTGATTGGAACATTTAATCCATTTACATTTAAGGTTATTACTGATAGGTATTTATGTATTGCCATTTTTGTACCTGTGTTCCTCTCTCTCTCTCTCTCTCTCTCTCTCTCTCTCTCTCTCTCTCTTCCTTCTTTTCTTTAAAGCAGGCCCTTTAGCATCTGTTGCAGAACTGGTTTGGTGGAGGTGTATTTTTTAGACTTCTTTTATCTGAGAAGCTTATTTGGCCTTCTGTCTTGATTGAGAGCCTTGCTGGGTAAAGTAGCCTTGGTTGCAGACCTCTGGTTCTCATTACTTGGAATATTTCTTGCTATTCTCTTCTGGCTTGGAGTGTTTCCATTGAGAAGTCAGCTGTTAGCCTTATTGGGGCTCCCTTGTATGTTACTTCCTGTTTCTCTCTTGCTGCTTTTAAGACTCTCTCTTTGTCTTGGTATTTTGCCATTTTAATTATGATGTGTCTTGAGGTGGGCCTCTTTGGGTTCCTCTTGATTGGGACTCTCTGTGTTTCCTGGATTTGTGTCTTTTAAAGGACAGTTAAAGGACAGTAAATTAGCATACACTATGAAAGAGATATCAGGGGAAACCTATCAGGTGATTCAATATAATCAGCCTAGCAAGCAGGTTATACAGAAAAAAGAATACAAAAATACTATTTAAAAAATGTAAGAATATTGGAAAAATAATAATAATAATAATACAAATATGCAATAACTTGCAGGTTCTCTGTAATAGCAGAGTGAAATTTGTCTCACTGTCACAGCTGTGGTGATGCCCCTTCTTTGGATTCAATTCTGGTCTTTTCACAGATGCAGGTTTTTGTCTCACTTGTAGGCATTTAAAAAAAATAAAAAAGGCAGATGAAGGAAGGAAGAAGAGATAAAACTGGAGGAAAGAATGGAGGAAGGAATAAAATAAGAAAGCAGGAAACAGAGGAAAAGGAAATTAAAAGAGAATAAAAATAATAAAAATTTAAAAATTAAGAATTATTTTAAAAAAGGAATAAAATTAAAAAGTCTCTTGGTTTCAAAGTGGCCACACTAGTTTTTCTGGTCTTGCTGGCTGTGGCAAGCTGAGGGGTGATTAGTATGGATTTTCTCCCTTCGGGATCTGCACTGGGTCAGAGGCACGCACTGTCTGGGGAGCTATCATGGCTCCTCAGCCCTGCGCCCTGGGTGTGGGAATGAGGTCGTTCCACAGGGTTACTGCTGTGGACTGGGGCTCAGCAATGCGCTTTGTCTTGCATGTGCGCATGGGTCGAAGCTGGAGCAATTACTGTAGGAGAACTCCCCAAACAGTGTTTGTCTTTTCACTCCTTCCTCTTGAGAAATTCGTCCTATTCAAGCCTGCCACTCCATACCGCAGCCTGGCTTCTCCCACAGCCCAACTCTCCAGTCAGACCTGTGACCGTGGGGGTCAAGGCCCATTGCGTGACCCAACCCAGCCAGTTTCCACAGACTCTGAGGGTGCTCACAGCCCTTGTGTGTTTGCTAGCAACTGGGTTCCTCCCGGTGCCACTCAGACTTTGTTTGGCCTGGGAGGGAGCAGTTGCCCTGGCTTTCTCCCAAGGACTCTGTGGCAAACCCCTGCAGCTGGCGCTGGGCCTGAAGCTGCAGCCCCCTGGACCCTGCACTGGTCCCTGGGACCCTACCGTGTTGCAGCACTCCTCTCACGGACTGTTTTTTCAGTTCCACCATAATCCTTGGTCCCCTATTTTCACATATGCTGAGGTATGTTGATTACTTGCTCCTCTACTCTATAGATAGGCCAGGATTTTCTCCCATGTGCAGGGAAAAGCCGAATCTGCTCCCTCCCACTCCAATGCCATCTTCTTTCTCTACATTATAATATTTTCAGTGAGAAAAATCACAGATGTTGAGCATTTGAACAAAAATAGTTTTAACATTCTATGACAATTTTGGCTGAGACTTTCCATTTGGCAAAGGGACTGTTACTGGGACAAATGTTCTGGACATTCTGCATGTGATTGTCTCTTGTGTCCCTTTGACCATATAACAAACTATAAGTTATGGCATTGCTGCCTTGCCAATTACCATATACTTCTGGACACTAATCTTAAAGATATCTTATGAGTTATTACACCTAAGATGGACTGTCTATATTACAGTTAATAAGTAGAATGTTTTGCTTATGATATAGATCAATTGATAAAGTATTGGTGCCCAAATCTAAGAAATGTCTCTGATAGGCTTCAGGAATATAGTCCAGATCAGGCCATCTCCACTAATGCAGGCATAGGCTCTTTGTCATCCAGCCTCAAAAGCAGAAAAAAAAGTCACCCAGGGTTTGTCCTCCTCTATCACTATCCAACTTTGGAGCTTTGGGAATGAAAGGGAATAGGCAGCGATTACAACAGTGCTTTCTCCAAACCCACAGATGGCTAACTTCACTATAAGCCTAGGAAAGGGAAAAATCCCATAAACTCATCTGCCTTCCTGCCTCCTACAGTTTCTATCTTCTACTACCAGTGCTCATTCGCTACTCAGAAACAAGGTTATTTCACTTACATCTTTAACCCCCTCTAAGATTTATGACCCTTTCCATGGGCTTCAGATACTTCTATTGGGGTCAGTAGGCCTGGAGAAAGAAAACTGGCTTGAACACGAAGGCAACTAAAACAGTTTACCTGTTTGCTTTCACAAGCTTTGAAGAAGCATGGACTGAGGGTGGCCGAATCCTCTTTGGAGATGATTTTTAATTTAAATATACTTTATGATTATGCAGCAATAATATAATCATTGCATACAATTTTGAATATAATTTGAAGAAAGTATAATGAGGAAAATAAGGCCACTTGAAAAAACTATCACTCCAAAATAACCAGTATTAGCTTTGAACATGTTTCTCTGTGCAAGCACAGAGTTTAGTATTTTGCTTTTTTCACTTTATACAAACATGTAAAGTCATCATAAACATTACTTTACAAGGCTGTAAATATCCTACTGTAATATATTTGACCATTTTCTATCATTTCACATGTCTATAATTTTCAACTTCTCACTGTTAAAAATAACACTTTGAGTGAAAAACCATGCATATAAATTCTTTGTGGATATCTATAATTGTTTCACCAGGATAAAGCATTAGCTGTGAAATTACTAGATGAAAGAGTATGCAGACTTTAAAGAGTTTTTATTAAACTATAACCTACATCCAGAATATACACAAATCATAAATGTATCACTTGATGAATTTTTATCAAGTAAATACATCCATGGAACCAATACCCAGATCAAAAAATACTATCAGCACCTCAGAAGCACCCTTTAGGTTCCTAAACATCCCAAAGTTGATCATTATACTTATCTTTAACATAATGACTTTTACCAGTTTTTTTAACTTTATATAAATAGAATCATTAATATGGTATGTACTGCTTTTTTAAAAATTTGGCTCCTTTCATTGAATAGTATGTTGTTAGTGCAATTCATCCATGTGGTTTGGTATAGCAATCATTTGTTCATTTTTATTGCTGGATAGTATTCCAAGTATGTATATGCCACATTCATTATCCATTCTAATGCTTATGGGCATTTGAATACTTTATAATTAGGGGCTACTATGAATAGTGCTGCTATGCACATCCTAGCACATGTCTTTTGATGAACCTATGTACACATTTCTGCTAGATACTTACCTAGGAGTGGAATTGTTATATCTTAAAGATGGCATATGTTTAGCTTCAGTAGATACTGTCAGTTTTTTCAAAGCATTTGTAGAATATGCACATTTTAAGTCTCTTAATGCAAACCGCCGCCATTCACAAAGGTTCTCTCCCTTTGCAGTCTCCCAGAAGCATATGAGACACCATGTGAAACCCTTCTCAATAGTAGATATTACACACTTTTTAAAAAAAAACCTTTGCTATTAAGGTAGGCCAAAAAGTGTGGGGTTTTTTGCTTCTATTTTAATTTGTATTTTCTTGATTGTTATTGATAGAAAATAAGCATTCAACAAAAGGAAAAACACAAATATCCAACAAACATGAAAAAAATTTCACATCATTTTCAAATTATCTATTGAAATGTTTGTCTTTTTCTGGTTTTGAAAGGCTTTCCTTTATATTAAAAAACCATGGAAGATTTTAAAATAATAATTGCATATACACACAGAGTCAACACAAGAGTACATTTTGTGACTTTTTCATTCCTTGTATTTTAAACTTGTTATTCACTAGGTGAATTTATTGTGCATACATTATGCTCAAGGTTATGTGTCATATACCATAATGGACACAAAATTGCTTCTCAAGTGGCTTATAGTCATTGGCTGCATAAGACTCACAAGTGGATATTTACAGTGCAGAGCAGTAAACTATGCAAGTCACACTGGCAATAAGAAAATAAGGGACTGAGGGGTGTAAAGAACGTACAAAGAACCTTTGGCTGGAGTAATAGACAGCACTGAAGGTGAAGCCTCAAAGCTGAAACTTGAAAAAATGGAGGACCATCTTCACTAGTTGAAGCTCAAGAGGAAGCATAGACCAAGCGGGCAGTATGGCAAGTGTAAGGTCAGGGGTACTTTTTAGCCCACACGTATATATAAAGCAGGAGGAAAAATCAAGACGCTCAGGCTGATTTTTATCTGGAATTTAGGCAGGAGAATGATGAGTTCAAAATAAGATAGAAAGGCTGTCTGATGCCAAAGAGTTACTGTTTCAAAAGATTTCACTAACACCACGCTGTTCCTCCATTTTAAGCACTGTGTCCACTCTGGCAGAAATATCTCTGAATGCCAGGCTAATCTGTGTGGTAAACCACATGTACACAAAACTAAGAAACCTTTGCCATTGTGGCAGGTAAGAAAGAAAGATAAGAAGCACACTTATAATGCTGGAGGCAGATTAAGTCTCAAATGTTCTGTTTGAAATATAAAGAAAAATAAAAGCAAGTGCAAACCAAAGGGAATTTCAGCTCTAATTAGAGAATACAATGAAAGTTTATTTTCAGTTGTTGTTTTTTTGTAATTGAAGAAAACAACTGGGGATAGAGGTGGGAAGCAGACAGACAGTTCCTAAAGAGGGCCATGAGAACTTGCAAGTATATTGGCAAAAAAACACAAATGCAAAAAGAAAACCACCAAGATTCTGATTATACTTTATCTTAGGAGTATTGTGGAATGTTCAGGGCTTTCCTTGTACTTGTTATACAGGATCCAGCAGAAGTAATGCCTGCTTGAGCGTGGTTGGTAGGGTAATAATATGGGTGTGATAATGTATAGTTTTAATTTGAACATTTCACCTAAAATGTCACATGGCATGCATGAGTGAGATATTGTTATGTTACAGAATTACATACTTATGATTTTGTAATAAAAGATTTTGTAATAAAAAGGGGCATATTTGTGCTGGACACTGTATATGTACACCTTGTGAACACTGTAGCCAAATTTAGCTGCCTGTGTTTTCCTCACACTGACACCTACCCTCCATCCTTTGACCCCCTCATCACACACATGCACACACACACACACACACACACACAACCTTGAAATCCTCCCTTAGAGCCTAGAAAAGTGCATGAAATTGTTCCCTGGCTTAGAGCCCAGCAAAAGAAAATGAAGGGCTAACTGTGAGTGACAATCACTATATTGTTTCACAGGCTTATTTTCTTGATGCTATTCAAGGGCTCTAAACAAATTGTCAAAAGAGCTTGTGAAAGAGAGGAGGTAACTTTTCTTCCTGGAATTTTGTATACTATAGGTGGAGCAGTGGGAACAGCAGTCTCAGGTGCAGGCAATAAGAGGGTTATTGTTTG
Organism: Phyllostomus discolor; assembly: GCF_004126475.2. Lineage (NCBI taxonomy): Eukaryota > Metazoa > Chordata > Mammalia > Chiroptera > Phyllostomidae > Phyllostomus > Phyllostomus discolor. Next base: position 26,365,573 of record NC_050198.1, on the reverse strand, counting down.
TAGATCATTTTAAAACATTAATAAGACCAGTGAGTAGGTCTGCTTTGTTTTCTCCATGCACTGGCAATTCTAAACAGATTAGTGATAAATCACTCCTCCTCTCAAAAATCTTTTCTTGATGCTGTTTTTAATTTTAATACTATAATATATATGTATACTTCAACATAGCATTTTTTCATGATTTTCCTTCAATCAATATGATATTCCACAAGGAAATTATTTCAAAGAACTCCAAGTTCCAGAACCAGCTCCAAAACACAGACTTAGCTCTATGTGTTCATTTCTAGAGAAGATCCATATCTAAATCACTAGAGCTCACTTTGAAGGCAGCTCTTGTCTCTAGTCACCATGGTACTGCATATCCCCACAACCGAACAGTAGATTCAAAATAAACAATGAGAGCCAAATGATTGTAAAGACAAAAAAACTAAACAAACAAAATTTGAGTTACTTTAATTCTGTCAGTCCATGCATGAAATATCTTAACCTGGTGATAGTCACACTCAAAAGTGTTTTTTTAATGTGTTTTTCCTTCTTTGTTGTTGAATTTTTGTTTGGTGTTTTTTAAAAATTGAAGTAATATAATTAAAAAACATCAGTCTGGTAGCTTTTGTCAATTGTACAGTAATGTCTATTTTATTATTTGCATAACATATTCAAAGTTCAAGAAAATAAAATGTTCACTGTCTACATCTATTTTCTAGCTAGTATTATTATTCACTGTATTTCATTATTATTCCTGAAGATAATTTTGCCAAGAAATGACCTGCTCTGGCTCTCAGTACATCAGGTACAACACAGATGGAGACCAGCAGTTTCCTACCTGGAGTCCCAGTGGAGCTGGGGTTCTAAAAACCCAGGAAAAAGTTAAGCCACAGCAGATCTCAGTAACCCACCTGAGAAGATAAAGCTCAGAAAAAGAGAGCAGAGTCCAAAGCTCCCTTAGATATACTGAGAGTGCGATCCCAGCTCTCTGAATTAAGGAGGCTTATATACTGGACAAGGAAAGTAGCTTTTGGACTAGAAATGGGGCCAGAAGGAGACCAGTTTAGCATGCAAGATCAAAGCTTTCAAGCTTTTTCTATAGTAGCCAACATTAAAATCTGTTAAATACATATGCCACATGCAACCAGAATACACATACAAATAATATACACATACATTTATTTAAATAACACTTAAACTTTATTATGGGTGATAAAATCTCTCTATTCTGCTTCACTTTTTAAAAATATTGCTTGTCACTCAATAAATTGATTTCGTGATCCACTATTGAGTAGTAGCCTGCAGTTAAAAATACCGACATAAGGTAAAGGAATCTTGACCTCTCAGTGTTCCGATAATAATCTAAAGTTTGTTGATCTTTTACTTCAGAATGAGCTTTGAAGAACCAGGTGTTCCTTCTTATCCTGTGTCCTAGAGCAACCTGAGTTCAGACATCACTAAGAATGAGAAAAGGATGAGTCATGGCCAAAACAAAATTAAAACAGGACCAAAAAAACATATTAATGTAAAAAAAAAGACCTAAAATTTTTCTGATATTATTAACTAATAATGTAAGCACTTTTCAACTAAGAACATCTCCATAAGTTGACAGCCTAATTTATTAGTGCAATGTAAAAACAATCAGAAATGTCAAGAACTAGTTTTTGAGAAAGAACATGTAATATAATACTATGTACTTTGCTGACAGTAAACAATATTTACATAGTCATAACAATGTGAGCAGTTTTTATTTTGACTTGCAGAATTAACATAGAAAAAGCAAAGATTTATTTCTTTAAATTGTATATTTTAGTTGTTATCAAACTTCAAATTCAAAAGTAAGTGTAAAGAAGTGTATGATAGCAAATGTTAAAAGATGCACATGTGGGAGAATAGTTGAGGAATGGTAGAGTCACTGAGATCTTCACCTTAATAAGGGTTGTCAAGGAACACATATAAAGGACTCATGGACAAAGCCAAAAAGGAGCAGGATTGAAGGTGGGAAGTGGGGGTGGGTAGGTCAGGGGAGAGTGCTGGGGAGAAAATGGAGACAACTGTACTTGAAAAACAATAAAAATAAAGAGTTAAAGATACTGTACTTCATCTCTAGTTGATAAAATAAAGATTCAAATATATCACTTAAAGCTACAGAAGTAACTAATAGTAGAACCTAAAAAAGGATATTAATTTTTTGGTCAGCTTAAGAGAGAAGAAACACATCTGTGAGTAAAATTCTCATTTTCAATAGCAGGGAGTCAATATATAATGTATGGAACTGATAAATCAAGAAATAAAATATATATTACATTTAGGGATGTAGACATAACTACAAAAAATGGAAGTAAAGTTATTTAAAAGTAGATGCAACTTGGAAGGGGTGGTATCAGAGATGATTGCTTTTTTATTACATATTCTTCTGCACAAACTGACTTTTAAAATTATATTCATATATTACTCTGACTTAAAATAATACTAAAATTAATAATAACAGTAATGATAATAATTAGTGTAACCAGGAAATATATAGGTTTCATATTCTATTGACTTTAAAAAAAAACACAATTTTTTTAAGATTTTATTTTATTTATTTTTAGAGAGAGGAGAAGTGAGGGAGAAAGAGAGGGAAAGAAATATCAATGTGTGGTTGCCTCTCACACACCCCCTACTGGGGACCCAGCCCACAACCCAGGCATGTGCCCTGACTAGGAATCAAACCAGCAACCCTTTGGTTCACAGGCTGGCACTCAGTCCCCTGAGCCATACCAGCTAGGGCTCTATTGACCTTCTAAAGTTGTGAATCAATGGTTGAGATTAAAATTATCATAGTGCTTTAGGGTTCTCTCTGTCTCTTACTCCTAGCCCAGTTTCCTGGCTTCTACAATGATTTTATAGACCATTCATTCACACGTGACCTTTAAATATGAGTCAAATAAAAACATTCCTCAGAAATTAATGAACTTCCATGGGATAAAGAGGATTCACTAGTATTTTGATAAGATTTTATGTTACATATTTGGTGGATATGCTTCTTACTGCTAGTAATATTATCCTGTATAAGAGAGAAGCCATTTTCCTTTCTGTTACATAACTTACCTGCACAGCCAGGACCTATAGAGAGAACTCGTGTTTACAAGCTGTATTAAGCAGTGTCACATGAGGTGTAGCTGGGATTCCTATCAGTTTGCTCAGGTGTAAGGTGGAATGTCAGAGCTAAAACATACATCAGAGATGCTCTGTGTCTTTGATGCCTAAAGTGGGGTTCCAGGACGAGCAGCCGGAGCATCACCTGGGAGCTTGTTAGACATGCACAACCTCAGTCCCCAGAGTTGCTGAATCGAATTTGCATTTTAACCAGATCTTCAGTTGATTCATGTTCACATTAAATTTGAGAAGCCCATGTCATTCTAATCTAACCTCCCTCCCAGTTTAGGAACCCCTCTCTCCAGCATCTCTGGCAAGTGATCTCCCATCATCACCTGTGTCTAGAGTGATGAATGTTATTTTGCAAAAGAAATATATCAGCATGGGCTTTAGGGATATTAACTTCATGATGTGCTAGAAATAACCTGGCAGACTAAGGCAAGAGGAGGGCGAGCAGTATTGTGTTGGTGGAAATGAGGGGAGCCAGTGTGAACTGTGGGGGAATGGAACAATGCACCAAAGACCAATCAGGGTGAAAGGGCTAGGTCTGAGATGAAAGACTTCAGCCAAGGAGCAGAACTATTGTGAACAAAGGAAAGTGGCTGATAAAAGCTCAAAGACAGTCAAGGCTATAAAATTAGCATTAGTCAGCGGATGGTAGAGAGCCTTTTGTAAATATTGCCTTAGGCTGATAAGATAACAGCATGTTTTTCCTTTGAGGATCTTCCAGTTAGTCTTTATGAGCTTTTTTTTTCACAGCTTTATTGAGATATAACCTAAGTACCATACAATTCACCAATTTAAAGTATATGGCCAATGGTTTTTAGTATATTCACATAGTCATGATTCCACCACTACAGTTTTAGAACATTTTTGTTGCCCAAAAATTAAACCCTGCATTGCTTAGCAGGGTTTAATACACACATAGACCTCACTCCTCCCTACTCTATACCTGGCAACCACTTATCTCCTTTTTGTCTCTATGGATTTTCTTATTATGGACATTTCATCTAAATGAAATCATACTGTGTGTGATCCTTGGTAACTGTTTTCTTTCACTATGCTTTCAAGGTTCATCTGTATTGTAACAGGTATGAGATTTAAACACAAAATTATACTAACAATAATATCTCCCCATTCACCTAAGATGCCTTTCTCTCCCAAAAAAATGATTAAACTCTCCATTCTATCATAGTGTGTTGCTGTGTTGTGCAGTGGTATGTATGTGCATAAAAAAGCCTCCTTCTCTCAATCCTCCATCCTCCTATTCCATATAGCAGGATAGCTCCCTAGGCCTTGGCTGATTGATCTGTAGTTCTCATCCTAGGATTTCTCTTTCCCACTCTCCTGGGGTGTCATCATTTCCTGGATCCCATGTCTTCCTTTGTGCTGGTCACACTATTGCTTTGCCACAATATATTCTCCAGAAATACCCTAAACTCTCATCAAAGTGGGAACAGAGGGAACATACTTAAACATAATAAAGGCCATATATGACAAACCCACTGCCAGAATCATACGCAATGGGCAAAATCTACAATTATTCTTTTTAAGATCAAGAATAAGACAAGGATGTCTGCTTTCACCTCTCTTATTCAACATAGTACTGGAAGTGCTAGCCACAATAATCAGACAAGAAGAAATTAAAGGCATCTGAATTAGAAAGGAAGAGGTAAAACTGTCTTTATTTGCAGAAACATGATACTGTACATAAAGAAACCAAAAAAATTCAACCAAGAAACTTCTAGAACTGATCATTGAATTTAGCAAAGTAGCAGGATACAAATTTAATATCCTATCCTATTGTTTTATATGCCTATAACAAACTAACAGAAAAGAAAATAAAGGAAACAATTGCATTCACATTTGCTTCAAAAAGAATAAAATATCTAGAAGTAAACCTAATCAAGGATGTAAAAGACCTGTACTTGGGAAATTATAAGACAACGAGGAAAGAAACTGAAGAAGATACAAATAAGTGGTAATACATATCATGTTCAAGGATAGGAAGAATTAATATCATTAAAACATCCATACTACCCAAAGCAATCCATAGATTCAGTGTAATCTGTATTAAGATTCCAATGATGTATTTCACAGAAATAGAACAAATGTTTCAAAATTTTATATGGAACCACAGAAGGCCCCACATGGCAACAGAAATCCCGAGAAAGAAGAACAAAGTTGGAAGAATCATAGTATCTAATATCAAACTATATTACAAGGCCACAGTAATCAAAACAGCCTGGTACTGGTATAAAAACAGACACATAGATCAATAGAACAGAACAAAGAGCATAGAAATAAAACCACACCTTTATAATCACTTAATATTCAACAGAGGAAGCAAACACATACAATGGGCTAAAGATAGTTTATTTAATAAATGGCATTGGGAAAATTGCACAGATATGTGCAGAAAAATGAAAGTAGACCATCTTCTTATACCACACACAAGAATAAATTCAAAATGGATCAAAGACTTAAATGTTAGACCTAACACCACAAAAATACTAGAAGAAAATGCAGGGAGCAAAATCTTGGACATTGCCTATAGAAATTTTTTATTGGATGTATCTCCCCAAGCAAGGAAAACAAAAGAAAAAGTAAACAAACTAGATTACATAAAACTAAAAAGTTTTTGCACAGCAAAGAAAATCATCAACAAAATAAAAAGTCAACCTGCAGAATGGGAGATCATATTCATCAATTTATTGGATAAGGGGTTAATATACAAAATTTATAAGGTACTTATAAAAATCAACACCAAAAAAACAAACAACCCAATTAAAAAATGGGCAAAGGACCTGCATAGACACTTCTCCAAGGAGCACATACAGATGGCCAATAGACATATGAAAAGTTGCTTGAAGTTGCTAACCATCAGAGAAATACAAATAAAAACTACAATGAGATATTATCTCACATCTGTCAGAATGGCTATCATTAATAAATCAACAAACAACAAGCACTCACAGGGATGTGGAGAAAGGGGAACACTTTTGCACTGTTTATGGGAATGCAGACTGGTGCAGACACTGGAAAAGCAGTGGAAAGCAGTATGGAGATACCTCAAAAAATTAAAAATGGATCTACTTTTTGACATAATAATCCCACTTCTGATAATATAGCCAAAGGAACCCAAAACTCTAATTTCAAAGAACATAGCACCCCTATGTTCATTGCAGCATTATTTACAAACACCAAGATACAGAAGCAGCCTAAGTGTCCATCTGTAGATGAGTGAATAAAACAACTATGGGCATTTACAGAATGGAATACTACTTGGCTATAAAAAAGAAAAAAGTTTAACTCCTAATCAGTCAGATGGTAGACATAGTGAACCTGGAGAACATTATGCTAAGTGAAATAAGCTAGTCAGAGAAAGACAAATACCATATTATTTCATTAATATGTGGAACCTAATGAACAAACAGAACTAACAAGCAAAACAGTGACAGACTCATAGATGGAGAGAAGAAGACAGCTAGTGGTGGAGGGTGTTTAGGGTTGTAGAGGGATTGAGCAAAAAGGAAACAGGACTCATGGACATGGACAACAGTGTGGTGATTGCTGGGGAGAGAGGTGTATAAGGCAATTAAATAGTAATGGAAAAAAATAAAATAAAGATTAAATCAAAAAAGAAAAAAGATCCTAAGATAAGATGTATAGAAGACAAGTCTCTTTCTACCCTCATATTTGAGGGCAGACTGGGTTAGAGGAAGAGAGAATTTACATGCTGAAAATTATTCTCTCATGCCTTAGAAGGCCATGCTCCATTATCCTTTGGTATCTAGTTTGACAATGAATTTTTTAAGAATCGAACTTTATCATTGGTGATTTTTCCAGAGGAGTGTTTTGTTTGTTTATTTATTCTTTGTGCTGGACATGCATTGTACATTTTCAATGTGGGTACTTATACTCCTGATCTTCAGTACTGGAGTTGGTTTTCCTTTCCATATTGTTGCTTTGATAAATTATTCCTCTCATATGTCCCCTTTTTCTGGAACTCCTAATCAGTCAGATGGTAGACATAGTGAATGGATCTGCTTTTTTTCTTGTTGTTCTCATCTGTGAGGGCCAAGTTTATGTATCACCTTGGCTAAGTTACAGTGCTCAGTTATTCAATCAAATGCTACTCTAGATGTTGGTGTAAAGGTATTTTATAGATGTGGTTCATATTTACATATAGTTTAGTTTAAGTAAAGAGAGCATCTTCCATAATTTCAGTGGGCCTGACCCAATCACCTGAAAGACCTTAAAAGCAGAATTGGGGTTTTCCTGAAGAAGAAGAAATTCCACCTGTAGATGGAGGCATTATTTTCTGTATAAGAGTTCCAGCCTACCCATTCTAGTGATTTTGGACTTTCCCAGACAGCCCCCACAGATCACATAAATATAATAATACAATAATATTTTTAATTTCTAAGTGTTTACTCTTCTCAGATTTTTCTTTTTTATATTATCATATATTTGTTTTATTAATATTTAGTTTATTAATCCCATTTACAAAATCCCTTTATTTCCCTAAATTATCTTTCCTATTATTACTTTTATTCCTATTTGTTTACCTAAGTCTGTTTTTATATCAGAGTTTTTCCTTAAATGCCCATGAAAGGTGAGCAGATTAGATAAAGGATGGGAGGTCTGCATATTTAGATATTGCTGAGTTGTAATTTCTGCCATTACATTGTGTATCCATTAAATGTCAGAATGTAGAATATTTTTTACCTGAGGACATTCAATTTATTCTGAGAAGAATTCTATCATTCTCTTCATTGCCATGAGTTTACACATTTTTATTTCATTTCTATCATTTGGGTATTGGGAGGAATATGAGGTAAATACATATGGTCAATTAATCAAAATTAATAGAGAATTTGGATATTTTTAAAGATTTTATTTATTTATTTTTTTAGAGAGGGAGATAGAGAGAGAAACATCAATGTGCGGTTGCTGGGGGTTATGGCCTGCAGCCCAGGAATGTACCCTGGCTGGGAATCGAACCTGGGACACTTTGGTTCCCAGCCCAAGCTCAATCCACTGAGCTATGCCAGCCAGGGCGAATTTGGATATTTTTTAATAAATTGAATGTTAAATGTTAATTGAAGGTGATGATGGTGATGGTGACAAGAATGGTAACTAGAAAACACACATCTTGTAAAATAGGATAAAGATACCTATATTTGTAAAATACCATTTTATGTTCTCTCTTTAAGGGCCCTGGATAGTTCTTCACTGATCATCTAGTCAAAGCCATTTGGAACCCTCAAGTTTCCCCACTCACCTGTCCAACTGTAACAGCAGATTAATAGATTACCCACATCCAGCCTAGTCCTCTTTTCCACAGGACCAGAATGGAACAAAGAGGTCTCAGATCATAGCCAATAAGAAACTGAATAATCCACCCTACTTCCTGTAAATCAAGCCACAAGACCCTACCATTCTCAACCAGTCTGTGGAGGCTGCACAGAAAGAAAAATCTTGCCTTAAAGACAAGATTTTGATGTCACAGGCTAAAATCCCCTGCAAACTATGTGTGTTAACTCCTCTCAAATGTGTATAATAGATCCATGGAGTTGGATAAACTGCCCCTACCTGCACAACAACATTTCATTACACTACATGATGTAATTCCAATGAATGCGCATAAGTTCCATACTCTTAACCCTTTAAATCTCACCTTAAAACCCCAATCATAGTGACAGGTTTGAATTTTGTCTCCTGTCTCCTTGCCGGTTGAGCTCACAAATAAAAGCTTTATCTTTTCTCAAAAGTCCATGCCATAGTATTGGCTTCTGTGTGCATTAAGCATTGAGCCCTTTCTGCTAACACTAACTTACCCTTTGACCCTTCTCTTTCCTTAGTCACCAACTCAGACCTGGTTTTCCTATAGGTCTTCTTTTTTACCCTCCAACTCCAGCCTCTCCCCCCACTTATACCCCATGGCTCCTTCTACCTAGAATATTGTTCTCAACCATTCTAATTTTTTCACTTCCACCTATGCCTATCCCAAAGCCCATGATGCCTCAATAAATCAACCCCAACTACATGTTCTTTTCTTCTTTTGCAGTCCTCATATTCTTACACTCAGTTATCTATTACCTCAGTGCGTTTATTCATTCATGCTGTAAACCTATAGTGAATACCAGCTATGCACTAGTGATGGAGAGATGAATAAATCAGAGGTGGCCTCTACTTTTTCAATAGTATGTTTTCATTCCATGTCACACATGATCAACTTTTATCCTCAAACTCCATCATGTACTTTCTGATATTGGTCTTGAAGCAATGTTAACATAGTAAGTGTCTACATGCATTATTGACTTGGATTTCTCCTATATCCTCTTGCTCTTTAACATTTTTAGAAGCAGCTCTTTCCCTTAAATATTTCCTCCATTTCATTTAGAAACGCTTTCTCCTCTTTAATGAGCCAGAGGTTTAATCATCTTTTTTTAATGCCATCTGCCAAAAACATCGGAATGCATGTGTAATGCTCAAAACTGACAAATACACCAGTTAAAAAGGCACATACAACATCCTTATAGCTACCAGGCTTTTGGAGTCTCTTTGCTTGCAAACAGCTACAGACACTACTCCAGCAAAGTGCTATATATATCCTTACCTCCATCTCTATCTGCCAGCTGTCATTACACTGTAGAGAGGAAGTCATTAGCAATGCTCAGCCACTGTTACAGTACACACAGACTCACACATACTCATGTGTATAACACAGGCACTCACCAAGCACACACAGAAATGAAGAATACTTTGCTCACCCATCTCTGTGCCTATTTTGCTTTACATGGTCCCCAAGCCTTTTGTGTAAGATGTTCATGATAATTATAGTAGTTTCATGTGTTCTTTTCCTACCTACTTCTGAGTTCTGGAGGGTAAATGTCACAGTTGGGTTTCCGGAAAACAAAATTTCAACTAGAGATTAGCATGTCAAGAAATTCACTAGGGAGCATTTTAGAGGGTTCATCCCTGTGAAAAGGAGGGAAAAGAAGCTATAGTGGACAGGAGATGTTGGGTGGTGCTGCGGGCCCACCAAAGGTTTAGCAAACTCTACAGGTTTCTATAGAGTTATGATGACCTTAGTGTTGTCTCAGGTTAGTGTAAAATGGTCAGACCTTCATATCTGTGCACTGATCAGTCAGTTATTGGATGCAGACTACCCCTGGGAGAAGGCAAAATCTTGGGTGAGGCACTTTTCTTCAGTGTGGGCAGTCTCCAAAGAGACTAACAGCTGAAGACAGCACTTCTAGCAGCTGGGGGAGCAAGTACTTCATTACTGAAAAAGGATTAGCACATCATGGCATCCACCATAGTTGATTTTCCCAAAAACTTTCCTTCTAAAGAATGGTCTATTACTGAAGTAGGTGTGGGCCCACCAAAATCAATTCAAATGCTTCCTGGACTAAAGTGGTATTTTCACATTCAGTTGCCCCCAGGTGTTAGGAAAATGTTATCGGCAAGGAGGTTCCCACCACTATCAAATCAGCACAAGTTCTAACAGCTTCTTTGCCACAGAAATAACAAGGTGATTAAGAGGGACATCATCAGCTGTCAAGTTACCAGTATATCCTTTCAGATAAATGAAGAAAAAAATCTACACAAGACAAAGGCAGGGCAAAATAAGAATCCATGCTCACCCCTTTATTGTTATGCCATTTGCCCCTTTTTGTACCTGTCCATGTGCTGCTGTCATTTACACAAGGTTTATGTAATCTTTTGTGCACAGTAGGTGCTCAACAACATTTATTTAAAGAATGAATAAAACAATCTCATAAAAATCACACCCCTGCTCAACCACAGTGAAGTAAATAATAGTGTCAGAGAGTTAGTGGGAAAAATGTGTTTATTACTTTGTTTCTTGTGGCCTATTATGTTAACTGTTCTGGGTGGCCACATTTTTGCTTGATCACTAAGAAGATAAATGTGGTTAAACTCACTAAGCAGTAATCACATGTACTCATAACTCTTGTGGTGTCGATTTCAGTTTATGTTTCAGAAACAATAAAATCCTGCTTTGGATTGAGCCTTTGCTCACTGTATTGTCTGCTTCCCTGTGGGTTTCCAGGAGTCAGTAGTGAAGGTCAAGGCATATGTCTCTGACATCGATGATATTTTCAAAGCTTGTTATTTCAACAATGAAAACAAATAAGAAAAGGCAGATAATAAAATGCCCATTGAATGCATAGTATCTATATATCATCAGTGTTATTTGCTAGAAAGCAGATGAGTTCTTTGAGTGAGAAACTTCTAAGCTGAAAGGTCCCCCATGGAAAGCTCACAGAAGTTTCTTTGTATTCCTCTCTAAAATGTTTAATCAGCCTGCTCCTGATATCCAGTTGACTATCATAAAGCAATGGAGGTATATCCTCCCTCACACTCTAGACCTTATTTTCAATCCTCTGGAAGAAATTACCCTCCCATGACTGCACTGATGCTCTGGGCTTGACATTAACAAACACTTAATAACAACTGGCTAAACTCAAAAGAAAGACAGATCACACCTTGAAATCTGTGTCATTTCTCTTGAGATTGTTCCAAGGACTCTCCAAAGGTCCTCAGAGCACACAAATCTCAAAATCACCGAGGCTTCTACCCAATGGTATTGCCCATTTGCTCATACACCTGTAAAGAGATGGGTTCTGCCTTCAAGGCATTGCTGAGTATTCAGTGAATCATTTAAGCATTCTTCCTTCCCTGCTGCTGCTGCCACTGCTTTCACTGATGAGAAATCCTCATTTTATTCTTGTGCCCAGGCTGTATTCATAGTGCCAACTTCTAAGAACAAACTATAACCAGACTATGAATGGGTTACAACATCCTGAACTAGGGACATAACTATAATCCAAAATGATAGCCATGACACAGGGTATCAAAAACTACCTAGACATCCCCTCAATCTGATCTCTAGAAGAGCTAAAAAAATCCAAGAACCTAATTGGACTTTTTGCAAAATAGAAGGGTATTCACAATCCATGCTAGATGCCCAAATTTATGACCGTAAAATTTGACTTTATTTTTTAAACATTTTATTTATTTATTTTTAGAGAGTGAGGGAGGGAGGGAGAAAGAGTGAGAAAGAAGAATCAATCTGTGGTTACCTCTCATGAGCTCCCTACTGGGAACCTGGCCCACAACCCAGGCATGTGCCCTGACTGGGAATTGAATTGGTGACCCTTTGGTTCACAGGCCAGTGCTTAATCCACTGAGCCACACAAGCCAGAGCTCACTTTAAATTACCAGGAACCATCAATATCTAGAATCTTTCATTCCAGAAATTTCCAAGATTCTGATGTTTTGTTATTTAAGATCTAATTTATAAGGCGAATTCAGTTAATGTTGTAGTATGAAAAAATTCCTAAAAGGGTAAAAAGGGGAACAGGCATGATACCAGATCAGAGTACAGAGATAAGAACTCTACCTGACCCATGCACTTAGGCAGTTAAGTTTCAGCAACAGAAACACTGTTTCACTTCCTGAGATGGAGAGCATGATTTAGTATTCTAAATTATGGGGGTTGAAAAAGGAGAAAAAGGGAAAGAAGATTCAAAAATCCTGCAGTGGGCGCTAATATACTGGGTACAACAAATGGAATGGCTATGGTAATGCAGAATTGATTTAAGTGTTCAGTTTCTCTCTGTTCAGCTAAATAATTTTGCACAAGAGATCAAAGTAGCAGCCTGTTGTAAAGAAAACAGTTCTTCACACTCTAAATGTAGTGCTGATTCATGATCTCTTACATGTTGGGTAAGAAAACAAGA